>NC_088353.1:18998750-19332500 GCF_036884655.1 Musa acuminata AAA Group | reverse complement strand
TTATTATAAATTATTTACCGGTCATTGATACGGATAATATCCAAATACCAAATACGTTCTCTATATGATCCATGTAAATAAAAAGAAGTTATTTTGGGGAAGATCAAAGAAAGAACTTGTTCTTCTTCCGTAAAGAATTCTTCTAATAATCCCGAACTTAATCTTTGCAAAAAACTGCATACTGTACTTTTATGTTTACGGGCCAAAGTTCTAGCACACGAAAGTCGAAGTATATACTTCATTCGATACAAACTCTATTTTTTTGAGGATCCACTATGATAGTGAGAAAGATTTCTACATATCCGGCCAAATCGATTAATAATATCACAATCTGATAAATCGGTCCAAATCGGCTTACTAATAGGATGTCCGGATACGGTACAAATTTTAGCTTTAGACAATGAACGAACAAGAGGAATAATTGGGACTATGGTATCAAATTTCTTAGTAAAAATATCCATTAGAAATGAATTCTCTAGCATTTGATTCCTTATCGCCGAAGAATTTATTAGTATACTTGAAAGATAACCCAAAAAATAGAAAGAATAATTTGATAATTGGTTTATATGGATCCTGTACGGTTGAGACCAAAAATAAAAATAATATTGCCAGAAATTTACAAAGTGGCATTTCCATTTCTTCATCAGAAAATGAGTTCCCCTTGAACCTAGAATCACTTTTCCTTGATATCGAACATAGTGCATGGAAGGATCTTTGAAGACCCATAAAGTCTTCTGAAAAAAATTTCGGCACACTACAAGATGCTCTATTTTTCCATAAAAATGTGTTCGTTCAAGAAAGGCTCCAAAAGATGTTAATCGTAAATAAGAAGATTGTTTACGAAGAAAAACTAATACAAATTCACATTCAGATACATAAGAATTATATAAGAACCAAAATAGTCTTTTATTTTCTTTTGAAAAAACATAAATAGATTTCTTCGGAGTAATGAGACTATTCCAATTATAATATTCATAGAGAAAGAACCGCAATAAATGTAAAGAGGGAACATCCTGGATACAGGATTGAAGGATTTGGACCAGGATTTCCATATGGATGGGATGAGGTATTAGTATATCTGATAGATAAGTTAAATGCGATAATTTATCCTCTAAAAAAGGAAATATTGAATGAATAGATTGTAAATTATTAGATTTTGGTTTTTTTTTTTCTTCAAGAGAAGATACTAATTGCAGCGAGAATGGAATTTCCACAATGACGGCAAAACCTTCTGATATCATCTGAGAAAAAAAATGGGAATAAAAATAATTGTTGTGCCCAACGAATCGATTTTGGTAAGAATCATTAACCGAATAAATCAAATAATTTTGTTGATACATTCGAATAATTAAATGTTTCACAAGTACTGAACTAAATTTATTGCCATAACCCACAAAATTCACGGGTTCATAAAAAATTGAACTATTTAAACCTTGATCATAAGCAAATACGTAAATATACTCCTGAAAAAGAATTGGATATAGAAAGTATTGTTGCCGAGATCTATCTTTTTCTAAATATCCTTGTAATTCTTCCATTTACATTTCCACTTGAAGTAGGGGTAGGAGGCATTTATTGGGTTATCAAATGATACATAGTGCAATATGGTCAAAACAGGGTATTTTGTATTCTATTATGTATATAGAATACAATAGTAATAAAAATATATACCCCGAAAAGGAAATAGGGAGTCCAATCAATAGATCTTTTTATTCTCTTTTTCTATCGAATTGGTTTATCTTCATTGTTTATCTTCGTTATAATTACAAGAGGATAACAAACCCTTTATTTTTGCAACCTGATCGCTCTTTTGACTTTGGAATTTATTCTCTTTATCAGTATACTGTTTCTTCTACACATCCTTTTCTAATCCATAATAAAGAATAGTTAGGATTCATTAAAGAAAAAGGAAAAAGAATCAATGGTCCACCCACAGGAGAACTCACCCTTTCCCGTATCAGGCACTAATCTATTTTTAACGTCTAATTAGATCGGGTAATCGTTCAATTCAAATTAAGAACATAAGCTCGTTGCTTTTTGTTTTACCAAAATTGGAACCATAGGCTCTATCCATTTATTCACTAGACCCAACTGTAAATGTGAATTTGTTTTGTCCTCTTCCCTTCCAAAATTTTTTTATTTTTGTAGCGATCCAGTAAGGATAAACTAAAAGTTCCACTTTCATTTGAATTTGTAATTTTTTAATAAAATATTTAATAAAATAAGAAATTTTTTTTATTACGACATGCTACTTTTTCCATTCATTACTCTTGAGGATCAGTCGTGAACTTATAGACTCTACCAATAGTCTGAACGAATTTGTTGCTTCATCAAAATGTGTAAAAGATCATAGTCGCACTTAAAAGCCGAGTACTCTACCGTTGAGTTAGCAACCCAAATAAAATAAAATAAATAGGATATGTAGATACGATAAAAATGAAACATCCATTAAATTTCACTGCACGACCCCATCAAAACATTGAACTAATAATAAATAAAAAAAGATTTTATGTTTTATAATCGATTATACAAAATAAATAAAAAATGTACATATCATATTTAAAAACAACATATTCATAAAAGAGATGCTAAAATTGTGACAGACCTACCAGTTTTTTATCAATTTTTTTTTGTTAAGTTAAATTCCAAAATACGTCTTAAAATTCCAAAATACATCTTATATGACAGTAAACCCGACAATGCGAAACCCATTATTTGAGTAAAAGTGAAGTGAAAACCCAATATGGGGTCTAGATAAAGAGATTTATTTATCTATGATCAATTATATTTGTTCGATACACCATTGTCAATATGAATGCAATGTTGAGAAAACAAATAACAAATAAAGTAAATTAAATAAGGATTTGTATTGGGTTGGCACAACATAAATAAGAAATTTTGATGGAAAAAAATAAGGAAAAGATAAAGAAAAAATCTCGGGTTTACTCAATCAATAGAGATACAATAAGCAAGATTAATCCCTTGTTTGTTGGTGGATTCCTATAACAAGAAAAAAGTAAATTTAAGTATGAATAGAGCAAGAAAAGGGAAAATTTTACGTAAAAAATTGTAAGTAAAAAATTATACAAAGATAGATTTTATATTAATCATCTCCCTCCTTTTTTATTAATTTGTTGTTTTTTCTTTTAATTAACTCGAGGTTTTTTCTTTAAAAAATTCTGCCTTACTTAAAATATCATAAACAGTTCCTATAGGTTGAGCGCCCTTTTCAAGGAAATATAGAATAACGGGAACAATTAAATAAGTTTGATTCTTTATCGGATCATAAAAACCCACTTTTCGAAAATCTCTTCCTTCTCTTCGGGATCGAACATCAATTGCAACGATTCGATAGATGGCTCATTGGGATAGATGTACATAAACAATCCCCCCCCCCCCCGAAATGTATAGGAGGTTTTTCTCCTCATACGGCTCGAGCTCGAGAAAAAATTATTTTAATTTCGGTATATCTTTCTGTATATAATATCAAATAGTAAACACAAAATAATGACTCAAATCATAGTCTAATTCATTATTATTATTTTGTTCTTCCTAAAAAAAAAAAAAAAAAAATTTCATTCGTTCTCATAACTCAAGTTGGGTAATTATGACAGAATTCGAAGGGAAATCCTTAGACATTTCTTGAGCCATCTCTAACCTCTTTTGTTTGTCTCATCTCGAATCTATTTTTATTCCTAATTCTGATCCAATTTTTGAGACAATTGAAAATAGTGTTTCCTTGTTTTGGAATCCTTTATCTTTGCTTTGTAAAATCATTGGGTTTAGACATTACTTCGGTGATCCTTGCTCCTTTCAAAAGGGCAGCAACATACCTTTTGTTTTTTTTATTTCTTTCTATAGAAATAGAATACCCATAGAAATAGAATACGAAGAATTGATTCCTCTGTGATACACTTTTTTTTTATCGAAATAGTTTTATCAATTCCGATTATTTTATATTTTAAGGATATACTTACAAAGTTGGTCTAACTTATTGATTGATCGGCACTAACCCTAGATTCTTCCCCTTGATAAATGAATCAATCCTTTCCGCTCAAGCTCCATCATGTACTATCAACCTAAGAAAAATTAGATTCCTAATGGAACAGAACAAACTATGTCGAGCCAAGAGCATCTTCATTTGTATAGAAAATGGTGGATGTAAAAATCCACAGCGAATCATGTCCTTCAAGTCGCACGTTGCTTTCTACCACATCGTTTCAAACGAAGTTTTACCATAACATTCCTCTAATTTAGAATTCAATTTAATTTCAAACTGCAATGGAATTGATTTAATATGTAATCATGAATAGTCATTGGCTCGATGGGAACAACGGGAACTATATAATAGTCTATACTTTATACCTATGGATAGATAAGTATTGTATTTATCCGGAGAAAGCTCAGCAAGGATCCAATTTCTTTAACTCGATATTCTATCATATGAATGAAATGTATTTCTAAGAAAGATGTTTGCTTAAGACTTATTTACTTTACATCTCCAACAGATTGTTCGGGACGATCAATCATGAAATGCATAATCTATTTTTCTAGAACAAAAAAACTAGAAACCTCAAATCCTTTAATTTAATATATTTCCAATCCCGGAAAAAAATCAATTATTGGGATTCGGATGGACCGATTTGAACAAAGACAAGAACGGCTTAGATCAAATCCTATCTGAGCTATAGTAAATTCATCGACAATTTGACTCTTTATTTAGACATTTTAATTTTCCACCTCCTGAATGAGCTTATATGTGTATTGTAAACTCTTTATGTTACTCACCATGATCACAATGCCCTATGCCTTGATCTTTGATATGGTTACCTGATGTATTTATTTGTGAACAGAGTTACAAACATCACTCATTGTTTAATCTCTTTACTCACTGTCGGATTTTACATTGAAACTAAATGTTTTTATAACCACCTTGAAAACCTTGTGCCTTGGTTTCCATGATAAATATGATTTGAGAAAATGATATACCAATGCAGTTGATGCATCATGTTATTATATTACCATAATATTAAACATCAACTAGCTGATATTTTTACAAAACCTCTAAGTGAAGAATAATTTGATTTCATAAGAAAAGAATTAGGAATGTTGATGTGTCCGAATATATAAACTAGTTAAAATTATTTTTTAGACTTTATTGAATGATCAAATCACTTGATTGCCATTACATGCCTAAATAACATGTTGGAAATTATGTGTTGAATACAAAAATTTCCATAACAATAAGCATGTTTTGTCTTCATGATTGTATTTGAAAATCTATAGCATAATTTTGTCCGACTGCATGAAAGTGTTAATTTCATTTTCGGATTCGCTTAACAATTGGTATCCTAACAATCGGATTTTCTCATACACTTATTATATGAAAAATATTTTTCTGAAATGGATTTGATGAAATGATTCCTGCTTATAAATTTCATCTTGAAATATGGATGATAGTGTTTTTACTTGCAAATATTTGTTTCACATACATATCTTGATCCTTGTAAAAATGAAGCATGATTTAATCTCTCATCGATTTTAACTTCACTCAAAGTAAACTCACAAATAGCCTTCCTCCTTCATGCAAAAAGATTATAACAAATAAAAAGGAAGAAGTACTCAAAGCGATCTACATATCATGCTTTCCTTTATATGCTTGTATAATTGATTTCCTATCACTCACTATTGGAAAATAACATGAACCTAGTAAAGGCATGAACAATTATCACACTTATGCTCAAAATTTGCTTATATTATTCTCCTAGTATCACAATTACCACACTTTTTGTTGATGACAAAGGGGGAGAAATATATGAGTATTAATGCTATGTATGCCTTGTTTGTATCGTGTCAAGATATCAAACAAAAACTTGCATCGTAATTTTACGTATCGATATCTTACCATGTGATGAAATGCAATAATTGCAAAAACATTTGAAATATGTGCATCATGTAATGATATCAAAATCTTACTTCGCAGTTTTACATGTTGACATCTTACAATACGATGAATTGCTACTATTACCATCATTCAAACTTGTATTGTAAAATTTGAAAATGAATGTCAAGCCTTGACATCATCTTCAGAGAGAAACATCATGATGGGAATCATGATGGGAATCATGATGGGAGTATTGATAAGTTTAAATGATTTTAACTTATCAATATGTCTCTTGAATTCAAAGGTTTTGAATTCAAGAATGACTTATCTTAAGTATGGCATATAGACAGGGGGAGTTAAGGTTAACTCTATTATCAATTGATTGTCATCATAAAAAAGGGGGAGGAGATTGTTGAATCTCGGATTTTGATGATGAAGTCAATTGTCATTTGTTATCTAATCTATATGTTGAGATAAGTGTGCAGGATTAACTACGATAAAAGTAAGATATGCAGCAGGAGTTGCGCCGGAATCAAGACAATGATCACGTTGGGAGTTCGAGAGTTCGACGGAAGTTCGTACAGTCGTCGGAGGTTCTGTAGGAACAAATCCGAGAACTCCATGAGCTTGCCAAAGAAGCTCATCGGAACTCTCCAAGTGGATCGTCGCAAGTCCAGGAGTTTGCCGGAAGCCCGTAGGAGCATCACCGAGGGTTCATCGGATGATCGACGGAAGTTCACCGGAAGCTCGCCGGAAGAAGCGATTGATGCACCGGAGCAAGTTGCAGTAAATGTCTTAGGAAATATCGTAGTTAGCACAATTATTAAGTTGGAAATGGGAGGTAATCCCATTAACTTAATCTTGGGGCAATTGGGCCCGTGAAAAACCCAAATTGGGTCGAATGGATCAACCCATTCGGACCCTGATTTCTGCCAGGCGGTTGAACCACCCCAGCCAGGAGGTGGCACCGCCTGAGCTCGGTCTTCGAGCTCTGGCAAGAGGTGCAACCGGCTCAGTCAGGCGGTGGCACCGCTTGAGCTCGGTCTTCGAGCTCTGGCAGGAGGTGTAACCGCCCCTATCAAGAGGTGGCACCGCCTAGAGGCTTAGTCTTCGAGCTCTGCTAGGCGGTACAACCGCCTCAGTCATGAGGTGCAACCGCCAGATCCCGGAATTCCGGGAATTGACAGTTTTGAGCTCGAAATTCAAACTGGGTTGGGGCCTATAAATACCCCACCCTTTCAGCACTGAAAGAGCACCAAAAACACACCGAAATCCTGATCTTATTATGTGATTTTTAGAGCACAAAATTGTTGTAAAGGCCAAAAGTTCTTCTCCCTCTTTTCTTCCAAGTTCTGATCTTTAAAGAGAGGAGAGAAAATTCTATAAGGGTTGTCTCCTAAGCCTGTCAAAAGGAGTGAAACTGTAAAAGGGTGGTTGGCCTTCGCCTATTGAAGGAAGGCCTCTAGTAGATGTCGGTGACCTCGTCGGTGGAGGAAGCCAAAAGTGGATGTAGGTCAAGATTGACCGAACCACTCTAAATCTCGGTTTGCATTTACTTTGAGCATCTTATCCTTACTGCAAACCTCCTCAATAGCTTACTGCCTTCTGCACATTTACGATCGTGTTTTATAGTTCAGTATTTTTTGAATCGGCGTTTAGATGTAAATCAGTTTTATCGTACGAACATCATATTTCAGTTTGCGCTTATATTTTAACTTTCATTATAACTGCAAACTGCCTTCATAGATTTCCTTTAACTACATCTCGCTTGATTACAAGTTAAAGAGATTTACAAATCAGCTTTTCTACCGAAATCACTTTTATCGTACGAACACCTTTTTAATCGTCGAAAGTTTTCCGCTGCACTAATTCACCCCCCCCCCCCCCTCTTAGTGCTCTTGATCATAACAAGACCAAGTAAAGCAAATGTTACTAAGAAAGACCCGACAAAGGACAAAGGCCAGTACTTCCACTGTGGCAAAGATGTGCACTGGAAGAGGAATTGCAAAGAGCATCTTGCATTAAGGGCGAAACAAAAGCTTGGAGAAGCTTTAGGTACATTCATGATCAGTCTCCTTTTGTCAGACTCTTATGATAATACATGGGTATTAGATACCGATAGTGCTTATCATATATGCAATTCGTTGCAGGTTCTAGCAAGGACTTGGAGATTGGCGAGAGGTGAGATGAACCTCAAGATGGGCAATGGAGCAAAAGTTGCTATAGTTGTTATTGGCAAGGTCGCCCTACATCTACATGGTAGAGCTATTATTGTATTAAATGCATGTTATTTTGTTTCTTCTATTATTAAAAATATTATCTCCATTTCATGTTTGATAGTTAGTGGATAAAATTAGTTTTCGAGAACAATAATTGTTTAATATTATTAGATAATAAGATTATCATGAAAGGAACATTGTATAATGGTTTGTTTATGCTAGACATTACTCTACATATCATGAATGTAAGTGTGTCTAAAAGGAAACGAGATGAGGTGAACAGTGCATACGTGTGGCATTGTAGGCTAGGTCACATCCATGAGGCAAGGATTCAAAAATTGCTAAAGAATGGATATCTAGATCCATTCGACTATGAGTCATATGCAACTTGCGAGCCTTGCCTTCATGGAAAAATGACCAACTCTCCATTTAGTGGAACCGGAGAGAGAGCCACTAAGTTGTTGGAACTTATACATAGTGATGTATGTGGACCTATGTCGTGAACCGCGTGATGTGTGTAATTGTGATTATTATTATTGGGATCTGCGAGCCTCCATTATATTTCTCGTTAATTGTTGGGCTTGCGTACCTATGATTAAGTTGTAATCACACGAGAAGGTGCAGCGGGAGCATGGAAGCGATAGTAGGACCCACGAGACTGACGATCGCAATGCATGGAGTAGTCATAGGTGATTGGCTTTAGATCAAGTGGGAGATTGCTAGTCATAGGTGCCCAACAAGTCAATCACGTGAGTGATGACATGTATGATTTGACACATAATCTTTTTGCTTATTATATTTTAGAATTTATCACTTTATTTTGACTATTGCATATATGCATGTATATATTGTGATGTCCTTGGATCTGTGCAATGGAAATTGGATCGTGATGATCCTAAATAATTTCGGTCATAGGTTCCTCGAGAGGGACATCAAGATAACTAGACAGACTAGTGTACTGTATACCCGTCCATATGATGTATGCAGCTGATCTCATAGCTGCTCGTGTGGAGAAACTAGGGATACAATACAGGTAATTATTGGAGAATGAGTTCACTAATTGATCTGCTTACGGAAAGTTGGATGGTTGATGATGCCTTATTGTCAGACAACGATTCTGTAGTCCTAGTGGTGTATCTAGTCCTTAGACTTGAGACACCAAGGATGTCCTATATGAGTGCTCCACTCTTTGATACTGGACTTATAGGTTTGGATGTCTCAGATCTAGTACAACCGGACATCGAGAGTGGCAATCAACCTTACGAGGGCTATTGAGTGTCGATAGAGGATCATCCACTCTCGGTGTCATAAAAGAAATATCTTATATGTTCTTACTCATACAAATCCCTAGTCGGGGTCATTTGGATTGAGAGAGAAAGAGTTCTCCAAGAGAATCCGATTAGAGCAAGGCTCGAGTAGAAATCATATGCATTTGATAGCACCATACCCGGTATATAGTCTCTAGGATATTAGATGTTAGGATCGGAGCAGCACTAAGAGGGGAGGGGTGAATTAGTGCAGTGGATTAAAACTTCGATTTTGACAAATCTTTCGTACGATAAAAAAACCGAACTCGGAAGTGCTTAACTTGAAGGCGTATTCGCAAAGTTGTGCAGCAAAGGTAATGAGGAAATAAAGCAAGTAAGAAGGTTTGCAGTAATGAAAATAGCAGTAATGAAATGCAAACTAGAGATTACGTCGATTTTAAAGTGGTTCAGTCAAATGACCTACATCCACTTGCGAGGCCCCTCTTCGATGAGGCTCCCACCTTCCACTAGCAAATCTCTTGAAGGGGAAGGGTAAAAACTCCTCTTACAACTTTTTACAAGCGGTTCACTCTCTTACAGATTTTTAGCAAGAAAGAAGGAGGTGAACACTAGCAAATTGAAAACAAGACTAGCTAAGACTTTTCTAAGACCTTTCTCTCAATCAATTGCTTCTCAAAAAGTTATAATCTCAGCTGAGATTTGAGGGGTATTTATAGGCCTCAAGAAGATTTCAATTTGGGCTCCAAAATTTGAATTCTCTTTGGTTTTCGATGTTGGATGTGCCACCGCCTATCAGTGTCTGACACTAACAGTGGACTGGCGGTGCCACCACCCAATCAAGCGGTGCCACCGCCTAGCTCTCGTGTGCTGGGCGGTGCAACCGCCCAGTCTAGCGGTGCCACCGCCAGACCCTTCGGTTCACTGGTTGGGCTTCAAATTTAGCCCAAACCAAGTCTAATTTTGGGCCCAATTAGCCCCTAATCAGGATATAGGATTTTCTCTTAATCCTAATCCTAATTACAAGTGAACTACATAACTAAAAATATCCTAAGCAAGTTTTCAACCGTGAACGTCGAGTGTTGTTTCGGCGAGCTTTCGGACGAACTTCTTCCGACGGACTCCCAACAAGCTCCCGATCTTGTGATGACTTTAACGAGTAGCCAAGCCTTCTCGGTGATCTCCGTGAACCTCCGACGATCTCTTCGGTGAACTTCCGAAAATTCCAACCGGTTCCCGATTTCTTCTCAGTTGGTTCCGGTAGCATCTCCGACGATTTTTCGGACTCTTAAACGTCCATCGAACTTGACTCGGTATTCTTGCTTTGTGTTTTCTGGTTATCGTAGTTAATCCTGCATACTAAACTCAATAATATGGATTAGATCAATTAACCCATCAATTGATTTTATCATCAAAATATGAGATTCAACAATCTCCCCCTTTCTGATGATGATAATCAATTGATGACGGAGTTAAACAAAACTCCCCCTATCTATATACTATATTATGAGAAGATGAAAACACTTGAATTACATCCATTGAATTCAAGTATAAACCGATAAGTTCTAATCGTAGAACTTATCGTTATTCTCATTAAGCAATAGTAAATACGAAACTTCGATGAAAATCATTTTCAAGTCGTATGATAAGAGACAATTTTTACTAAGATAGGAGAGAAAGATTTTCAACATGAATTTCATGATATAAATGTAAGGCATGCTTTCAATATGATCAATCAGTCTTGCGATATTCTCAAAGATTTTGCAAGGCATATAAGACATTCATATCACACAAGCTTTTGTAATTCATATTAGTCATATTATCGATGCGCATAAGACATTTTAATTAAGTCATGCTATCGAAATGGTATAAGTCATCACTTAGTCATCACTTCTCCCCTTTTGTCATCAACAAAAAGGGAATGAGACTTGAAGCACATAATAACATCAGGAATTCAGCATTGATCGTACAAAAATTCATCATTCAAAATTAAGTGTGCTAAAATATCTACGTAGAGTTTATCTTAAAGGAAAATTCAGCATTCATCCATTTTATTAAATCTATTTTTTCTATAAATAACAAAAATTGTACGTGTACAAAGAAGAGATTATGATTAAAAAATTTCAAGTAGTAACTCCAATAAGTCAAGATCATCCATCGAATACAAACTCATTCAAATTCAAATCGTCAACTTGAAACTCATAATCAAGCCATCAAAAACAATTTCGAGATTCATAAAATGTCATAAAATCATTCTTGATCAGATGGGAGCGGTGTTTGACTCAAGATAGGATAAGGTAATTTAACATTTCATTTAGAATCGAAAGAGAAGGATCAAATTCACCGAGGAACGGAGAGAGGATGAAAAACTTTACGGAAAATCCATTCAAATAAGTTTATTCTTAGGGACAATTTAACATACCTAATTCCCTTCTAATGAATTCAAATTGGTCTTCATTCAAAGCTTTTGTAAATATATCTGCTAATTGATGCTTTGTGTCAATGAATTCTTGAACAATATTATTGTTAAGGACATGATCGCGTATGAAATGATGCCTAACGTCGATGTGCTTAGTTCTAGAGTGTTGAATTAGATTTTTGGTGAGGCATATGGCACTAGTATTATCACATTTTATGGGAACATTTTTTAAGTGAATTCCATAGTCTTCTAATGTATTTTTCATCCAAACAACTTGTGCACAGCATGCACTTGCAGCAATGTATTCGGCTTTCGCCGTAGATAGTGCAACTGAATTTTGTTTCTTGGAAGTCTAAGAAACAAGTGCATGTCCTAAAAATTGGCATGTTCCGGATGTACTTTTTCTATCTATCATGCATCCGCCAAAATCGGCATCTGCATAAGCTATTAAATCAAAATTTTCAGATTTTGGATACCATAATCCTAAATTTGGAGTTCCTTTAAGATACCTAAATATTCTTTTAACACTCTTAAGATGAGATAATTTAGGATTAGATTGAAACCTAGCGCAAAGTCCTACACTAAACATAATATCCGGTCTAGTCGCGGTGAGGTAGAGTAGACTACCTATCATTCCCCTATATGTTTTTTGATCAAAATTTTCACTATTTTCATCCATATCTAACTTAGTCGAAGTACTCATAGGGGTGCTTATTGCTTTTGAATTATCCATGTTAAATTGTTTTAACAATTCTAATGTATATTTAGATTGGTTAAGAAATATGTCATCACTAAGTTGTTTGATTTGTAATCCTAAAAAGAAAGTTAATTCGCCCATTAAACTCATTTCAAATTCATGACTCATACATTTGGCAAATGATTCACACAATGATTCATCCGAGGAGCCAAAAATAATATTGTTAACATAAATTTGTACAATAAGAAAATTATTTTCAAAATGTTTAATAAACAATGTAGTATCAACCTTGCCTTTGGTAAAATTATTTAAAATAAGAAAGGAACTAAGCCTTTCATACCAAGCTCTAGGAGCTTGTTTCAAGCCATAGAGAGCCTTAGTCAATTTGAATACATGATTAGGAAGAAGAGAATTTTTAAATCCAGGAGGTTGTTCGACATATACTTCTTCGGAAATAAAACCATTCAAGAAAGCACTTTTGACATCCATTTGAAATAGTTTAAAATTATTACTACTAGCATAGGCAAAGAGCATCGTTATGGCTTCTAATCGAGCCACGGGAGCGAAGGTTTCTTCGTAATCGATGCCTTCTTCTTGGTTGAAACCTTTGGCCACTAATCTAGCCTTGTTTCTAACCACGATACCATTTTCATCTTGCTTGTTTCTAAAGACTCATTTAGTATCAATAACTAAATGGTCACTAGGTCTAGGAACAAGCTTCCATACCTTATTCCTCTCAAATTGATTCAATTCCTCTTGCATTGCAATAACCCAAAAATCATCTTTTATGGCCTCGTCAATGCATTTAGGTTCAATTTGAGAAAGGAAGGCGGCGTTAGCACAAAAATTCTTGAAAGAGGAACGAGTTTGAACCCCTTTTGATGTATCTCTTATAATTAGCTCATTTGGATGAGCATCTATATACTTCCATTCCTTGGGTAAGGAAATTTCGGAAGAAGGTGGATGCAAGTTGCTATTTTGAGGAGGGGGTTCATTTAAATTCAAATTATCAAAACCAAGATCATCATCAAAATTATTTTTCTTTAAATTAGAAATATCATTAAAAACTACATGAATAGACTCTTCTATTACTAAAGTTCTTTTGTTAAAAACCCGAAAAGCCTTAGAAACGGAAGAGTAACCAAGAAAGTTGCCTTCATCGGATTTAGCATCAAATTTTCCTAAGGCATCCCTTTCATTCAAAATAAAGCATTTACAACCGAAAACTTTAAAATAGGAAATATTTGGTTTTTTGTTATTCCATAATTCATAGGGAGTTTTTGATAGGGATGATTTTATTAGGACCCTATTCATGATGTAGCAAGCCGTATTTACGACTTTGGCCCAAAAATACTTGGGTAGACTATGTTCATTTAACATCGTTCTTGCCATTTCTTGTAGGTTTCTATTTTTTCTTTCAACTACTCTATTTTGTTGGGGATTCTTCGGAGTGGAGAAGTTGTGATTGTATCCATTAACTTCACAAAAATTTTGAAAGTCACGGTTTTAAAATTCGCCACCGTGATCACTCCGAATTGATGAAATCATGAAACCTTTTTCGTTTTGAGTGAGTTTATAAAATTTAGAGAAACACTTGAAACAATCACTTTTGTGAGCTAAGAAATAGGTCCAAGTGTATCTAGTATAGTCATCCACAATTACCAACGCATATTTGCTTCCTCCTAGACTTGTCGTGTCAATTGGTCCAAATGAGTCCAAATGAATCAATTGCAATGGTCTAGTGGTGCTAATTTGAGTTTTTGGTTTAAAATTAGTTTTTATTTGTTTACTTAGTTGACATGCATCGTATACTTTGTCCTTAATAAACTTTATATTAGGAATTCCTCGCACTAATTCTCTAGATGAGATCTTAGATATTAGTTTCATGCTTGCATGGCCTAGTCTCCTATGCCAAAGCCAAGCATCATTATTTAAAGCGGAGAAGCACATTTCATTACTTAGTTCATCAAGGTTGATGGTGTAGACATTATTTTGTTTTAATGCAATCATAGTTATTTTATGGTTTGGTTTTTCAATAATACACACATTTGATTCAAATCTAACAATATAACCTTTATCGCATAATTGACTAACACTCAAGAGATTATGTTTCAATCCATCAACAAGTAAGACATCATCAATAGAAAATTTTAATTTGTTACCTATGGTTCCTTTGCCAATGATTTTGCCTTGGTTGTTGTCTCCGAAGGTGACATACCCTTCTTCTTTGCTAGTGAGCATAGAGAAATGAGATGGATCTCCAGTCATATGTCTTGAGCATCCACTATCTAGATACCATCTCTTGCTCCTAGCTTGTGATGGTGTATGTTTCTACAAGAAGGGATTATTTTTAGGTACCCATTTTCTTTTGGGTGCCTTAAAAACTGATTTAACTTATTCATCATATTGCATAGAATTGATCATGGTTTCTTTAGGAACCCAAATTAGTTTGTTCGGACTAATTTTCTTGAATGGACATTTATAAGTTTTATGTCCATATTTGTAATAAAAGTTACAATTGCTTTGGTGCCGAACATGTAAGACGGGGCCTTTAATAAAGGTGGTTGGATTTTGGTGAGGACTTCTCACAAATCCGATTCCACTTCTTTTAGGAACGTGACCCTTATTTGTAAGGATCATGTTCAAAGATTTGCTACTAACCTCGAATTTCTTCAAGGTGTCCTTAAGTAGAAAGTTCTCATTTTGGAGAGATTCTAGATCATGGCATTTTATACATGGAGCTAAACTATCAAGATATTCAGTTTTTAATTTATCGATATCACAAGTGAGACTATCATGCTCCTTTTTTAGCAATTTGTATTTTCTACTAATTGTCTTACATTCATCAAATAACTCATGGAAAGCATTTAATAATTCATGATAAGGTAAATCTGCATCAATTAAATTCGTTACCTCTTCTCCGATGGCCATTCGGGCGTAATGAGCAACTTGCTCGGTGTTGGACTCCTCTTCTTCAAACGCGCTTGAATCATCCCATGTTGCCTTGAGCACCTTCTTCTTTGATGTTCTCTTTTTGGCTTGAGGAAAATCGTTCATGTAGTGTCCCGGTGTTAGAACCCTTGTAGATTCTAAACTTTGGGTTGATCTCTTTAGGGGATCGGCCTCCTTGGAACTCTATAGGGTTTCCTCCCTCCAAGTTGCTGCTCAAAGGCTACAGAAAAGATTCATCTATTGATTTTGAAAGAGAAGGAATACATGGCTATTTATAGGGCTTCTAAACCCTAACTCCTAATTGGACTCCTACTCAAGACTCCTATTCTCTTACAACTCCTAATTCTTCTCTAAGAAAAAACCTCCTAACAGAATGTCCCTCTCAATTAGGACTCTCCTAGCTAGAGTCCTAACAGAGTCCTAACAGAATGTCCCTCTCAATTAGGACTCTCCTCGCTAGAGTCCTAATAGACCCGCTCTCTTCAAATCAGCCTTGTCCTCAAGGCTGAGATTCCATGAACTCAGGGAACCGGGTCTTCAGCTCCTCATATAGTTCCCATGTGGCGTCTTCAAGTGGTAGATTATTCCAATGCACTAGTACTTCAGTAGAGGGATGTCGGCGACGCATCACGATCCTACGATCGAGGATGGCTTGTGGTTGGGCTTGAATAACTCCATCCTCCGTTGTGTTGGGCAGTTGGATCTGGGGTGACTCGTGTTCTCCCAACTTGGGCTTTATGCATGATACGTGGAAGACAGGGTGAATTTTGGCATCCTCAGGTAATTCAAGTATGTACGCCACGGCTCCAATACGCTATGTGATCTGATAGGGCCCATAAAAACGTGGGGATAGCTTCATGGAGGCTCGAGTGTTGATAGAGAGTTGCTTGTATGGTTGTAGGTGAAGATAAACCCAATCTCCTACTGAAAATTCTCTTTCACTTCGTCGTGTGTCGGCTTGTTGCTTCATTCTAGCTTGAGCGGTAGAGAGATTATCTTTTAACAGTTGTAAGAGTTTGTCCCTATCAATCAATTCTTAGTCAACCTGATCTACCTTGGCTGAGCCAATTACATACTTTGGAACCACAAGGGCTGGTCGACCATATAATGCTTCATAAGGGGCACATTTTGTAGATGAATGATATGTAGTATTATACCACCATTCAGCCCAGGGAAGCCATTTCGCCCACTCTTTTGGTCGGTCGCTAGCGAAACACCAGAGGTACGTCTCTAAGCACCTATTTACCACCTTTGTTTGGCCGTCAGTTTGTGGATGATACGCTGTGCTCATCTTGAGTTTGGTGCCTTGTAACTGAAATAACATGGTCCAAAATTTACTAGTGAAGATCCTGTCATGATCACTTACGATGGACCTTGGCATCCCATGTAGTTTAACAATATTTTCTATGAAAATCTAGGCAATACTAGCAGTAGTGTAGGGATTTCTCACAGCACAAAAATGAGCATATTTCGTAAGTCGATCAACCACCACGAGAATCGTGCTTTTACCTTTGGAAGATGGTAGCCCTTCAATGAAGTCCATGGAGATGTCAGTCCACACTGAGTCTGGTATGGGCAGTGGTTGTAGCTTCCCTGGATTTGCCACAGTTTCACCCTTGTGCTGTTGACATACATCACATTGTGCCATATATTCAGCAATAATTTTTTTCATCCCTCTCCAATAAAAATTTTACTTCACTCTTTTGTAGGTCCTTAGGAATCCAGAGTGCCCTACTGAAGGTATGGAGTGCATTTCATGCAAAATGATTGTGATGCAAGGGGAGTCAAGTATAAGCACAATGCGACCTTTGTAGCGTAGATCCCTCGAATCCCAGGTGTAGTGGGCTATTGCACTTGGATCCTCCTCCAATTTTTTTATGATGTTGCTGATCTCTGGATCCTTCTTCCATTCTTCCCTAATATCCTCGAGGAGACCGGTGGTAGGAAGGGAAATGGCTGAAACCTTAGCTTGTTCAGGTAGCCGTGAGAGTGCATCTGCAACAACGTTTTCTTTCCCCTTTTTATAAATAATTTCATAATCAAATCCAAGAAGTTTGGTTACCCATTTTTGCTGCTCAAGGGATGATATCTTTTACTCCAAAAAGTACTTGAGGCTTTTATGGTCAGTTTTAATTTGAAATCGCTGGCCGATCAGGTAGGGTCTCCACCTCGTTACTACGTGTACAATGGCAAGCATCTCCTTATCATATAGATAATGTCTTTCTAGTGTATGCGAGTGGTCGACCATTTTGCATGAGAATGGATCCAATTCCGACTCCAGATGCGTCGGCCTCAATGATGAAGGGTCTATTGAAATCTGGTAGCGCAAGCATTGGCGTCGTTGTCATGGCTGCTTTAAGTTTGTCGAATGTAGTAGAGGCTTTGTCCGACCATTGGAAAGCATCTTTTTTCAGTAAAGAAGTGAGTGGTGCACTGATCTTCCCATAGTCCTTAACAAATTTTCGGTAGTAGCCCGTTAGTCCAAGGAACCCCCGCAGTAATTTTACGTTTGTAGGTTTCGGCTAGCCTTGCACTGCCTCAATTTTTGTTGGGTCTACTGCCACTCCTTCTGATATTATATGCCCAAGGTACTCTACTTTTTGGTGGAGAAAGCTGCACTTTGGTTGCTTTACAAAAAGAGTATTCTCCCGAAGGATCATCAAAACAATCCGTAAATGCTGAAAGTGAGTCACAAGAGAAGGGCTGTAAACGAGAATATCATCAAAAAATACCAGCACAAATTTACGAAGAAAGCTTCGAAAAATATCATTCATGAGACTTTGAAAGGTTGAAGGAGCATTAATGAGTCCAAAAGGCATTACCAAGAATTCATAATGGCCATTATGTGTGCGAAATGCAGTTTTTGGAATGTCATCGTCATATACCCGAATTTGGTGGTAACCGGATCGAATGTCCAACTTCGTGAAGACTCGAGCTCCTTTTAATTCATCAAGAAGTTCATCCACCATTGGTATTGGGTACTTGTCCTTGACGGTGATGCCATTTAAAGCTCGGTAGTCGATGCACATCCGCCAAGTTCCGTCCTTGCGTACAAGTAGCACCAGTGAGGAATAGGGGCTGCAACTTGGCCGAATCACCCCTATTTCAAGCATCTCCTTTACGATCTTTTCAATTTCATCTTTCTGGAAGTGAGGATATTGGTACGGTCGAGTGTTCACTGGTGGCTTGCCCGGAAGGATTGGAATTTGATGGTCATGTTGCCGAGAAGGAGGAAGACCGCGCGGTTCAGCAAATATATCAGCAAATTCAGTAAGCAATTGGGCAAGATTTTGATCTTCAATTTCTATTTTCTTCTCTTCTTGTTGTGGCTGGAGATGCATCAAAAAGCCACTATTTACCTTGTGCAAAACTTTCTCCATTCGTTGGGTCGAAACAGTGGTAACGTTGCTTCTGCGCTTCCCACGTAGGATGATATGTTTGCCCTTACAGTAGAATTTCATAATTAATTTAGAAAAGTTCCAAGAGACATCACCTAGTGTAGTCAGCCATTTTATACCAAGCACTGCCTCATAGTCATCGATTGGTAGGAGGAAGAAATCGGTGATAATTTCTTGGTCTTGTAGTAATAGTTTCACCTACGGGCATCTTTGGTCGCACTTTAGGATTCTGCCGTCGGCAACCTTTTCATCGAACTTGCTGCAACCATCAATATGCAGTGTCATCCGAGCAGCAACCTTACTATTTAGGAAGTTATTAGTGCTACCCGTGTCGATGAGAACAGTGATCGGCTGTTGTTTGAGAAGGCCTCCAACTTTCATTGTTTACGGATTTGAGTAGCCAGCTAGTGCGTGTACCGTAATGTCGGTCGGCTATGCCTCTTCTTCCATATCTTCTTCTTTATGTTCATGGCTCTCTTCTAGATGTTCAATGACCTATTCTTCTACTGGTTCAATCATAAGAAGTCTACCTTTTTTACAGCGATGCTCGCGGCTCCACGGCTTGTCGCAATGCCAACATAACCCCTTCGCAGATCGCTCCCGAAGTTCTTCTCTTGTTAACCTTTTCAGTGCAGGGACTCGGTTGATAGTAGGGGGGGCTGAGGGCTTTAGTATTGTAGGTCGTGGAGTGATCCTAGTCCTCCGGGCTTCATGGTTCAATCACTCCTCTTGTAGTCGTGCGAAAGAGATGGCTGCCATAAGCGTGTAAGGTTGTCGTGCCTTAACTTCTCCCCGGATCTTCGGCTTTAAGCCCTCAATAAAGGTCCCCGATAACTATTTTTCAGACCAATCACGAGTTTGATTAGATAACCTTTCAAACCTGGTCTGGTACTCCTGAATGGTGGAGGTTTATCGGATCTTTGCTAGTTGTCCGTCAATGTTCTCGTAATAAGTTGGTCCGAAGCGGATCAGTAGTCCTTCTTTAAATTGTCGCCATGAAAGGACTCCATAAGTGTGTTCAAACCAGTCAAACCATTGTATGGCATCCCCTTCAAGATGTATAGCTGTAATTTCCACCATGGATGCATCCGTAGTTTTATGGTATCGAAAATATCGCTCCGCGCGCGAGATCCAACCAATTGGGTCTCCTTCCCATCTAGGGAAGTCCACTCTCATGCGCGAATAGTTGGGGTCTATCATAGAGCCTCCCCTCTCTTGGAAGTCATCTCTTTGGGTATGATGCGATTGGTTAGAGCTCTCTCCTTGATGTGATTTATTCGGGCTTGGTGGTCGGCCCAAACTGAATTCGGTAAGGATAGTCCGAATCTTATCCTCCATTCGTGCCTCAAAGGCTTCAAATTTTGCATTGATTGCCTCCTCAGATGCCATAGTATATGACTCCAAATCTGTGATATTAAGATCTCTCTTTTGTTGACGGGTTAAAGGCATATATAAGTTTGATAGAAATCCGTGAAAGTTTGCTGCAGAATTGTGTTGTCTTGTAAGAGCAGAATTATCGTCGAAGAAACAGCGGTTTCTCAACGAAATCTCCACAAAAATTTGAGAGATTTAAGGAGGGAATTGACAGTAATATCTCAGTTTATATGATAGCAAGGATGTCCAATTTATTCAAGAAAATTTCGGCAGTAACAGCAAGAAAATTGGTGTAAGTTGCGATAGCAAAATTCTCGTCAAAAATTTCAGCAACTTACGATGAAAATTTGCAGCAATATAGGAACGAATTTTTTTCTTTTTTTTGGATTTTCGGATAGGGATAACTAAATTGCAGCAGCAGTAAGGTAGGAAACCAGAACATGTTGCAATTCACGGGATGATCCGCGGTGGTGGAGATGATGGCAGAAATTTGGCAACGATCTCTTAAGCAATTGTGGGAATTGCTTTGGGCGGTTGTGGAGGGTTGATAGATGGCAGTGGAAGGGCAACAAGATGCCAAGAATGCTGCTCTGATACCAGGTGTTAGAACCCTTGTAGTTTCTAAACTTGGGGTTGATGATCTCTTTAGGGGATCGGCCACCTTGGAACTCTATAGGGGTTCCTCCCTCCAAGTTGCTGCTCAAAGGCTGCAGAAATGAATCATCTATTGCTTTTGAAAGAGAAGGAATACATGGCTATTTATAGGGCTTCTAAACCCTAACTCCTAATAGGACTCCTACTCAAGACTCCTATTCCCTTACAACTCCTAATTCTTCTCTAAGAAAAAACCTCCTAACAGAATGTCCCTCTCAATTAGGACTCTCCTAGATAGAGTCCTAACAGAGTTCTAACAAAATGTCCCTCTCAATTAGGACTCTCCTAGCTAGAGTCCTAACAGAATATCCCTCTCAATTAGGACTCTCCTAGCTAGAGTCCTAACACCCGATTTTTTGCACTCATAGCAAATTACTTGGTCCTTCTTGTGTTCGAATTTATTTTTTGTATTATTTTTAAATTTATTCTTTCTTAAATATTTTTTAAATTTTTGAGTCAAAAGTGCAATGTCATTGTCACTGTCCTCATCACTTAATGTTCCTTTCAAGTGGTCTTCTTGTGATTTGAGTGCCATATCCTTCCTGTTCTTTGGAAGGGGGTTCTCGAGCTCGTCATGAGCTTCACATGTCATTTCATAGGTCATTAGAGACCCAATGAGTTCTTCAAGAGGGAATACTTTAAGGTCTTTGGCCTCTTGAATGGCCGTGACTTTTGGATCCCAACTTTTAGGGAGGGATCTTAAGATTTTAGTTACTAGTTCAAAGTGCTAGTCATAAGTGCCCAGCAAGCCAATCACGTGAGTGATGGCACGTGTGACTTGATACAGAATCTTTTTGCTTATTATATTTTGGCGTATATCACTTTATAACTATTGCATAAATGCATATATATTGTGATGTCCTTGGATTTGTGCAATGGGAATCGGATCGTGATGAGATCACGATAATGAGATCGATTCACCTTTAAACACATATCCTAAATAATCCCGGTCATAGGTTACTCGAGAGGGACATCGTGATAACCGGATAGACTGGTGTGCTGTATACCCGTCCATATGATGGATGCAGCTGGTCTCATAGCTGCTCGTGTAGGGACACTAGGGATACAGTACAGGTGCTCATTGGAGAATGAGTTCACTGATTGATCCGCTTACGGAATGCTGGATGGTTGATGATGCCTTATTGTCAGACAACGATTCCGTAGTCCTAGTGGTATATCTGGTTCTTAGACTTGAGACACCAAGGATGTCCTGTATGAGTGCTCCACTCTTTGATACCAGACTTATAGGTTTGGCTGTTCCCAGATCTAGTACAGCTGGTCATTGGGAGTGGTAGTCGACCTTACGAGGGCTATTGAGTGTCGATAGAGGATCATCCACTCTCGGTATCATGAGAGGAATATCCCATGTGTTCTTGCTCAGACAAATCCCTGGCCAGGGTCATTCGGGTTGAGAGAGAAAGAGTTCTCCGGGAGAATCCGATTAGAGCGAGACTCGAGTAGAAACCGTATGGGTCTGACAGCACCATGCTCGATATACGGTCTTTGGGATATTGGATGGATGAGGGACTATAGGTACATGGTAACTGAGGACAGACAGGTCCAATGGATTGGATTCCCCTGTATCGTCTGGGGACTACGGCGTAGTGGCCTAGTACTTCCGTAGTCGATGAGTCGAGTGAATTATTACAGAGATAATAATTCACTGAGTTAGAAGGAGTTCTGACAGGTATGACTCACGGCCAGCTCGATATTGGGCCTAGAGGGTCACACACATATGGTAGGCATTGCGATGAGTAGAGGTTCGGATATGAGATATCCGACGGAGCCCTTGTCTTATTGGATGCAGATCCAATACCCACTAGGGAAAGGACCCATTAGGGTTTTGACACGGGATCTCTATAAATAGGAGGGATTCACAGCCTCATAGGCTAGAGTCTTTGCTTGCCCTTCCTATTCTCCTCTCCCTCTCCACCTCAGAGTAGGCCTGGAGTTTTGAGGAGCGTCGTCGCAACCCTGCTGTGTGGATCACCGCTAGAGAGGAGGACGCTTGACCTCCTTCACCCTCTCCTAAGGATCTGCAAGGAAACAGGGATATACGATCTCCCTAGGTAACACAATCTCTATACGCAGTTTTGTGTTTTTGCGGATTTTGCGCACCAATCTTCGCACGACGATGAACATCTTTTTGGGAATCGGGGATTTTTGTTTTCTTGTTCTTCCGCTGCGCATATGATGTCGCCCCCTATGATTTCCATCACAAAGTTAGTAAAATCTTTACCAAGAGCTTTGAGTCCATTGATGACATCCGTAAACCGGGTGTACATGTCTCCGATGGACTCACTTGGTTTCATTCGAAAAAGTTCGTAAGAGTGCACAAGGATGTTGATTTTGGACTCTTTCACTCGGCTAGTGCCTTCATGAGTGACCTCAAGAGTTCTCCAAATATCAAAAGCCGAATCACAAATTGAAACACGATTAAATTCGTTTTTGTCTAGTGCACAAAACAAGGCATTCATAGCCTTTGCATTTAAAGCAAAAACATTCTTCTCCGATTCATTCCATTCGCTCATCGGAAGAGAAGATTTTTGAAATCCATTCTCGACAATAGACCAAAGCTCAAAGTCCATAGAAATGAGGAAGATCCTCATGCGAGTCTTCCAATATGTGTAATCCGACCCATTAAAGAAAGGTGGTCGTGCAATAGAATGGCCCTCTTGCATGCCGGAGTAAGCCATCTCTCTTGGGTATTAAACCAAATATGAGAGATAACCTTGCTCTGATACCAATTGTTAGGATCGGAGCGGCACTAAGAGGGGGGGGTGAATTAGTGCAGTGGATTAAAACTTCGGTTTTAGAAAATCTTTCGTACGATAAGAACAGAACTTGAAAAGCTTAATCTTGAAAGCGTATTCTTAAATATGTGCAGCAAAAGTAATAAGGAACTTAAAGCATATAAGAAGGTTTGCAATAATGTAAATAGCAATAATGAAATGCAAACCAAGAATCACGCCGATTTTAGAGTGGTTCGGTCAAATAACCTACTCCACTTGCGAGGCCCCTCTTCGAAGAGGCTCCCACCTTCCACTAGCAAGTCTCTTGAAATGGAAGGGTAAATACCCCTCTTACAACTCTTTACAAGCGGTTCACTCTCTTACAGATTTTCGAGAAGAGATGAGGTGAACACTAGCAAATTGAAAAGAAGACAAGCTAACACTTTTCTAAGATCTTTCTCTCAAACTTTTGCTACACAAAAAGTTGTATACTCAGCTGAGTTTTGAGGGGTATTTATAGGCCTCAAGAGGATTCAAATTTGGGCTCCAAGATTTGGGCTCCAAATTTGAATTCTCTTTGGTTTCCCGATGCTGGCGGTGCCACCGCCCAGCCAAACGGTGCCACCGCCCAGCCCAGGAGGTGTCACCGCCCAGCTCTTGGGTGCTGGGCAGTGCCACCGCCTACAGTGTTTTCAGCCTGACTACAGTGTTTTCAGCCACTAGTTGGGCTTCAATCTTGGCCTAAACTAGTTCGAACTCGGGCCCAATTGGCCCCTAACCAGGATATAGGATTATCTTCTTAATCCTAATCCTAATTACAAGTGAACTACATAACAAAACACATCCTAAGCAATTTAGTGGATTATCTTCTTAATCCTAATCCTAATTTCAAGTGGTCTTCTTATGATGTGAGTGTCATATCCTTCCTGTTCTTTGGAAGGGGGTTCTCGAGCTCGTCATGACCTTGGCATGTCATTTCGTAGGTCATTAGAGACCCAATGAGTTCTTCAAGAGGGAATGTTTTAAGTTCTTTAGCCTCTTGAATGGTCGTAACTTTTGGATCCCAACTTTTAGGGAGAGATCTTAAGATTTTAGTTACTAGTTAAAAGTTAGTAAAATCTTTACCAAGACCTTTGAGTCCATTGATGACATCCGTGAACCGGGTGTACATGTCTCCGATGGACTCACTTGGTTTCATTCGGAAAAGTTCGTAAGAGTGCACAAGGATGCTGATTTTGGACTCTTTCACTCAACTAGTGCCTTCATGAGTGACCTCAAGAGTTCTCCAAATATCAAAAGCCGAATCACAAATTAAAACACGATTAAATTCATTTTTGTCTAGTGCACAAAACAAGGCATTCATAGCCTTTGCGTTTAAAGCAAAAACCTTCTTCTCCAATTCATTCCATTCGCTCATCGGAAGAGAAGATTTTTGAAATCCGTTTTCAACAATAGTCCAAAGCTCAAAATCCATGGAAACGAGGAAGATCCTCATATGAGTCTTCTAATAAGTGTAATCCGACCCATTAAACATGGGTGGACATGTGATGGAATGACCCTCATGTATGCCGGAGTAAGCCATCTCTCTTGGGTATCAAACCAAATATGAGAGTGAGCCTAGCTCTGATACCAATTGTTAGGATCGGAGCGGCACTAAGAGGGGGGGGGTGAATTAGTGCAGCGGATTAAAACTTTAGTTTTGACAAATCTTTCGTACGATAAAAAAACCGAACTCAGAAGTACTTAACTTGAAGGCGTATTCGCAAAGTTGTGTAGCAAAGGTAATGAGAAAATAAAGCAAGTAAGAAGGTTTGCAGTAATGAAAATAGCAGTAATGAAATGCAAACCAGAGATTACGTCGATTTTAAAGTGGTTGGGTTAAATGACCTACATCCACTTGCGAGGCCCCTCTTCGATGAGGATCCCACCTTCCACTAGCAAATCTCTTGAAGGGGAAGGGTAAATACCCCTCTTACAACTTTTTACAAGCGGTTCACTCTCTTACAGATTTTCAGCAAGAAAGAAGGAGGTGAACACTAGCAAATTGAAAACAAGACTAGCTAAGACCTTTCTAAGAACTTTCTCTCAATCAATTGCTTCTCAAAAAGTTGTAATCTCAGCTGAGATTTGAGGGGTATTTATAGGCCTCAAGAGGATTCAAATTTGAGCTCCAAAATTTGAATTCTCTTTGGTTTCCGATGCTGGCGGTGCCACCGCCTGTCAATGTCTGACACTGACAATGGACTGGCAGTGCCACCGCCCAATCAAGCGGTGCCACCGTCCAGCTCTCGGGTGCTGGGCGGTGCCACCACTTGGCTCTCAGGTACTGGGCGGTGCCATCGCCTAGCTCTCGTGTGCTGGGCGGTGCACCGCCCAATCTGGCGATGCCAACGCCAGACCCTTCGATTCACTGGTTGGGCTTCAAATTTAGCCCACACTAAGTCTAATTTTGGGCCCAGTTGGCCCCTAACTAGGATATAGGATTTTCTCTTAATCCTAATCCTAATTACAAGTGAACTACAGAACTAAAAACATCTTAAGCAAGTTTTCAACCGCGAATGTCGAGTCTTGTTTCGGCGAGCTTTCCGACGAACTTCTTCCGACGGACTCCCAGCAAGCTCCCGATCTTGTGATGACTTTAACGAGTAGCTGAGTCTTCTCGGTGATCTCCGTGAACCTCCAACGATCTCTTCGGCGAACTTCCGAAAATTCCGACAAGTTCCCAATTTCTTCTCGGTTGGTTCCGGCAGCATCTCCGACGATTCTTCGGACTCTTAAACGTCCATCGAACTTGACTCTAGTATTCTTGCTTTGTGTTTCCTGGTTATCGTAGTTAATCCTGCACACTTAACTCAATAATATGGATTAGATCAATTAACCCATCAATTGATTTTATCATCAAAATCCGAGATTCAACATTAGATGGATGAGGGACTCTAGGTAGATGGTAACTAAGGACAGACAGGTCTAATAGATTGGATTCCCTTGTATCGTCTGAGGACTGCGACGTAGTGGCCTAGTATGTCTGTAGTTGATGAGTCGAGTGAATTATTATAGAGATAATAATTCACTGAGCCAGAAAGAGTTCTAAAAGATATTACTCACGGTCAGCTCGATATTGGGCCTATAGGGTCACACACATATGGTAGGCATTGCATTGAGTAAATGTTCGAATATAAGATATCCGTCAAACCTCATATCTTATTAGATATCCAATAAGCCCCTGAATTATTAGATCCCATGGATGAGATCCAATAAAAGCCTATGAGAGATTATTGGATAGAGATCCATTACTCTAAGAGACTTGAGTAGTTGTATAAAGATCCAATACCCAATAAGGGAGGATCCATTAAGGTTAATTTGGCAGGAGACCTCTAAAAATAGGAGGGATTCGATGGTTCATAGGGCCTCTCCTATTCTTCTCCCTCTCTCCACCTCAAAGCATGCCTGG
This sequence comes from Musa acuminata AAA Group, assembly GCF_036884655.1. Lineage (NCBI taxonomy): Eukaryota > Viridiplantae > Streptophyta > Magnoliopsida > Zingiberales > Musaceae > Musa > Musa acuminata. Next base: position 19,305,455 of record NC_088353.1, on the reverse strand, counting down.
AGTTTTGAGGAGCATCATAGTAGCCCTACTGTGTGGATCACTAGTAGAGAGGAGGGCGCTTGACCTCCTTCACCCTCTCCTAGAGATCTGCAAGGATTTATGGATATATGATCTCCCTAGGTAACACAATTTATCTTATACATAATTTTAATTTCACGGATATTTTTGCACAAATCATCGCATAATGATGAACATCTCTTTGAGAATAGGGGATTTTGTTTTGTATTCTTCCGTTGCGCATGTGATGTTACCCCCAAAGATCCCCTAACAGTTTTTATGGAGTTTGTCTTTTCATTTCAAAACCATGAGTCTCCTACCATACAAGCCACTCCAACAAATATATCTCACTGGAGTATACCATCGATCCACTCAAAAGAACCTCTTCCCACACCATCCAGTCCTTTTCTTACAGATCCATACTCTTTTGTTCTCCCAATTCAACAGCACCCTACTCCCTCCATTTCTTCTTCTGCACAAGCCTCCCCTACTACTAAAGTAATATCCTCAGAAACACAACAACCTTCTTTACCTAGTGCCACTAATGTATCACGGGCTAGTCATAGATACCTAGCAAGCCAATCACATGAGTGATGTCATGTGTGACTTGACACACAATTGTTTTGCTTATTATATTTTGATATTTATCACTTTATATTGACTATTGCATATATGCATGTATATATTGTGATATCTTGGGATCTACGTAATGGGAATCGGATCGTGATGAGATCATGATAATAAGACTGATTCATCTTTAAACACAAATCCTAAATAATCCCGGTCATAGGTTACTCGAGAGGGACATCGAGATAACTGGACAGACTAGTATGCTATATACCTATCCATATGATGGATGCAGCTGGTCTTATGGCTACTCATGTGGGGACACAAGGGATACAGTACAAGTGCTCATTGGAGAATGACTTCAACGATTGATCCGCTTACGAAATATTGGATGGTTGATGATACCTTATTGTTAGCCAATGATTCCGTAGTCCCAATGGTGTATCTGGTCCTTAGACTTGAGACACCAATGATGTCTTGTATGAGTGCTCCATTCTTTGATACCATACTTATAGGTTTAGATGTCCCAAATATAGTACAATCGGTCATCGGGAGTGCTAGTCAATCTTACGAGGGCTATTGAGTGTCGATAGAGGATCATCCACTCTTGATGTCATGAGAAAAATATCTCATATATTCTTGCTTAGACAAATCCCTAGCTAAGGTCATTCGGATTAAGAGAGAGAGTTCTCCAAGAGAATTCGATTAGAGCAAGACTCGAGTAGAAACAGTGTGGGTTTAACAGCACTATGCCCAGTATATGATCTCTGGGATATTAGATGAATGAGAGACTATAGGTACATGGTAACTTAAGACAGACAGGTCCAATGGATTATATTCCCTTGTATCGTATGGGGTCTACGGCATAGTGGCCTAGTACATCCGCAGTCGATGAGTCGAGTGAATTATAATGGAGATAATAATTCACTGAGCCAAAATAAGTTCTGACAGGTATGACACATGACTAGCTCGATATTGGGCCTAGAGGGCCACACACATATGGTAGGTGTTGCGATGAGTAGAGGTTCGGATATGAGATATCCGTTGGAGCCCCTATCTTATTGGATATCCAATAAGCTCTTGAATTATTGGATCCCATGGACGAGATCCAATAAAAGCCCATGAGAGATTATTAGATAGAGATGTACTAATCTAAGAGGCTTGGGTAGTTGGATGAAGATCCAATACCTAATAGGAGAGGATCCATTAGGGTTAAGTTGGCAAGGGACCTCTATTAATATGAGGGATTCAGTGGTTCATATGTTAGGATCGGAGCGGCACTAAGAGGGCGGGGGTGAATTAGTGCAGCGGATTAAAACGTCGGTTTTGACAAATCTTTCGTACGATAAAAATAGAACTCGAAAGTGCATAACTTGAAAGCGTATTTGTAAAGGTATGCAGCAAAGGTAATGAGGAAATAAAGAACGTAAGAAGGTTTGCAGTAATGTAAATAGCAATAATAAAATGCAAACCAAAGATCACGCCGATTTTAAAGTGGTTCGGTCAAATGACCTACATCCACTTGCGAGGCCCTCTTCGATGAGGCTCCCACCTTCCACTAGCAAATCTCTTGAAAGGGAAGGGCAAATACCCCTCTTACAATTTTTTACAAGCGGTTCACTCTCTTACAGATTATCAGCAAGAAAGAAGGAGGTGAACACTAGCAAATTGAAAACAAGACTTGCTAAGACTTTTCTAAGACCTTTCTCTCAATCAATTGCTTCTTAAAAAGTTGTAATCTTAGCTGAGATTTGAGGGGTATTTATAGGCCTCAAGAGGATTCAAATTTGGGCTCCAAAATTTGAATTCTCTTTGGTTCCCGATGCTGGAGGTGCCACCACCTGTCAGTGGCGGTGCCACCACCTGTCAGTGTCTGACACTGATAGTGGACTGGCGATGCCACCGCCCAGCCAAGCGGTGCCACCGCCTGGCTCTCGGAGTTTAAACAAACTCCCCCTATCAATATGGCTTATTGATAGAAACTCTTGGATTCAAGAATCCAAGCAACATGTCATCATAAACTTATGCATAACATGTCATGTCATCATACTTCTCCCTCTTTGTCATCAACAAAAAGGAGAAGTTCCTACTCTTATGTGTTTAGAGATAAAAAGTTTCATACATTGCATGAAAAACATAGTATTAAATTTTATCATCATGCAATCTAGCAATTAAAGATGTGTAAGTTTAGCATGTTTGCTTTTCTTGAGATAACAACTAATTGCTTCTCTTTAGACTACAAGCTAACAATTTTCATGATACGCAAGTTGCAAGCTAGCAAATTTTTGCTTCTTTTGTAATGTTTGAGCTAGCAATTTTGCTTCCGTAATAAGTTAGCATGTTTTGCTTCTTGAGATAGGCAAGATAGTGATGTTCAAGAAGACAACTTTTGCTTCTTGGAATAAGCAAGTTAGAAATCTTTGTTACTTAAGATAGGCAAGCTAGCAATCTCCCCCTTTGTCATTGTCAAAAAGAAGGGAAGACCCTTTACATCAATTATGACAAAGGTAAGTATCAATCTTATTTGTGCATCATCATATTTTCAAATTAGAATATGCACATTTTTAAAAACCTTATATTCATTCATGCACGATATTGAATAAATCGATCAACATTATGAGGATATCATACATGATACTAAAATTTTTAACTATTTGTCAACATTTTGATCATGATACTAAACATTCATCATTTAGAGTATTCATGATACAAAACATTAAATCAATATTTATAATACATCATTTTAGCAACAACTCATAGTATTTTAAATCATGATTTACATCATATGTAATACATCGAATCATAATTAGAAAACACAAGTATTGCATACATCATTGCAAATCATAAATGTTTCATATCATGATGGTATCAATTTGTCAAATTATATCCTACCATGCATGATCAAAACTTCTCCCTATTTGTATTTCATGCATAATTTCACTTCTTCACATTAGGAGTATCAAGAGGAATTAATTGGGTGATGAGATAAATATTTCATGAATACATGGAATTGTATAAAAAATCATATCATAAGTGTTTCATGCATTCATATCATCACATGAAGGAATATAAACAAAAATTAGTGATGAGATATTACTTCATGAATACAATAAAATTCATATAGCACATCATAGTTTATTAGAATTAATCTTCCTTTTTGTGAATAGCAAAAAGAATAGTAGGAGAGCAAGATCTCAATTCATGCACATCAAATATTCAATCATCAAGATCATGATTCATCTAGAAAATTCTCCTCTTTAAATATTCAAAGAGAGAATCATGATGAACATTCTTGGTTTACATAAAATTTCAAAACATAATTATCAAGATCATGAATATTAAAAGACTATGAAACATTTCGACAAATCTCCTTTTAAATAGAAAACAATCTTGATTCATAAAGGATTTCATATTATAAATTTCAAGAGATCAAGATCGTGATTTCGATAAAAATTTATTCAAATTTAAATCATCAAAATCATTATCAAAATCCAAGAGATTCACAAAGATGATACAAATGGATTCATCAAAATCAATAAGAATGAGCAAAATAATTTTCAAGAATGTTTCCCTCTTTTCGATTGTTTCAAAATATATGATTTTGTTTCATTTATGCCAAATAAAAATATGTATCATGTTTAAAACCGAAAGAGTAAGATTTATTACAACAAAGATCAATAAGGTACTTTCATTATAGTAAATATCAATAATCCATAAATCGTAAGATTCATCATGCATAATTTCAAGATTTATTAAGCATGATCAATATACATGACACTAAAACATGGTTTCAAAATGTTTAATATTTTTATTCAACAATTTCATCATTATGCATCATTATATATAACTTTACAATGTCATGCATAAAATCGTCAAATCATAGTATTAAAATATTAATATTTTTATTACAACTTTATGCATCATTAAGTATACAATTGTCAAGCATGACACTTCACTATTTCATATAAGCATGCCTATTTCATTTATGTCAAATCAAAACATACATCATTTTTTAAAGCCACTTTTATGTCAAATCAAAAAATGCATCATTAAGCATGATCATTATGCATTACTTCAAATCAAACATGATTTCATTTATTTTCAAAATGTTTATCATGATAGGGCATATAAGCCAAAGAAACTATTAAACATAAAGCATATTCATCATTGATGGTTTTATTGAGTATAAAGTATTTTCAACCAAAATCATTTGTTATTTGTTGTAGTCATACATTATTCTTTTTAGGTGAATCTATTTTTTTTTTCATGCTTAAATTTTTAATTTTTCAAAGATGCTAAAAAGAAAAACATGATATAATTTTTGAAAAACAATTTTTTTATTTCCTATTCCTACTATCTAAATTAAGCACTCATGAAAAACTTCAAGTAATTTCACAATAATTAAAGAGAGTTAAGTTACTTACCTTGTAGTTGAAGCCCATCAAAGCCCAATTCGCCGTTTCGCCATTGGAAGTTTTTGATTCATCCTTGGTTGCCTTCCTCTTCTTTAGCCTCTTCCTCCGTTTAAGTTCTTTGTTTATTTTAGATTTTTGTTTACTAAACTTATTAAGATTTAGTGTTCGAAGTTCAAGTTCATCATTGTCCTCATCACTTGAGTCATCGCTCAAGTGGTATTCATTTGTCTGGAGTTCCAAATCCTTCCTGTTCTTTGGAAGGTGATTTTGTTCATCATGTGTATTGTGCACCTTTTCATATGTCATCAACGAACCAATTATTTCTTCAAGAGAAAAAATATTTAAATCTTTTGTTTCTTGTATTGCGGTTATTTTAGGATCCCACCTTTTTGGAAGGGATCTTAAGATCTTGCTTATGAGATCAAAATTCGAAAAAGATTTACCAAGAACTCTTAGATTATTGACGACATCCGTGAAACGGGTGTACATGTCGCCTATAGTCTCGCTTGGTTGTATTCGAAAAAGCTCAAAATCATGTAATAAAATGTTAACTTTCGAGTCTTTGACTCTATTAGTTCCCTCGTGCGTGATTTCAAGTGTTCACCAAATATCAAAAGTCATTTCGCACGTGGAAATCCGATTGAACTCATTTTTGTGCAAAGCACAAAATAAGGCATTCATAGCCTTTGCATTTAAAGAAAACATCTTCTTCTCCAAATCATTCCAATGGTTCATTAGAAGAGAAGACATTTCAAATCTATTTTCGACTATGTGCCATAAATTCAAATCCAAAGAAAGTAAGAAAACTCTCATTCGAGTTTTCCAATAAGTGTAGTCCGTCTCATTGAAAAAGGGAGGGCAAATGAGAGAGTTGTTAGGATCGAGAGCACTAAGAGGGGGGGGGGGTGAATTAGTGCAGCGGAAATCTTACAATAATTTAAAAACGAAAGCTGCGTTCATCCGATAAAAAACGATTTCGATATCAAAGCAGAATCACAGTGCAGTTTGCGTCTAAGCGCAGTTTGCGTCTAAGCGCAGTTTGCGTCTAAGCGCAGTTTTACGTTCAAACGCAGTTTTACGTCTAAACGCAGTTTTACGTCTAAACGCAGTTTTGCGTCTAAACGCAGTTTTACGTCTAAACGCAGTTTTGCATCTAAACGCAATTTTACGTCTAAACACAGTTTTACGTCTAAATGTAGTTTTGCGTCTAAAAGCAGTTTTAAACCTTGAAAAGCGTTTTACGTAGAAAGCAATTTGCAGTTATAAATGGAATCCGAATGTAAGCGTAAACTGCAGTGTGAAGATAGTACGAAAACACGATTTACGTTTGAATGCAGATTCTGAAAGATCAGAGCTTAGAAACTTGTTCGTAAAGGCGCAGAGGGCAGTAGCAATGTAGGTGGTTTGCAGTAATGATAAAGTGCTCAAAGTAAAAGCAAACCAGAGATTTAGAGTGGTTCGGTCAGTCTTGACCTACTCCACTTTTGGCTTCCTCCTCCGACGAGGTCACCGACGTCAACTAGCTGCCTTCCTTCAATGGGCGAAGGCTAACTGCCCTTTTACAGTTTCTCTCCTTTTGACAGGCTCAGGAGACAACCTTTACAGATCCTTTCTCTCCTCTCTTTACAACTCAAGACTTGAAGAACGGAAGGAGGAGAACTTTAGGACTTTACACAAATTTGAGCTCTTAGAATCACTGAAAAGATCAAGAATTCGGTGTGGATCTGTATCTTTTCAGTGCTGAATGGGTGGGGTATTTATAGGCCCCAACCTAGTTCAAATTTGGAGCTCAAAACGATCAAATCGATCAAATCCCAGAATTCTGGGATCAGGCGGTTGCACCTCTTGACTGGAGAGGTGGCACCGCCTGGCAGAGCTCGACGACTGAGCTCAGGCGATTGCTCCTTTCTGCCAGAGCTCGAAGACTGAGCTCGATGGTTGCATCACCTGGCAGAGCTCGAAGACTGAGCTCAGTGGTTGCACCGCCTGGCAGAGCTCGAAGTCTGAGCTCGGTGGTTGCATCACCTGGCAGAGCTCGAAACTGAGCTCAGGCTGATGCACCTCTCTGCCAGAGCTCGAAGACTGAGCTCGGTGGTTGCATCACCTGGCATAGCTCGAAACTGAGCTCAGGCTGATGCTCCTCTCTGCCAGAGCTCGAAGACTGAGCTCGGTGGTTCCACCGCCTGGCAGAGCTCGAAACTTGAGCTCTGGCGGTGCTACCTCTTGACAAAGGAGGTTGCACCGCCTAGTCTAGCTCGAAGACTGAGCTCTGGGCGGTTGCACCGCCTGGCTGGGGCGGTTGCACCGCCCAGTCTAGCTGGGAGACGCAGCCCTGGCGGTTGCACCTCCTGGCCAGGGCGGTTGCACCGCCTGGTGCAATCAAGGTCCGAATGGTTCACTCCATTCGGCCCAATTTGAATCTTTTCAGGGGCCCAATTGCCCCAAGATTAAGCTAATGGGATCACCTCCCATTTTCAAGCTTAATCATCGTGCTAACTACGATTAACTCTAAGACAACTTCTGCAGCTATGCTCCGATGCGTCAATCGCTTCTTCCGGCGAGTTTCCGGCGAACTTCTGTCGATCATCCGATAAACCCTCGGTGATCCTTCTGCGGACATCCGGCATACTCCTGGACTTTGCGACGATCCACTTGGCGAGTTCCGACGAGCTTCGCTTGGCAAGCTTCTGGACTTCTCGGATCTGTTCTCGCTGAACCTCCGACGACCGTCCGAACTTCCGTCGAACTCTCGAACTCCCAACGTGATCATGATCTTGACTCCGGCGCAACACTTGCTGCTTGTCTTACTCTCATCGTAGTTAATCCTGCACACTTATCTCAACACATAGATTAGATAACAAATGACAATTGACTTCATCATCAAAATCCGAGATTCAACAATCTCCCCCTTTTTGATGATGACAATCAATTGATAATGGAGTTATCCTTAACTCCCCCTATCTATATGCCATAGTTGAGATAAGTCAACCTTGAATTCAAGACCTAAGAATTCAAGTGATGTATTGATAAGTTAGATCAGTTAAACTTATCAATGCTCCCATCATGATACCCATCATGATGTATATCTTCAAGAATGATGTCAAGGCATGACATACATCATCAAGTTTGTATGATAGTGTTTGTAACTATTCATCATGTAATCATATAACGCTGCGAAGGATTATTACATGATGCACACATTTGAGATTTTCTAGCAAGTTTGCATTTACTTCACAAGATAGAATATCAAATCAAGACATGATGCAAACTATAGCACATGTTCACATATCTCTTGGTGATGCAAGGATGGCATAACTATAACATTGTTTATAGCATCACTCAAGTATTTGCAACTATGATATAGACATGATTATGGCAGTTTAGCTATGACATAGTGTTTATGAATTCATATGTTTCTCCCCCTTTGTCATCAACAAAAAGCACGATAGCATTATCAAGCACATAAAGGAAGTCATGACACATATAATACTTTGAATATCTCTTTATTGTTTGTTGCTTGAAGGAGGAAAGTCATTTTTCAAAAAGTTTTCATAGCATTCAAACCGAAAAATGAACTTCTTACATGCATTTGGTTAAAAATATTTGTCACATAATTTGTAACATGTTATTTGATCAAGCAATGTCAAGGCATGTAATAGTAATACCATCCGAAAAATAATTTTGACTATTCATCATGTATTCGGACACATCAACATTCCTAATTCTCTTCTTATGTAATCAAATTGTTCTTCACATAGGGGTTTTGTAAAGATATCAGCTAGTTGATGTTTGGTATCAATAAACTCTATGGTTACATCATGATTAGTGACATGATCTCGTATAAAGTGATGTCTAATATCAATGTGTTTTGTTCTTGAGTGTTGTATAGGATTTTTAGTTAAGCATATTGCACTCGTGTTATCACATTTAATGGGAATATCTTTAAGATTCACTTTGTAATCTTCTAAAGTGTTTTTCATCCATACAACTTGTGCACAGCATGCACTTGCTGCAATGTATTCAGCTTCGGTTGTTGATAGAGCAACCGAGTTTTGTTTCTTAGATGACCAGGATACAAGGGCATGTCCTAAAAATTGACATGATCCTGATGTGCTTTTTCTATCTAGTCTACAGCCAGCGAAGTCTGCATCAGCATACGCTGTTAAGTCAAAATTTTCTGATTTTGGGTACCATAATCCTATATTGGTAGTTCCATTAAGATATCTGAGTATTCTTTTGACTGCTTTGAGATGAGATATCTTAGGGTCTGATTGAAATCTAGCACAAAGTCCTACACTGAACATGATGTCTGGTCTGGTGGCAGTGAGGTAAAGTAAACTTCCTATCATACCCCTATAGGATTTTTGATTGAAGCTTTCTCCATTCTCATCAATTTCTAACTTAGTGGAGGTGCTCATAGGAGTGTCAATGGCTTTTGAATTATTCATTTTGAACTTCTTTAGCAAACTCACAGCATATTTGGTTTGACTAATAAAGATGCCATTGCTTAGTTGTTTGATTTGTAGGCCTAAGAAGAATGTTAACTCTCCCATTAGACTCATTTCGAATTCACGACTCATAGTTTTCGCAAAGGATTCACAAAGAGATTCATTTGTAGAACCAAAGATAATATCATCAACATAAATTTGAACAATGAGAAAATTGTTTTCAAGGTTCTTGATGAATAATGTAGTATCAACCTTGCCTTTTATGAAATTATTTTCAATAAGAAAAGAACTAAGTCTCTCATACCAAGCCCTAGGAGCTTGTTTTAAACCATAGAGAGCTTTAGTTAATCTAAACACATGATTAGGGAGACTATTATTTTCAAATCCAGGAGGTTGTTCAACATAAACTTCTTCGGAAATAAAGCCATTAAGAAAGGCGCTTTTAACATCCATTTGAAACAACTTAAAATTTTTACTGCTAGCGTAGGCAAGGAGCATCCTTATGGCTTCCAATCGTGCCACAGGAGCGAAGGTTTCTTCGTAATCGATACCTTCTTCTTGGTTGAAACCTTTGGCCACTAATCTAGCCTTGTTTCTAACCACGATACCATTTTCATTTTGCTTGTTTCTGAAGACCCATTTAGTACCAATAACTAGATGGTCATTTGGCCTAGGAACAAGCTTCCACACTTCATTTCTCTCAAATTGATTTAATTCATCTTGCATTGCGATAATCCATGAATCATCTTTCATGGCTTCATCAACGCATTTGGGTTCAATTTGGGAGAGAAAGGCGGTATTTGCACAAAAGGTTTTAAGAGAAGATCGTGTTTGAACTCCCTTTGATGTGTTTCCTAAGATTAGCTCCTTAGGATGAGCATCTACATACTTCCAATCTTTGGGTAAGGAAATCTGAGAAGTGGATGCATCCAAGTTGCTAGTTGGAGACGGGGTCTCGTTTAAATTTAAAGAATCAAAATTAACATCATCGTCAAGATCATTTTTCGTGATTTCAGAAGTCTCATTGAAAACAACATGAATGGATTCTTCAATAATTAGAGTTCTTTTATTAAAGATACGAAAGGCTTTAGAAACTGTAGAATAACCAAGAAAGATTCCTTCATCGGATTTAGCATCAAATTTTCCTAAGTTGTCTTTTTCATTCAAGATAAAACATTTACACCCAAAGACTTTGAAATATTAAACGTTGGGTTTTTTATTATTCCATAACTCATAGGGAGTTTTGGTTAGTAGAGGTCTCACTAGAACTCTATTTAAGATATAGCATGCAGTATTTACGGCTTCGGCCCAAAAATATTTGGGTAGGTTATGTTCATTCAACATGGTTCTTGCCATTTCTTGTAAATTTCGATTTTTTCTTTCTACAACTCCATTTTGTTGAGGGTTTCTAGGAGTAGAGAAATTATGGTTGTATCCATTGAGTTCACAAAATTCTTGGAAATCATGGTTTTGAAATTCACCACCATGATCACTCCTAATTGACGAAATCATAGAACCTTTCTCATTCTGAACGAGTTTGCAAAACTTGGTAAAAGATCTAAGGCATTCACTTTTCTGTTTTAAAAAGTAAGTCCATGTGTATCTGCTATAGTCATCTATGATGACGAAAGCGTATTTGCTACCTCCTAGGCTTGATGTGGAGATGGGTCCGAACAAGTCCATATGGATCAATTGTAAGGGCCTAGAGGTGCTTACTTGATTTTTAGATTTGAAGCTACTCTTAATTTGTTTACCTAATTGGCAGGCATCACATACATTATCTTTGATGAACTTGATATGAGGAATTCCTCTTACAAGTTCTTTGGATGATATTTGAGTGATTAGCTTCATGCTAGCATGACCTAATCTTCTGTGCCATATCCAAGCATTCTCATTTAAAGCAGAAAAACATGTTTCACTACATAAATCATTGATGTCAATAGTGTATACGTTATTTTGTTTTAATGCAATCATAGATATGTTTTTGTGAGGTTTTTCAATGACGCAAGCATTAGATTCAAATCTGATAATATATCCTTTATCACACAATTGACTAATGCTCAGGAGGTTATGTTTTAGACCATCAACTAGCAAAACATCTTCAATAGAAAAGTTGGATTTGTTACCTATGGTTCCTTTGCCAATGATTTTACCCTTGTTGTTGTCTCCGAAGGTGACATATCCTTCGTTTATGCTAGTGAGCTTAGAGAATTGGGATGAATCTCCGGTCATATGCCTTGAGCATCCACTGTCAAGGTACCATCTCTTGCTCCTAGCTTGCGATGGTTTAGTTTTCTACAAGAAAGGATGATGTTTAGGTACCCATTTGCTTTTGGGTTCCTCACAAATAGATCTACATTTTTTATCATGTTGCATAGAATTTGTCATGGTTCCTTTAGGAACCCAAATCAATTTGTTTGGACTCAATTTCCTGAATGGACAATAATGTGTCCTGTGTCCAAACTTGCAACAAAAGTTGCATTTGCTTCTAACATGTAAGATGGGGCCTTTTACAAAGGTAGTTGGATTTTGGTGAGGACTCCTCACAAATCCAATCCCACTTCTTTTGGGAGCATGACCCTTGTTTGTAAGGATCATGTTTAATGACTTGCTACCAACCTCGAATTTCTTCAAGGTGTCCTTAAGTAGCAAGTTTTCTTTTTGACAGATTTCTAGATCATGACATTTTATACATGAATTTAAACTATCATGATATTCGATTTTTAACTTATTAAAATCACAAGTAAGACTATCATGTACCTTTTTTAGCAATTTGTATTTTCTATTTATAACTTTGCATTCATCAAATAAATCATGGAAAGCATTTAATAATTCATCGAAAGATAAATCAGCATCTAATAAATCTGTTACCTCCTCTCCGATGGCCATTAAGGCGTAATGAGCAACTTGCTCGGTGTTGGACTCTTCTTCTTCAGATGAGCTCGCGTCATCCCATGTTGCTTGAAGAGCCTTCTTCTTTGATGTTCTTCTTTTGACTTGGGGACAATCATTCTTGTAGTGTCCCGGCTTTTTACATTCGTAGCAGATCACTTGGTCCTTCTTGGGTTCAAGTTTATTTTTTACATCGTTTTTAAACTTGTTTCTTTTGAAGAATTTCTTAAACCTTTTTGTCAAAAGTGCTAAGTCATCATCACAATCCTCATCACTTGAGTTTTCTCTCAAGTGGCATTCAGAAGTTTTAAGTGCCATATCCTTCCTATTCTTTGGAAGGATGTCTTCTTGCTCTTCATGAGCTTTGCAAGTCATTTCGTAGGTCATTAATGACCCGATTAGTTCTTCAAGAGGGAAGTTGCGCAGATGTTTTGCCTCTTGAATAGCAGTGACTTTAGGATCCCAACTTTTAGGAAGGGATCTTAGTATTTTATTTACGAGTTCAAAATCCGAAAAACTTTTTCCGAGTCCTTTTAGACCGTTGACGACATCCGTGAAACGGGTAAACATGTCGCCAATGGTTTCACTCGGTTTCATTCGGAAAAGTTCAAAAGAATGCAGCAGCAGATTGATTTTTGACTCTTTCACTCTACTTGTGCCCTCGTGGGTCACTTCAAGTGTGTGCCAAATATCAAATGCAGTTTCGCAAGTTGAAACATGATTAAACTCGTTTTTATCAAGTGCGCAAAATAAGGCATTCATAGCCTTTGCATTAAGAGCGAAAGCCTTCTTTTCCAACTCATTCCAATCGATCATTGGAAGAGAAGACTTTGAGAATCCGTTTTCAACAAGGTTCCACAGTTTAAAATCCATAGAAATAAGAAAGATCCTCATTCGGGTCTTCCAGTAGGTGTAGTCCGTTCCACTGAACATGGGTGGACGTGTAATAGAATGCCCCTCTTGGTTTCCGGCGTATGCCATCTCTCTTGGGTTTTAATCCTTTAGAGAGTTAACCTTGCTCTGATACCAATTGTTAGGATCGAGAGCACTAAGAGGGGGGGGGGTGAATTAGTGCAGCGGAAATCTTACAATAATTTAAAAACGAAAGCTGCGTTCATCCGATAAAAAACGATTTCGATATCAAAGCAGAATCACAGTGCAGTTTGCGTCTAAGCGCAGTTTGCGTCTAAGCGCAGTTTGCGTCTAAACACAGTTTGCGTCTAAGCGCAGTTTGCGTCTAAGCGCAGTTTGCGTCTAAGCGCAGTTTTACGTTCAAACGCAGTTTTACGTCTAAACGCAGTTTTACGTCTAAACGCAGTTTTACGTCTAAACGTAGTTTTGCGTCTAAACGCAGTTTTACGTCTAAACGCAGTTTTACGTCTAAATGTAGTTTTGCGTCTAAAAGCAGTTTTAAACCTTGAAAAGCATTTTACGTAGAAAGCAATTTGCAGTTATAAATGGAATCCGAATGTAAGCGTAAACTGCAGTGTGAAGATCGTACGAAAACACGATTTACGTTTGAATGCAGATTCTGAAAGATCAGAGCTTAGAAACTTGTTCTTAAAGGCGCAGAGTGCAGTAGCAATGTAGGAGGTTTGCAGTAATGATAAAGTGCTCAAAGTAAAAGCAAACCAGAGATTTAGAGTGGTTCGGTCAGTCTTGACCTACTCCACTTTTGGCTTCCTCCTCCGACGAGGTCACCGACGTCAACTAGCTGCCTTCCTTCAATGGGCGAAGGCTGACTGCCCTTTTACAGTTTCTCTCCTTTTGACAGGCTCAGGAGACAACCTTTACAGATCCTTTCTCTCCTCTCTTTACAACTCAAGACTTGAAGAACAGAAGGAGGAGAACTTTAGGACTTTACACAAATTTGAGCTCTTAGAATCACTGAAAAGATCAAGAATTCGGTGTGGATCTGTATCTTTTCAGTGCTGAATGGGTGGGGTATTTATAGGCCCCAACCTAGTTCAAATTTGGAGCTCAAAACGATTAAATCGATCAAATCCCAGAATTCTGGGATCAGGCGGTTGCACCTCTTGACTGGAGAGGTGGCACCGCCTGGCAGAGCTCGACGACTGAGCTCAGGCGATTGCTCCTTTCTGCCAGAGCTCGAAGACTGAGCTCGATGGTTGCATCACCTGGCAGAGCTCGAAGACTGAGCTCAGTGGTTGCACCGCCTGGCAGAGCTCGAAGTCTGAGCTCGGTGGTTGCATCACCTGGCAGAGCTCGAAACTGAGCTCAGGCTGATGCACCTCTCTGCCAGAGCTCGAAGACTGAGCTCGGTGGTTGCATCACCTGGCATAGCTCGAAACTGAGCTCAGGCTGATGCTCCTCTCTGCCAGAGCTCGAAGACTGAGCTCGGTGGTTGCACCGCCTGGCAGAGCTCGAAACTTGAGCTCTGGCGGTGCTACCTCTTGACAAAGGAGGTTGCACCGCCCAGTCTAGCTCGAAGACTGAGCTCTGGGCGGTTGCACCGCCTGGCTGGGGCGGTTGCACCGCCCAGTCTAGCTGGGAGACGCAGCCCTGGCGGTTGCACCTCCTGGCCTGGGCGGTTGCACCGCCTGATGCAATCAGGGTCCGAATGGTTCACTCCATTCGGCCCAATTTGAATCTTTTCAGGGGCCCAATTGCCCCAAGATTAAGCTAATGGGATCACCTCCCATTTTCAAGCTTAATCATCGTGCTAACTACGATTAACTCTAAGACAACTTCTGCAGCTATGCTCCGATGCGTCAATCGCTTCTTCCGGCGAGTTTCCGGCGAACTTCCGTCGATCATCCGATAAACCCTCGGTGATCCTTCTGCGGACATCCGGCATACTCCTGGACTTTGCGACGATCCACTTGGCGAGTTCCGACGAGCTTCGCTTGGCAAGCTTCTGGACTTCTCGGATCTGTTCTCGCTGAACCTCCGACGACCGTCCGAACTTCCGTCGAACTCTCGAACTCCCAACGTGATCATGATCTTGACTCCGGCGCAACACCTGCTGCTTGTCTTACTCTCATCGTAGTTAATCCTGTACACTTATCTCAACACATAGATTAGATAACAAATGACAATTGACTTCATCATCAAAATCCGAGATTCAACAAGAGTGACCCTCTTGAAAGCCGTAAAGAGCCATTTCTATTTGGGTGTTAAACAAAAGTAGAAAAACGTGGCTCTAATACCAATTGTTAGGATCGAAGCGGCACTAAGAGGGGGGGGTGAATTAGTGCAGCGGTAAAGTACGATAAATTTTTGACGATTTAAACACTTTCGGAAACTTCGTACGATAAAAGCAATGTTTCATTTGAAACCGTTTCGATTGCATTTTAACTTGAAGGGATACGTAAGAAAGAGACAAAGAAGTAGAGCATCAAAGTGAAGGTGGTTTGTAGTAATATAAATGACAATAAGATAAACGCAAACTGATTTATAGTGGTTCGGTCATGCGACCTACATCCACTTGTGAAGCCTTCTTCGATGAGGCTCCTAACTTCCACTAGCAAATCACTTTGAAGGGGAAGGACAAATACCCCTCTTACAACCTTTTACAAGTGGTTCACTCTCTTACAAATTTTCAAAGAGAAAGAAGGAGGTGAACATTCAAACAATTGAAAACAAAAACTTGCTAAAGACTTTGCTAAGACTTTTATCTCAATCTCTTCCTTCTCAAAGGTTGTATTCTCTGCTGAGAATTGAGGGGTATTTATAGGCCCCAAGAGGATTCAAATTTGGGCTGCAAATTTTGAATTCTCTTGGGTTCCCGAGGCTGGCGGTGGCACCGCCGGACCTCTCGGGTGCTGGGCGGTGCCACCGCTAAGTCCAGCGGTGCCACCGTTTGGTTCTCGGGTTCTAGGCAATGCCACCGCCTACACTATTTCAGCTCACTGGTTGGGCTCCAAACTTGGCCCAAACTAGTCCGAACTCGGGCCCAATTGGCCCCTACTTAGGTTATAGGATTAACACCTAATCCTAACCCTAATTTACGTGCTAAATACGAATTTGAAGACAATTCCTAAGCTATTACAAAGTCCATAAGTCAAGACTTCTTCTGGCGAGCTTCCGGCAAACTTCCGGCGGTCTTCCGATAAACTCTCGGAAACCATTCTGCGGACTCCCGACAAGCTCCTAGACTTCACGATTTGATCTAGGCGAGTTCCAACGAGCTTCTTCGGCAAGCTCCCATCTTTCTCGGTGAGCTCCGCGAACTTCCAACGAACCTTCCGGCGAGCTTCCGAAAAACCCTTCGGCAAGCTCCCTACTCATTCTCGGCTAGTTCCGGCAGCATTCCCGACGAACCTTCGGACTTCCGTCGAACTCTCGAACTCGCAACAAATCCTTCGCGCTTGACTCCGGCACTTTGTTTCGCTTTATGTCTTCATCGTTATCGTAGTTAATCCTGCACACACAAACCAAAACTCTACTCCGATCTAGACAATTATTACAACGCAAATTGACATTCTGTTGCCCAACATGTCATTGGTTGGCACTTCGTCCGATTCTTCAGCGCATCATCCTCTCTTGCAGCTTGTTGACCTCCGCAACCTTGATATCCTTGGCACAATTCCACTCTCCTTGGCCCGATGCCCGACATCCGAAGCGTTTTGCCGTCCAATATCCTGACGTGATCTCCTCCGGCGCAACGTCAATTCTTCCTGCTTTAATTGTCTCATCTTGATCGAAGCATCCAGCGTCACTCAAAACGCATATTAAATCATAAACACATATCAAGTGGTTTCATCATCAAAATACGAGATTCAACAATGTTGCCCCCTAAAGATTTCCTAACAGTGGTATCAAAGTCAAGTTGTTCATGCGATAGGTTGGTTTTGAACTGCGTATGTTATGTTTAGGAGAAGATTTTAGCCTCAAAATTATTAACGAAAAAGGCGAGAAACGGCAGCAACTGTTGCTGCCCTTGCTGCGATCGATGATGATAGCCTTGCTGCCATCTTCATGGAAGCAGGCTGCCTGCACGCAACAACAGTTGTTGTGTGCAGTTGTAGTCGCAGGCAGTGGCACCCGCTGGCACTACCTGCAGGCACAGTGCTAGCAAGGATGCTCGCCCGCGGGTGCTGCCTGCGAGCACAGTGCCCGTAGCGATGCTCGCCTGTGGGTGAGCGGTTAGCAGAGGTGACTGCCGCTTGCAGCGCCGACCGCAAGGGCAACTTGCCCGCAAGGGCGACTCCTGCGGGTGGCTCAGCGTCCGCAAGAAGGGGGCGACGCCCGTGGGGGCAGCGCCACCTGTAGGGTCGCCTACCCACAGGGGCACCACCCATAGTGGTGCCTGATCGCGAGAGCGCCACCCATAGGCGCGGCACATGCGGGCACTGCACCCGCGGTCGAGATGCTAGTAGGCAAGGGCAACGACACCGCCCCCCCTCCGCATAGGCCGCCACCAGCAGGGTGGCCACAACGGAAGTAGTAGGGGAGAGGGAGAAGGGCATTAGGGTTTTCAAACAAAAGATAGTTTTTCCCCTCGAAATTTTAGAAATTCTAGATTCTGTACTTTATCAAAATTATGAAAATACCCCCCAAAATTCAAAAAATTCCTTATATATCCTTGATTTCAGAAAATATTAATTTATTAAGATATTTAATTGATTATTATTTTTATTATTATCTAGTAATCCTACATGATGATGATTTATACATGTGATGTATGATGTGTGGACTGATGATCATTGATCGTGTGATGTGTGTATTTATGATTATTATTATTGGGGCCTGTGAACCTCTATTATATTTCTCATTTATTGTCAGGCCTGCGTACCTATGATTAAGTTGTAATCATATAAGGAGGCGCAACGGGAGCATGGAAGCGATAGTGGGACCCACGAGATGGACGATCGCGATGCATGGAGATGCGTCGAGATGTCGATGGAACCGATGAGGACGAGATGGACAATCATAAGACATGAAGATGCACCGCTGCACACATAAATCTTGATGTAAGTGATTAGGCCTATTGGCTCGGGCCTACTCACATTAGACTGTGGTCCATGATCATCTGGTGTGATTGCTTATACACCTACTAAATATGTATATATATTTGCATGCGATGTAGATATATATTTTATATGTATATGTGTGACATGTCATATTAGGAGACCAAATCATAGAAACCCCTCGCTCGATAATATTAAGTCGGTAAACATTAAGCAATTACATTGACCCAAGTGGCCTTCCATTGTTATAGGTAGGGACCGATTCCCGATGTAGGTTGAGTTGGTTGAGTCCCTCGAGTTTCACCTATATAGCGATTCGCTATCTTGCCTACGACATAGAGATGTCATCGGTGACCTGAGGATATTGTATGCTTGGTCGAGTCCCTCGATGATATATCATCGAATCAAACTCATCTTGTAACGATAGTGTTGACTTAACCGAACATCATGGTTGGTCGAGTCCCTCGAGACCATGGTAATTCAAAGGCCGAATAGGACAGGAATCACAAGAAGTTGTGATTGGCAAGAATTGCCTACCTTTCGGGCATAGTGTGATTGGTCGAGTCCCTCGATGTTACACTAAGACGCTGATTGGATCCTGATCCCGACTAGAAGTCTACCGGAGACTTTCGTTTCATATGTTGAGGGTGTCGTGTGACTCGCCAATAAAATAGTGGGAGCATATTAAAATAGAAGTCCATAGTTTGATTGTATATTTTTGTAAAATCTACATGTTATTTATTTCTGCTACATCTTTATATTCAGAAAATGTCACTTTCAAATCTCTTACATGGCATACTTGTTGTCAACTGCCTCACTGGTCCAAATTATACAAATTAGCTCCGCAACTTGAGAATTATTCTTATGGTAGAGAAAATCGTGTATGTCCTTAATATAGTGATGATGCCTACACTTGAGGAAGGGGCAAGCAAGGATGAGATCGCTCGCTATATGAAGTACATTGATGATACCACTCTTGCTCAGTGTTACATGTTGGGCTCTATGACTCCTAAGTTACAGAGATAATATGAAAAGATGGATGTCAGATCCATTCTCCTACATATCTGCAAATTGTTTGAGGAATAGGGAAGGACTCAGCGATATGCGATATCCAAGAGCCTTTTTCGAGCTAGGATGACTAAGGGGACACCAGTTCAGAACCATGTCCTAAAAATGATTGAGTGGATATAGAAACTCACAGGTTTAGGAATAGTCCTAGAGGATAACTTGTGTATGGACATTGTGCTTCATTCCGTACCAGATTCTTTTTCATAGTTCATAATGAATTTTAATATGAATAAGCTTGAGGTGACTCTCTCGAAGCTCTTCAATATGTTGAGGGAGATAGAGAGCACTATCAAAAAGAAGAAGTTAGTTCTCTACACTAGTGAGACTAGAAAGAAAAGGAAAGCAGAAAAGTCCCTTAAGAAGGAAAAGGGCAAGGGCAGACCAGGTAAAGCAATGGTTGCTAAGAAAGACTCGGCAAAGGACAAAGGCCAGTGCTTCCACTATGGCAAAGATGGGCACTGGAAGAGGAACTGCAAAGAGTACCTTGTAGAGAGGGTAAAATAGAAGCTTGGTGAAGCTTCAGGTACATTCATGATCAGTCTCCATTTGTCAAACTCTTATGATAACACATGGGTATTGGATACTAGTAGTGCTTATCATATATGCAATTCATTATAGGTTCTGGTAAGGCCTAGGAGATTGGCGAGAGGTGAGATGGACCTTAAGATGGGCAATAGAGAAAAAGTTACTACAGTAGCTATTGGCGAGGTCACCCTACATCTACCTGGCGGAGCTATTATTGCATTAGATGCATGTTATTTTGTTCTTTCTATTATCAAAAATATTATCTTCATTTCATGTTTGATAGTTAGTAGATATAAATTAGTTTTTGAGAATAATGATGGTTCAATATTATTACATAATGAGATTATCACGAAAGGAACATTGCATAATGGTTTGTTTATGCTAAACACTACTCCACATATCATGAATGTAAGTGTGTCTAAGAGCTTTTCTATTCTTCCACTACGTATGTGATGTCGCCCCCCAAAGATTTCCCAAACAGAGCTTTTCTGAAAATATTAGCTCTGTTTTACTGAATCCATAGGATCGATGAAATCAAATGTTTTAGTTAGCAATTGTACTCCAAAAATTTTAAATCAGGTATATACAGAAAAATTTTGAGTTAGCTTCAAATAAATTATACTTTGTATGAATCTGAGTTCATAGCAGAAAGTTATAAGCAGTTAAGCAACAAGGGGTCAGAAATTTCACTCCCTGTTTTGCAGAATCTGTATGGTTAATTTAAATAGAAGTCTTAGTAGACATTTAAAATCCAAATCATTCGATCTTAGTATCAAAATAAAGATTTTTTTGTCTACTTTCAAGTGGAAAAGGTTTTGTCTAAATCATAGTTTATTACATAATGTTATGACCGAAACATTGCATAGAGGTCAGATTACAAAAAAATTACATATTCATGGCTTTGTATCAAAACGAAAGAAGGTCTGGTTCTCAGTTGAAATCTCTCAAATTTTGTAGAATAAAAATCGAAACAGAGATTAAGGTTATTGTGGGATAGGGTTAGAACACTTGTCTTAAAATTATTTGAATCCCAAATATGGGAAAATTGATGAAAAACCGCAAGCTCTTCTTCTTCTTCTTCTTCTTCTTCTTCCCTTCTCTTCTCAAACTCACGTTGGCTACAACTCTTCAGGTTTGTTTTCTTTAACCTTTCATCTAATTCTTTTTTTTTTTTTTTAGATTTTGGCTAATGCAAAAGTTGCAAGGTGTCATGCATGCATGAAAGGGGCTAGGTGTCATCTTTAGAGTAAACATAAGTGACACCATTAGGTTGTCCACTATATATATTTCTTTTTAACTTAAATCTGAATCTTTCATAAATTATATCAAACTTCTAATATTTACTCTGAGGTCCCTAGCCATAAACTTTTAATATAATATCATTTAATATAAAATAATTATTAAATAATCTTTATTTTTATAAACAAACCTTTTACTAATTTTTTAAAAATGTGGGATGTTACACTCTCACCTCCTTAAACAAAAATTTAGTCCTCTATATTTATCATATCTTATTCAATGAAAAGATGAGTATAAGCTTTCATCATTTCTTCCTCAAGCTCTCAGGTTGTTTCCTCCCCAGAATGATATCTCTAGATCACTTTAACTAGAGGGATGCCCCGATTCCTCAAGATCTTTTCTTTTTTATTAACAATCTAAGTGGGCTCTTCCACATAAGACAAGTCTTTATCAATCACCATCGGCTCATACTTAATGATATGAGAGGGATCAGGTATATACTTTTTGATCATTGAAACATGAAATATATCATGGATATGGCACAATGATGGTGGCAAGGCAATCCTGTAAGCGACAGAACCAACCCTCTCAAGAATCTCAAAAGGTCCAATAAATCTTGGGCTTAACTTTCCTTTCTTCCCAAATCTTACAATACCTTTAGAAGGGGAGACCTTCAGGAATACAAAATCCCCGATTTGAAACTCAATATTTCGTCTTCTATTATCAGCATAACTCTTTTGACGACTTTGAGCAGTCTTTAACCTTTTTCTTATAAGTTAAATTTTCTCAGTAGTCTCTTGTACTTTTTCTGGTGCTAATAACTTTCTATCATCAATTTCTTCCCAACATATAGGCGTCCTGCACTTTCGCCCATATAAAGCTTCATAAGGAGCCATCTGAATACTTGAATGATAACTATTATTGTAAGTGAACTCAATAAGAGAAATATCTTTATCCCATTCACCTTTCTAATCCATAACATAGGCTCGAAGCAAATCGTCAAGTGTTTGAATGGTTCTTTCTGATTGACCATCAGTTTCAGGGTGATAAGCAGTGCTAAACTTGACTTTAGTGCCAATATATTATTGTAACCTTCTCCAAAATCTAGATAGAAATCTGGAGTCTCTATCAGAGATTATCTCCTTTGGAACACCATGAAGTCTTACTATTTCATTGATATATAAATCTGCAAGCCTATCAAGAGAATAAGTCATATTGAAAAGTAGGAAATGTGCAGATTTTGTTAACCTATCAATGATAACCCAAATAGCATCATGTTTTCTAGAAGTTCGGGGAAGTCCTGAAATAAAGTCCATAGTAATACATTCTCATTTCCATTCAGGAATATCTAAAGGTTGCAACAAACCTCCAGGTCTTTGGTATTCTGCTTTGATTTGCTGACAAGTCAAACACTTTGAAACATATATTGCAATCTCCTTCTTCATGCCTTCCCACCAATAATGACTTTGGAGATCTCTATATATCTTAGTGCTACTAGGATGTATGGTGTACTTTGAATTATGGCCTTCCCTTAGGATTTGATTTTTTGATATCTGAGTCATTTGAAATACATATTCTATCCCCAAATCCCAATAGGTCATCCTCTGAAACTCGAAAATTTAGTTTCAATCCCTTTTCTACTTCATTCCTTAAGCAGATCAAGCGTCGATCTCGTAGTTGTCCTTCTTTAATTTGTTGAATGAGATCATATTGCACTTGGATGGAGGCCATTAATATCATTGAGTCTTGCCCTTTTCTCATAACATTCAAATCATAATTCTCTTCTAATAACTTCCATTGCTTCACAACCAAAGTCGCCACAAAACTTGTAGATTTTCTACTAAGGGCATCTACTACAACATTAGCTTTACCTGGGTGATAACGAATGGTACAATCATAATCCTTTAGAAGTTCTATCCATCTCCGCTGCCTCATGTTTAACTCTTTTTGAGTAAAAATATACTTTAAACTCTTATGATCAGTAAAGATTTCAAATGTTCGCCCATACAAGTAATGCCTCCAAATCTTTAGAGCAAAAACAATTGCTGCCAATTCCAAATCATGAGTTGGATAATTCAGTTCATAACTCTTTAGTTGTCTAGAAGCATAAGTAATCACTTTCTCTTCTTGTATTAAAACACATCCAAGGCCCTTTCTTGAGGCATCAGTGTAAACCATAAATCCATCATCACCACTTGGAATAGTGAGAATAGGGGCACTAGTCAATCTCCTTTTTAACTCTTGAAAACTTTGCTCACAATCATCACCCCATTCAAATTTCACATTCTTTTGAGTGAGTTTGGTGAGAGGTTGAGCGATTCAAGAAAATCCCTCCACAAATCTCCTATAATAACCTATCATGCCCAACAAGCTTCTAACTTATGTCACGTTTGTTGGTACTTCCCACTTAACAACAGCTTCCACTTTCTTTGGATCAATAGATATACCCTTCCCTAAAATCACATGGCCTAAGAAAGCAATTTTATTCAACCAAAATTCACATTTGCTGAACTTTGTATACAACTTCTTTTCTCTTAGTATGGATAATATATTTCTCAAGTGTTCCTCATGCTCCTGATTACTCCTTGAATATACTAATATGTCATCAATGAATACAATCACACAATCATCCAATAATGGCTGAAATTTCCTATTCATTAGTTCCATAAAAGTTGCAGGGGCATTAGTTAAACTAAAAGGTATCACTAAGAATTCATAGTGACCATATCGAGTTCTAAAAGTTGTTTTTGGAATATCCTCCTTCATGATCTTCAACTGATAGTAACCTGACCTTAAATAAATTTTGGAGAATACTTATACACCCTGCAATTGATCAAACAAATCATCAATTCTAGGTAGGGGATACTTGTTTTTTATGGTCACCTGATTCAATTGTCTATAATCAATACAAAACCTTAATGTTCTATCCTTCTTCTTAACTAATAGCACCGGAGCACCCCATGGTGAAACACTAGGTCGAATGAAACCCTTATTTAATAGTTCTTATAGTTGCTTTTTCAATTCCTCTAGCTCAAGTGGTGTCATTCTGTAAGAAGGCTTAGATATTGGGGTTGTCTCAGGGACCAAATCAATAGTAAATTCACCCTCTCTATCTGGAGGTAAACCAGGCAAATCATCTGGAAATACATCAGGCAAGGAAGTAAATCATGTCCAATACTCTCAAAATAAAAGATGGGATGATCTAGTATGCAAAAAGTGATCATTTTGTATAATAATCTATACTGGTATGATTGGAAGATAGTCAATCCATACTTAGTATAATATCAAAACTCCAAATATCTAGGAGAACCAAATCAGGAAGAAGTTCGTGTTCTCCAATAGAAATCAAACAAGATGACCATATCGAGTTTGTTATTAAACAATCCCCAATAGCCGTATTTATATATAGCATATAATCCAATGGTTCAGGTTAAATGCCCATGTGATGAGCAAAATATTACGAATCAAATCATAGATGAGACACATGGTCAAACAAATATTTGCATTCTTTCAGAAACATGAATAGTACCTTCGACCACTAATTCAAAAGCTTTAGAATCATATTCTGTGATAACATACACTCTGACATGGGCTGATGATTTATGAGGCAGTGATTCTTTCTTCTTGTCCAAAGGGCAGTCTTTTATTTTATGATCCAAATTTTCACAAACAAAATAGGCTCCAGTCACCTACAAATACAAACTTATTTCATAATTTAACTCGCATCGTACACAGGATTGAATCTTTTATGGTGACTTCCCTTTTTAAATCGATGATGTCTTGACCCTCTTGTTATCATATTCTGATTCATTTCTAATTTTTTTTTTTTTTTGTAAACTTGTCCTTGCTATTCTTGTCCTTGATCTCTAGAAATTCTTTTGATCATCAGAATAATTTCGTACATCAAATATCTTCTCCAATCGCATCATCTTTTTTTTTTTTTTTGCTACCAATGTATTAGGTTCACCACGCTTCTACTGTGCCACTATGATTTAATATCCCCGATCAACCCTTTTATCATACTTAATTAATCAAAAGCAGATGAAGGTAGGAGGACTAAATGTCCTCGTCATCCTAGATTCCTAAAATACATCAAAGAAAATTTCCACCAATCACTATAGTTCACTAGACCTCAATATATTTTGCACCTCAACATATCAAATATTTTAGTGATCCTCAAACCATGCTCTGATACCACTCTGTCACGCCCCTCCAAATTTAATTTTCATTCAGGAGGTGTGAACCTAACTCAAAATTGATAATATTATAATTCAACAAACAATCCAGGATCCAATAACACATTTGAGGTCACTAAGAAAAATATTCAAGTCATTCACCTTTGCTAGTCATAGGTGCCCAGCAAGCCAATCACGTGAGTGATGGCACGTGTGACTTGATACAGAATCTTTTTGTTTATTATATTTTGGCATGCATCACTTTATAAATATTTCATATATGCATATATATTGTGATATCCTTAGATTTGTGCAATGGGAATCGGATCGTAATAAGATCACGATAATGAGATCGATTCACCTTTAAACACATATCTTAAATAATCCCGGTCATAGGTTACTCAAGAGGGACATCGTGATAACCGGACAGACTGGTGTGCTGTATACCCGTCCATATGATGGATGCAGTTGGTCTCACAACTGCTCATGTAGAGACACTAGGGATATAGTACAGGTGCTCATTGGAGAATGAGTTCACTGATTGATCCGCTTATGGAATGCTGGATGGTTGATGATGCCTTATTGTTAGACAGCGATTCCGTAGTCCTAGTGGTATATCTGGTCCTTAGACTTGAGACACCAAGGATGTCTTGTATGAGTGCTCCACTCTTTGATACCAGACTTATAAGTTTGGCTGTCCCAAATCTAGTACAACTGGTCATTGGGAGTGGTAGTCGACCTTACGAGGGCTATTGAGTATCGATAGAGGATCATCCACTCTCGGCATCATGAGAGGAATATCCCATATGTTATTGCTCAAACAAATCCCTAGCTAGGGTCATTCAGGTTGAGAGAGAAAGAGTTCTCCGGGAGAATCCGATTAGAGCGAGACTCGAGTAGAAACCGTATGGGTCTGATAGCACCATGCTCGATATACGGTCTCTAGGATATTAGATGGATGAGGAACTATAGGTACACGGTAACTGAGGACAAACAGGTCTAATGGATTGGACTCCCCTGTATCGTTTGGGGACTACGGCGTACTGGCCTAGTACGTCCGTAGTCGATGAGTCGAGTGAATTATTACAGAGATGATAATTCACTGAGTTAGAAGGAGTTCTGATAGGTATAACTCACGGCCAGCTCGATATTGAGCCTAGAGGGTCACACACATATGGTAGGCATTGCGATGAGTAGAGGTTCGGATATGAGATATCCGACGGAGCCCTTGTCTTATTGGATGTAGATCCAATACCCACTAGGGGAGGACCCATTAGGGTTTGACAGGGGGCCTCTATAAATAGGATAGATTCAGAGCCTCATAGGCTAGAGCCTTTGCTTGCCTTTCCTATTCTCCTCTCCCAATCCACTTCAGAGCAGGCCTGGAGTTATGAGGAGCGTCGTCGCAACCCTGCTGTGTGGATCACCGCTAGAGAGGAGGTCGCTTGACCTCCTTCACCCTCTCCTAAGGATCTGCAAGGAAACAGGGATATACGATATCCCTATGTAACACAATCTACTCTATACGCAGTTTTAAGTTTCGCGGATTTTGCGTACCAATCTTCGCACGATGATGAACATCTCTTTGGGAATCGGGGATTTTGTTTTCTTGTTCTTCGGCTGCGCATATGATGTCGCCCCCAAGATTTCCCAACAACCTCTACAATCCACAATTCACAAAACCTGTGTAGTTTATAATCATACATCATGTCACTAGATGATTCTTAAAATCCAAAGGCAACTAAACTAAACCATAACCACATCATAAATCCATAGTTATGAGAATCTATACAATTACAAAACCAATATGTACCACATGTTTATATCATTCATTACATAATTTTAACTTACATTCCTAAAATCATAACATAAGAGGTACTTTTCAAATATTTACAGGATACTTCAATCTAGATTTGTCATTGATACACACAAAAGGAACTTATATAACATCAACATATCAAGTACGAAAGATTTACCCCAAAATCTTCTAGCTTCCCACTGCCTCAACCCAAACTACATATTTTAGCGAGCGAAAAGCTATCCTGAAAAATTTATATATCAACAGGGTGAGCATATAAAGCTCAGCAAGCGACTAACATATCCATAGCAAAGAGGATAGTTTTTTTTTTCAAACAAATAAGGTATCAAAAATATAAAGCAAAGATACAAGATGAAACAGAAGCATGTGTTGTTTGAATGCAGAATTACGATGTCATTTCGTTCGAAGCATGTTTTGTTCATATAACCGAGGAAGGGTAATTGGAGCATATCATTGACATAAGGAGCAGATCCATGGCATATGGTAATTTCAAGGTATAACAAAGACTTATAACATTTCAGAAACATATCAAAGAACAAAACATAAATAGAAGCTCAAATGTCACATAACGATGCATTCATTTCATTCTTATCCAAAGCATGTATAGAAACATAGCCAAAGCTTTGGATATCATATCAAACACATAGAAGGTGAAGTGGGATCATAACATAATATGGTCCATCCATTTCTGAATGACTACCAAACATAAGTCTCCCACGTTTGGGAGCTCCATCCACCCACGTCTGAGTGAAGTCATAGGGGGCCGACAAAGCATCGCAGGCTCTAAGCATAACTCCCTTTACAATTTCTAGTAAAGGTTCACATTTATCCCACAAACACCAGAGTATAAAGGGATAGTATGAATAATGAAATTAGCATATATTGGAAGCACATGCGGAACAATGAAATGTACATATGCCTTTCGAGTCAATACGATACAAACATAATCTTTCACAAATGTATTCAGATTTGAAAGGAAACAAAAGCAATAGCATACAAGGATTTCAATAAATCACATATAGCTCAATTGAAATAAGAAAGTTTGATGAATTCAATGTCCAAAGAAATGAAATTGGAAGAGGCATATATCAAAAGCAAATGCGGAACAATTGGATGCATGTGCCGAATCATTACGATGCAAACATGAACTTTAGATGGTAGCTGAAGATGTACAAATAAATAAAGGACAAAATTATATAGGAATTTAGGGTAACAATGTAAAGCTTAACTGAAGTAAGAGTTTTTTCCAAAATCGATTTCCAAACAGAAGAAACAAGGAAAGCCGAAATCGACCAAAGCTCGCAGAATTTGATAAGAACATTATATGAACTATTTGGATAACCAATTATACTCTAATTTATACAAAATAAGTATCATTAGAAAGCTTTATCAATCTAGTTTTAGGTAAATTAAGTTTTACAAGAATTGGAATTTACAACAGGGGATTACAAATAATTTCATAGTGAAAGGTCTGAAAATATTAGCTATGTTTTACTGAATCCATAGGGTCGATGAAAGCAGATGTTTTTGTTAGCAATTATACTCTAAAAATATCAAATCAGGTATATACAGAAATCATTTTGAGTCTAGCTTCAAATAAATCATACTTTGTATGAATCTGAGTTCACAACAGAAAGTTATAAGCAGTTAAACAACAAGGGGTAAAAAAATTCACTCCTTGTTTTGCAGAATTTGTAGGGTTAATTTAAACAGAAGTTTAAGTAGGCATTTAAACTCCAAATCATTTGATCTTAGTATCAAAATAAAGATTTTTTTGTCTACTTTCAAATGGAATAGGTTCGTCTAAATCAAAGTTTATTACAAAATGTTATGATTGAAAAATTGCATAGAGGTCATATTACCGAAAAATTACATATTCTTGGCTTTGTATCAAAACGAAAGAAGGTCTGGTTCGCAGTTGAAATCTCTCAAATTTTACAGAATAAAAATAGAAATAGAGATTAAGGTTATTGTGAGATGGGGTTAGAACACGTGCCTTAAAATTATTTGAATCCCAAATATGGAAAAATTGATGAAAAACCTCAAGCTCTTCTTCTTCTTCTTCCCTTCTCTTCTCAAACTCACGTTCTGCAACTCTTCAAGTTTGTTTTCTTTAACCTTTCATCTAATTCTTTTTTTTTTTTTTTTTTTGGCTAATGCAAAAGTTGCAAGGTGTCATGCATGAAAGGGGCTAGGTGTCATCTTTAGAGTAAACATAAGTGGCACCATTAGGTTAGCTAGTGACACATGTCCACTATATTTTTTTTTTAACTTAAATCTAAATCTTTCATAAATTATATCAAACTTCTAATATTTACTCTTAAGTCCCTAGCCATAAACTTTTAATATAATATTATTTAATATAAAATAATTATTAAATAATCCTTATTTTTACAAACAAACCTTTTACTAAATTTTTAAAAATGCGGGATGTTACAAGCGCCCAGTTGGCGGTAGCACCGCCGGTTGTCACGAGTTGCAAGCGGTTGCACCGCCCCAGCCAACGGTGCAACCGCCCGCAATCTTGCCCCCTTTTAAACTGAGCTAGGGCCGACGGTGGAACCAACCCCAACTCACTCCCTTCCCCTCTTTACACCACCAAAGCTTCTCCACCTCCATTTCTCCCATCTTAGCATCCCAAATACTCCTCATTTCAAAGTAAAAGATCAGCAATCTCTCCTTCTCTTAAGGATCTCACTTAAGGTATTCTCTAAGAAGCTAAATTCTATTTTTCAGTCATTTACTCTTGCTCATTACTATCTTCTTAAATAGCAGTAGTTATGGGCTTTTGAAGATCCTCTAGGGACAAAAGGAAGAGGAGATTAGAAGAAGACTTTGATCTTACCCTTTTCGATTCAAAATATCATGCTGAAAATTTTTCTTCCTTCGAATTTAGAGTGTCAATAAAGGAAAACATGTAGATCTATATGAACTAAGTGACTTAGAGACAATCCAATGGTTTACAAACTTAGATCTACTCCCAATTTTATAAATTAGTGAACCCATCTATCCAAGACTTGTTAGATTGTTTTACAACAATCTACAAGTAGATGAAGAAGAAAGAGTGTCTACCTATCTCTTAGGACAACACATCTCCATTACGGATAGATTCATTTATGACATAATAGGCATTCCCGTAAAAAATAGAGGTTTTTATTTTAGAGGATCGTGGGATAATGAAATAGTTAGGACAACATATGTTGAAGCCTTAGGAACAATTTTCGGTAATCCCAACTTAGTGATAGTTCCTAAAAGCTATGAACATCTACTACCACTAAACACTAAGGTACTTCATCATATCATAACTAGCATCATTCTCCCTATACAATACCATCATGATGAAGTAAGTCAAATGGAATTAGGATCCATGTATTGGATCATGAAAGGACATAACATCTGTTTTGGTTACCTTATCCAACAAAACATGATAGAACTATCTAAGAAAGACATGATGCTTCTATATGGTGGTATAATCACTAGAATACTTAAAGCCTATGATATTCCAATACCACCCGACGAAGAAGTGATGAAAGTAGACAGGTTTAGCATAATAAATAAAAATCTACTTCACCGATTGAGATGTTTTTATAGAAACGGTAATTGGGTTAGAATGCCTAGAAGAACCGATCCCCCTCAACCTAAACTAGAACCCGAAACACTAGTCTTTAGGGGTACTCAATCTCCTCCGATCTGTCCCTTTGAGGAAACACATCCATTTGAGCAAGCTCCTACATCATCTATCGAAGACATTGGGATTCAGATGGACCGATTTGAATAAAGACAAGATCGGCTTGAATATCGATAAGATCAAATCCTATCCGAGCTGTAGCAAATTCATCGACAATTTGACTCTTTATTTAGGCATTTTAATTTTTCACCTCTTGAATAAGCTTGTATATGTGGACACAATTACCTCTTGTTGTAACAATTACGTTGTTGTAAACTCTTTATGTTACTCACCTTGATCACAATGCCTTGATGACTACTAATCTTTGATATGGTTACTTGATGTATTAATTGGTGAGAATATGCAGGGTTACGTTGCTTAATCTCGTTACTCATTGTCAGATTTCACGTTGAAATTAAATGTTTCTATAATGCCTACTTTGAAAACCTTGTGTCTTGGTTTCCATGATAAATATGATTTGAGAAAGTAATATAGCCATGAAATTGATGTGTCATTTCCATTATGTTAATGTGTCATGATATTACCATGATGTTGATGTATTGCCATGATGTTAATGTGTCATTATATTGCCATAATACAAAACATCAACTTGGTGATATTTTTATAAAACCTCTAAGTGAAGAACAATTTGATTTCATTAGAAGAGAATTAGGAATGTTAATGTGTCAGAATGCATAAACTTGTTAAAATCATTTTTCGAACTTTATTGATTGAATGATCAAATCACTTGATTGTCATTACATGCCTAAAATTACATGTTGGAAATTATGTTTTCTGGATACAAAAATTTTCATAACAATGAGCATGTTTTGTTTTTATGATTGTATTTGAAAATCTATAGTATAGTCTTGTCTGAATGCATGAAAGTGTTAATTTTATTTTCGGATTCTCTTAATTAGTGGTATCCTAACAATCGGATTTTCTCGATACATTATCCTTTTCCGAACTTAATAAGCATATGTTATATCGAGTTTGATTCTCATCATTGATTTTTGACATATGGAATCAACTAGGAAAAACTTCTCTCGTACACTTATCATGTGAAAAATATTTTTTTTGAGAAATGGATTTGATAAAATGATTCCTGCTTGTAAATTCCTTCTTGAAATATGGATGTTAGTGTTTTTACTTGCAAGGATTTGTTTCACATACATATCTTGATCCTTGTAAAAATGGAGTATGATTTAATCTCTCATCGATTTTAACTTCATTCAAAGTAAACTCACAAATAGCTAGTATCACAAATAGCCTTCCTCCTTCATCCAAAAAGATAATAACAAATAAAAAGGAAAAAGTATTAAAAGCTATCTCCATGTCATGTTTTCCTTGAGATGTTTGCATAATTAGTATCCTATCATTCACTGTTGGAAAATGACATGAACCTAGTTATGGCATGAATAAATACCGCACTTATGCTTAAAATTTACTTATATCGTTCTCCTTTTTGTTAATGACAAAGGGGGAGAAATATATGAATTGATGCTATGAGTATTAATGCTATGATTATGCCATACTTGCATCATCGAAAATATATGAATTGATGATAACTATGATTGCCATATTTGCATTATGCCATGTTTGCATCATAATTTTACATGTTGATATCTTACCATGTGATGAAATGCTACGATTGCTAAACACTTGAAATGTTTGCTTTACGTTAAGATATCAAAAGCTTAAATTATAAATTTACATGTTGATATCTTATGTTGAACTGCTACCATCATTCATATTTGAAATGTAAAACTTGAGAATGGATGTCAAGTCTTGACATCATTTTCAGTAAGATACATCATGATAGGAATCATGATGGGAGTAATTGATAAGGTTAAGAGTTCTTAACTTATCAATAAGTCTATTGAATTCAAAGGCCTTGAATTCAAGAATGACTTATCTCAAGTATGACATATAGATAGGGGGAGTTAAGGTTAACTTTGTTATCAATTGATTGTCATCATAAAAAAGGGGGAGATTGTAGAATCTCGGATTTTGATGATGAAGTCAATTGTCATTTGTTATCTAATCTATATGTTGAGATAAGTGTGCAGGATTAACTACGATGAAAGTAAGATATGCAGTAGGAGTTGCGTCGGAGTCAAGACTATGATCACGTTGGGAGTTCGAGAGTTCGACGGAAGTCCGGACGGTTGTCGGAGGTTCTGCGTGAACAAATCCAAGAAGTCTAGGAGCTTGCCAAAAGAAGCTCGTCGAAACTCGCCAAGTGGATCGTCGCAAGTCCAAGAGTTTGCCGGAAGTCCGTCAGAGCATCGCCGAAGGTTCGTCGGATGTTCGCCGGAAGTTCGCCGGAAGAAGCGATTGACACACCGGAGCAAGTTGTAGTAAATGTCTTAAGAAATGTCATAGTTAGCATGTAGATTAAGTTAGGAATGGGAGGTGATTCCATTAACTTAATCTGGGGCAATTGGGCCCTTAACAGACCCAAATTGGGCCGAATGGATCAACCCATTCGGACTAGAATTCCTGCTAGGTAGGGGCACCGCTAGGGTCGATGGTGGTGTTAGGATCGGAGCGGCACTAAGAGGGGGGGGGGTGAATTAGTGCAGCGGATTAAAACTTCGGTTTTAGAAATCTTTCGTACGATAAGAATGGAACTTGAAAAGCTTAACTTGAAAGCGTATTCTTAAAGTTGCGCAGCAAAGGTAATAAGGAACTAAAGCATGTAAGAAGGTTTGTAGTAATGTAAATAGCAATAATGAAATGTAAACCAGAGATCATGCCGATTTTAGAGTGGTTCGGTCAAATGACCTACATCCACTTGCGAGGCCCCTCTTCGATGAGGCTCCCACCTTCCACTAGCAAATCTCTTGAAATGGAAGGGCAAATACCCCTCTTACAACCTTTTACAAGCAGTTCAACCTCTTACAAATTTTCAACAAGAAAGAAGGAGGAGAACTCTCTAGCAAATTGAAAACAAGAAAGGCAAAGACTCTTCTAAGACTTTTCTCTCAATCACTTGCTGCTCAAAGAGTTGTATTCTCAGCTGAGACTTGAGGGGTATTTATAGGCCTCAAGAGGATTCAAATTTGGGCTCCAAAAATTTGAATTCTCTTATGTTCCCGATGCTGGCGGTGCCACCGCCCAGCCAAGCGGTGCCACCGCCCAGCGCTCGGGTGCTGGACGGTGCAACCGCCCAGCTCTCGGGTGCTGGGTGGTGCCACCGCCTAGCCTAGGCGGTGCCAAATCAGCTCACTGGTTGGGCTCCAAACTTGGCCCAAACCAATCCGAACTCGGGCCCAATTGGCCCCTACTTGGGTTATAGGATTAACACATAATCCTAACCCTAATTAACGTGCTAACTACGAATTTAAAGATATTTTCTAAGCTATTACAAAGTCCGTAAGTCAAGACTTCTTCCGGCGAGCTTCCGGCGAACTTCCGACGGTCTTCCGATAAACTCTCGGAAACCATTCTGCGGACTCCCGGCAAGCTCCTAGACTTCACGATTTGATCTTGGCGAGTTCCAACGAGCTTCTTCGGCAAGCTCCGATCTTTCTCAGTGAGCTCCGCGAACTTCCAACGAACCTTTCGGCGAGCTTTTAAAAAACCCTTCGGCAAACTCCCTACTCATTCTCGGCTAGTTCCAGCAATATTCTCGACGAACCTTCGGACTTCCGTCGAACTCTCGAACTCCCAACGAATCCTTCGCGCTTGACTCCGACACTTTGTTTTGCTTTATGTCTTCGTCGTTATCGTAGTTAATCCTGCACACACAAGCAAAAACTCTACTCCGATCTAGACAATTATTATAAAGCGAATTGACATTCTGTTGCTCGGCACGTCATTGGTTGGCGCTTCGTCCGATTCTTCGGCGCATCGTCCTCTCTTGCGGCTTGTTGCCCAATCGGCGGTTGACCTCTACAACGCCGATATCCTTGGCGCAATTCCGCTCTTGGCCCGATGCCCAACGTCCGAAGCCTTCTTCCATCCAATATCCTAATGTGATCTCCTCCGGCACAACGTCAATTCCTCCTGCCTTAATTGTCTAATCCTGATCGAGTAGACCTGCATCACTCAAAATGCAGTTAAACATCTAAACACAATCAATTAGTTTCATCATCAAAATCTGAGATTCAACAGGTGGCACCGCCCAAGAGAGGGTCTCCTATGAAAGCTAGGTGGTGCAACCGCCCCAGGCAGGCGGTGGCACCGCCTGGGCTCAGTCTCCGAGCGAGACTGGGTGGTGCAACCACCCCTGACAGGCGATGCAACCGCTTGAGCTCGGTCTCCGATCTTTGTCAGGCAGTGCAACCGCCCTAGTCAGGCGGTGGCACTGCCAAGGCTCAATCTCCGAGCGAGACTAGGTGGTGCAACCGCCCCTGACAGGCGGTGGCACCGCCCAGAGGCTCAGTCTCTGAGTTACCAGGCGGTTGTACCGCCCTAGTCAGGAGGTGGTACCGCCAGGACCCCGGAAATCTGGGAAAAGATATTTTTGAGCTCCGAATTCAAAATAGTTTGGGGCCTATATATACCCCACTCTTTCCTGCATGAAAGGGCATCGAAAATCCAATCTTACTCTGTGATTTTTGGAGCTCAAAAGTGTTGTAAAGGCTAGAAGTTCTCCTCCCTCTTTTTCAAGTTTTAATCTTTCAAGAGAGGAGAGAAAAGTTTGCAAGGGTTGTCTCCTAAGCTCGTCAAAAGGAGTGAAACTGTAAAAGGGTGGTTAGCCTTCGCCTATTGAAGAAATGCCTCTAGTGGACGTCGGTGACCTCATTGGTGGAGGAAGCCAAAAGTGGATGTAGGTCAAGATTGACCGAACCACTCTAAATCTCGGTTTCCATTTACTTTGAGCATCTTATTTTTACTGCAAACCTCCTCAATAGCTTACTGCCTTCTGCTCATTTACGAACGTGTTTCATAGTTAAGTATTTTCCAAATCGGTGTTAAGACGGAAATCAGTTTTATCGTACGAACATCATATTTCAGTTTGCGCTTACATTCTGATTTCTATCTTAACTGCAAACTACCTTCCTTACTTTACTTCAAATACATTTCCGTAAGCTTTCAAAGTTATTATCTGCACGAAATGACTTTTATGTCGGAATCGAATTTCAACGTATGAACATAGTTTTAATCGTCGAAAGTTTTCCGCTGCACTAATTCACTCCCCCCCCTCTTAATGCTCTTGATCCTAACAGTAAATGTCATTAAGAACCCTGAAGTAGACTTCTTGAAATCAATATCACTTGCCATGTCTGCATTTGTGTATCCCTCTAGGTTCATCACTGCTAAAACATAAACACAATCTATAAGTACCTCTTAGATATCTTAATATTCATTTCACTACTGCCCAATATTTCTTACTAAGATTAGAAAGAAATCGGTTGACAACTCTAACAGCATGAGCTATTTCTGGCCAAATACAAACCATGGCATACATCAAACTACCTACTGCATATGAGTAAGACACTATGAACATTTCTTATTTTTCTTTCTCACTCGTAGGAAATTAGTTCGAATTAAGTTTTGATGAAAAAGTCACTATGTATCTTCTTGATGAAAAAAGTTTCTACATGAATTGAGCTTAAAAATAAATGATATACTATTTACTGTAACAATTAGAGTGCCATCTACCTCTCCAAAAATTTAATGTACCATTCTAAATCCATGCATATTGATGTTAGATATCACTAGATTCGTGATGTGCTTAAGATAAAAGAATTACACTTTAAAAAGGTGCATACCAATAAGAATAAATCAGATATATTAACAAAATCTTTACCTAAGAAGATGTTTGAAATATGTAGACAAAAGCAAGCTTAATACAACCCACTATATGAGCTAGAGGGGAAGAATTGTTAGGTCTAACCTATATGTGGGTTTAGACTAGATGATTTGGACAGTAAACCCAAATCTGATTTATTAAAAGAAAAAAAAAAGAAAAGACGTGCATAATGAGGGCAACGAACAGCGAAGGTGTGCGTGCAACGAACAGCGAAGGTGTGCGTGCAACGAACAGTGGCAGCGTAAGAAAGAAATAGTGAGAGAAAAGGAGAAAAAAGTTAAGATATATATATATTTTTTTTTTCATGAAATCTTGATGATGATATGTTAATATTGAACCAAGATACGATGTTATTGTCATCATTTGATTATTTTGGAGAAGACTTATTATAAACATATTATCATTATTGGTGATAGTGGAAGTTTGAAGTGGACTACGATGCCGTAATTTTTTTCATATTGAGTTTTTCACATAAAAATTGAGTGTCTCACTTTGTAATTGATTTATTGTTCTACTGTTTATATTGCTCTGGTTAATATTTATATTTTGATAATAAGTTGATATTTTGATAAAGAACCATTTTGATATACAAAGAGAAAACATAATTATTCCGCTATAATAATAAAATTATTTCGCTATAACAATTTTTGAATTAAGACAATATAATGCAGGATTATAGTTGTAAAAATCTAAAGGGGCAGAGTTTCCATTAACCCAAGATTAATCCTTAATAAAAATTGTGAATGCCTTACAACTGATTGAATTGTGGTAAAACTGAGATATTTAGATCATCTATCATGATGGTTGACCAGAAAGAGGATAAAAGATAAGAAAAGTTTTCTCCTTGGATGTTGGCAAACTAATGGCTAATTATCTCCAAAAGATTAAGGGATGTAGATCGAATGTGGATGCATA
Source organism: Musa acuminata AAA Group (assembly GCF_036884655.1). Classification (NCBI taxonomy): domain Eukaryota; kingdom Viridiplantae; phylum Streptophyta; class Magnoliopsida; order Zingiberales; family Musaceae; genus Musa; species Musa acuminata. The sequence continues at coordinate 19,268,031 of NC_088353.1, read as the reverse complement.
AAAGAAACAGAGAAATTCACGATTTATTTCAATCATACACTGCAATATGTAATACATGGATCTACAAGTACAGAAGTTGTAGAAATCATATAAATTTCTGGGTTTATCCCTTCCATTAGATTATCGTCTCTCATTGTTTGTAATAAATCAACTCCCAAACAAAGAGAATAAAAGAAATAGCTAAAGACCAAATCAAATTTTTAGACCCATCTCGATTTCTCTTTTTCTTTCTAATTGTCCTGAGAATAAAACTGTATGATCTCCTTCAGGTTGAGCTGGAACAAAGAAGCGGAGGAGGAGGAAGAAGAGGGTTCGTTGTAGGCCAACCACAGCATGTGCTCGAACAGGATGGCGTCAACGTCGACAAAGACGGCGCCTTTCCGCCTCGACCGCTCGTCCCCGGCCGCCTCCATCAAGATCCGGAAGGGGTTGCTGTCGAGGACGAAGGGGTCGACCAGGAACACCCGGCGCTCCTTCCCCACCACCACCCGCACCAGCGGCGGCGGCTCCTCGAGGGGGGCGAGAGGGCGGTAGCCGAGGTGGCGCGAGAAGGAGGCGGGGCGGCGGAGGAAGGCGCAGCATCCGATGGCCCCGGCGGATGGATCGAGGGGCGAATGCATCGGATTGGGTGGGCGGAGAGAACAGAGGAAATGAAGAAAAAGGTGCCTCGGTTTTCCCCTCTCTCTCTCTCCCTGTCTCTCGCGAACCCTCTTCCTTCGCTTGGAGCGGAGATAGCCAACGGTCGGGTTTTATTTAAGAATTGGGTCTTATTATTATTATTATTATTATTAGTAATTTAATGGGATTTAAACGGCTGGAGAGAGACGTTAGGGAGTGGCAGATATGAGAATCCATTGGGCCGGATCAGGGCACGCCGTGTTCGGCTCAGTTTCGGATTTTGGATCGAGTGTTTAGTATGTGCAGCAAACAGCGATTTCTTTCGCAGGCAACCGTCCATCTTATCATAGGTCAAATTCTTATGTACACGTGAAAGGACTCCATCTTCGTGCTGTTGAGCCGAGAGAGATGCGGCTGAGTGCGTTTGGAATCAAATGCTTCGTGTGAACAACAACAACAACAGCAACACGAGGTTGGCATGTCGGTGAGTTGGGAGACTTAAAACGATAAGATTCTAATCTTTTACCCTTTAATTAAACACATTACGTTGATTGATGATACCAGCCATCACCCAACTGAATCAAACTTGGGTACAAGAATAATTCCGAGATGCAAGTAATCACACATATTAATTCTGAAAGCTAAACAGAACGAAACCTCTTATTTCTATCTTCAATTACTTTACGGTCAAACTTCCTCCATCATAATAAATCCACCCAAAGATTCACCAGCAAATTACGTATACTCACTGTCAAACTGTATTGTGTCATGGAGTTGGGTGCGAGTGGTGGCATTGTGAATCTCCGACGTTGGCTGCGGCTGTATAGAACCTGCGTTATTTGATCATCCATTAAGTAGCTTATAAATGATAAGATATATAATGAAATAAAATTAATTTGATATAATAAAAGAATATGTATATTATATTAAGATTTCTTAGGGATTCTCTAATAACTTATCCTAGATCCTCTGTTTTCACTTATAATTATACAGGACTTTTAGGGACCGAAAAAGATATGTTGCGCATATCATAAAGGACACAGTTGAGATATTACCATCAATCTAAGTAATCCTGTGAAAGGATAGGAAAAGATAAGAAGATCTAAGTAATCCAATTGAGATATTAGAGAGGAGAAGGAGGGTATAGTTCTAGAATGACAACGGTTTTAGATCTAAAGATGATGCCTTTTACAGATCAATCCTTTCAAATGACATCAAAAGGTATATATATCATAAAATAAATATAATATTATTTGATTTCAATCCTAATATAAAAGATTATTTTCACATTTCATATAGCATATAATAGTTTTTATACTTACAATTGGTGTCAGGAAATCAAATACTTTAGATATATTGTTTTCTAATTTATGATGCTTGAATAATCTATATTTTTATCGATATGTATTCCTATCTATTTTGTTTTGTTATCTGCTTGGGGCAATGTTAGATTTCTTATAAATACGATCTTCAATGATCGCAAAACAGGTCAATAACGGTGCTATTGACCTGACTGCATATGATTAGCATATCTTTTGGCAGCAGCATCTACGTCGGGTAACGTGCATGCCACAACAATCGTGCACACAAACGACAACTATGCCCGTGGTAGCCACTTGAGCACAGGTCGAGCACTGGGCTGATTGCGTAGGCAACCGCACGGGCAGTAATATACTCACCGACGATCGTGCATAAACAAGACCCGCGTCTAGGCGGCAACCGCACGAGAGCAGTAGCCGCAAGCGAGCAGACCATGCACAAGCAAGTCACATTCCAGGTTGGTGCTGTAGGGGCCGCACAATCAGCCACCTGCAAACTGACCTCAAAGTTTCTTCAAGTCACATAATCTTTTAAGGATTTTTAAAATTCATCCCTATCTTGAAATATCTATACAAAGATATTATTTAGATTATAAAATAGTATGGATAAAAAATATATAATAAAATAATTTTCATGTTTCATAATAGCATACCTAACCAACAAAAAGAGAAGTGGTGTGTTTAATATATTCTTGGCTACAATCGTATTCAAAAAGCACTTATTCAATATTAACATACATGTCCTCACTTAAAACAACTCACTCACTAATGACATCTAATGCATCATAAATATTAGGATTAGTATCACCTTCAACCTCTTCTTATATTCTCTTTTTGAATCAAAATCTTTTAAGGCTTTTTAAGATTCATCATTATCTTGAAATATCTATACAAAGATATTATTTGGATTATAAAATAATATATATAATATAATATAATAATTTTCAGGCTTCATAATAGCATACCTAACCAAAAAAAATATAATTATAGGAATAATTATTATCTTTAGCATAAGTGGTGTGTTTAACACTTATGTTAACATACATGTCCTCACTTAAAATAACGCACTCACCAACAATATCTATGCATCATAAATATTAGAATTAGTGTCACCTTTATCCTCTTATATTATTTCTTCAGCCAATTCATTTTGAAACATATCACTACTATCATTATCTTCATCATAATAAAATGGGTCATTCAAGTCTATGGTATGAGCACCAAAACTGAAGCTAATTGGCAACTGGTCTTCAACCAAAGATAATGTCTCACCTAATCTCTTAATATCAATCTCATCAAGAACAAAAAATATTTTATCGGGAAGTGGATCATCCCTATAATAAGATCATTAGATAAACAAGCATATAAGATTTATATGCATGAACTAATATAACAGTATATTGGGTTATAACAGTTTGCAGTTTCCAGATTCCACAAAGAAAGGATACAAATTAACATAAAAATTTAGATTCATGCAATGTATTTTTTTATATTTGAGCTTTTACATAAGTCCATAAAATATGGTAAAAATTTGGCCAAAAAAATCTGACTCTTGGTATCTGATATCCTGCTTTTGGTTTGACTTAAAAATCAAAGTTCATTGATTTCTAGATTTTCTTCAGCATTACCATTCCATACATGGGAAGTCTTGTTTGATCTAATGGGGAAAGAAAATGATTCCAAGGTGGCATCTATTTGTTCAAGCAATTACGATTTGGAGATGTTAACTGACTATGTATCTCTCTTATGGTAGATAGGTTTGTGAAAGTTTTCTGTTTAATCTTTGCAAGTATTTTCCTGGTCCTGTGGAAGATAGATCAACGACAATTGGTTTTTGTACTTTTGTATTATAATATATGATTAAGTAAAAAAGTTGTTTTCTTAGTTTGAATGGACAATTGACAGAAAAAGATGAACATCTAAATTTCTTTTATACAAATATTTTTACTTGCATCATGTTCCATTGGGTTCTTTAGAGTCAATCTCTTCAACCTGAAATAGTTTCAAAACTACGCAATGCATGGATAAAAGGACGACCGATGAAGTAGGACTATATGGACTGTGTGCTGTTACTTTGGCTGCATCCGTTTGAGTAACAGTTGAACTGTGTGTAAAAACTTCAACTATGTAAACATGTAGTTTTATGCTGTGTGGGCATATCGATGTATAAGTTTGTGGTTTTGACTTGGTTTGGATTTATCGTTTGATTATTCTGATGCTCAATTTCACTTGACTTACTCTCTGTTGTTGAGACATCTAACTTTTCTTGTGTTGTTAGTTAATGCAAAGTGTCTGATTGATGAGACTCTTTGACATGTGTATGATGGATCAAGGTTTATCGTGTATATCGTTGTCGTGGTATATCATTTAATATAGGTAATACATATCGTGTCGTGGTATATCATCCGATATAAGTTGAAACAATCATGTTTCAGCTATTATTAATGGATGCCTCAAATCTACAAATTCCAACGATCAAATTCATTTAAAAGAAATTTTAAACCTTTTCTTCTCCTCTTTCATCCCTTTTACTCTCTCAATCTTTTTGTCACTCATTTCTTTTTCTTATTCTCATATTTATATTTTTTTTAAACTTCACAAAGCTATGATTTATGTTTTAGATCAAGCTTTCAAGACTAATTAGGAAGGATTAATACCTAAGTTAGAGAAAAATCTCTCTGATCAAATATATATATATATATATATATATATATATATATATATATTAATAATTTATGAGATGATTAAGCCTATTCTATATTCTCAATGTCTAATATGTTATTCAAGATGTTTATAATGGTAGAATAGTAATAATTAGGGACTAATTAATATATTTAATATTATGATTAGTGTATTTAATATTATTCTTTTTAAATTAGATACTTAATGCATCAAATCTTTATATTTCATATGTATTAGAGTGATTTATATGTTTGTGATGGCATAATAGGTTTAATCAATTTTTTTTTTTAATATTATGATTAGTGATTTTAATGATAATTTAATCAAAATTTGAGTCAGGTCAATTCAATGTCTATAAAACCTATTAAAGTATTTAAAATGCTTATAGCAATGAAATAGGACTAATTAAAGATTAATTAATTATATTAATACTATAATTAGTGTATTTAATATTAATTTAATATTAATTTAATTAAATTTAACCTATATTGAATCAATTAATTATTTTTAATACCTTAGTGGTTAATATATTTATAATGGTGAAAGAGGAATAACTAGAAAGTAATTAACTATATTAATAGTATGATTAGTATATTTAATGATGATTTTAGATTTATATTGGATCAAATTTATGTATTTAATGTCTCTTTGGGTATTTGATATAATTATAGTGATAAAATAGGGCTACCTAGGATTTAATTAATTTTTTAAATATTATAATTGTTGAATCTCGGATTTTGATGATGAAGTCAATTGTAATTTGTTTGATCTAATCTATATGTTGAGAAAAGTGTACAGGATTAACTACGATGGTAGTAAGACATAAAGTAGGTGTTGTGCCGGAATCAAGATTGAGATCTCATTGGGAGTTCGAGAGTTCGACGGAAGTTCAAACGTTCGTTAGAAGTTCTACGGGAACCAACCAAGAAGTCCAAGAGTTTGCCATAGAAGCTCATCGGAACTCGCCAAGAAGATCATTATAAAGTCCAGGAGCTTGTTGGGAGTCTGCCAAAATATTATTGAGAGTTCGTCAGATGTTCACCGGAAGTACGCTAGAAGCTCGCCGGAAGAGCAATTGACGCACCAGAACAAGATGCACTATAAATTATCTTAATTATCATAGCTAGAGCTTAAATTAAGTTATGATTGGGAGATAATCCCATTAACTTAATTATGGGTCAACCGGGCCCTTAATAGGGCTGAATTGGGCCGAATTGAGCACACAATTTAGCCCCTAAAAATATGGCTGGCGGTGGCACCGCTTGGAAAGCAGTGCCCCTGGATTCTTGGGTGGTGGTACCGCCCAAGGTCATATTAGCGGTGGTAGTACCGCCCAGTAACGATGGTGGTACTGTTAGTACCCCGGATTCTGAGGATATGACACTTTTTTGTTCTAATTTTGAAGCCATTGGGGCTTATAAAAACTTCATCCTTTTCTGTATGAAAGAGCATGAAACTATTGGCTTAATCTTGAAGTCTTGAGTTGTAAAGTGTTGTAAAAGTTAGAATTCTCCTCCTTTATCTCTTAACCTTGTAACCATCCAAGAAAGAGGAGTGAGACTTATATGGGTTGTCTCCTAAACCCGGGAAAAGGAGAAAGTGCTGTAAACGAGGTGGTTGGTCTTCACCTATTGAAAGAAGGCCTTTAGTGGACACTGGAGACCTCATCGGAGAAGTAATCCGAAAGTGGATGTAGGTCATGTTGACTGAACCACTCTAAATCTAGTTTGAATTTCGTTTTGAGCAATTTTCTTTAACTATAAATCATTTTATAGCAAAGTGCTTCTTCTCCTCGTCTTGCTTTCACTACACTTATGCTCTCTTACGTTTTAAAGTTACTATCTTTCCGAATTGATTTCCTTCAAATGTATGAAATATTTTCTGAAATCGTAAAAGTTTTTCACTACACTAATTTATCCCCCCTCTTAGTATCGCTCTTGATCCTAACAATTGGTATTAGAGCAAGGTTCACTCTCATTTGGTTTTAAACCCAAGAGAGGTGATATTTGCCAGTAACCTAGAGGGCCATTCATTTACATGTCCACTCATGTTCAATGGGACATATTACATATGAGGATCTTCCTAATTTCAATGGATTTCGAATTATGGAATATTATAAAAAATAGTTTTTAAAAGTCTTCTCTTCCAATGAACGATTGGAATGATTTGGAGAAAAAGACTTTCGCTTTAAACGCAAAGGCTATGAATGCCTTGTTTTGTGCATTAGATAAAAATGAGTTTAATCGAATATTGATTTGTGAAATGGTTTTTAACATTTGACACACACTCGAAGTGACTCATAAAGGCACTAGTAGAGTGGAGTCAAAAATTAATCTTTTAGTGCATTCTTATGAGTTGTTTCGAATGAAACCGAGTGAGACTATTAGAGACATATATACCCGATTTACGGATGTCGTCTAGTCTAAAAGGACTTAGTAAAGGTTTCTCAGATTTTGAACTTGTTAATAAAATTTTAAGATCTCTTCCAAAAAGTTGGGATCCTAAAGTAACAGTCATTTAAGAGGTCAAAGATCTAAATAAATTTTCTCTAGAAGAACTAATTGGCTCACTAATGACCTATGAAATAACATGTAAGGCTCATGAAGAACTTAAGGACACCCTTCCAAAGAATAGGAAGGATATAGCACTGAGAATATAAGAAGACCGCTTGAAAGAAAATTCAAGTGATAAGGACCTTGATGAAAACTTGGTACGATTAACAAGAAAATTTATAAAATTTATAAAAAGAAATAAATTCAAAAATGATACTAAAAGTAAATTTGAACCAAAGAAAGAACAAGTGATATGCTATGAATGCAAGAAGCCGGGACACTTCAAGAGTGAATGTCCCCAAGCAAAGAGGAGGCAACCAAAGAAGAAAACGCCCAAAGCTACATGGGATGACAAGTGCTTTCGAAGAAGAGGAGCCAACCAACACCGAGCAAGTTGCTCACTATCCATTAATGGCTATTGGAGATGAGGTAACAAGTTCATTAGATGCAAATTTAACTTTCGATGAGCTTTCAAATGCTTTTCATGAATTGTTTGATGAATATAGAATCTTAAGTAAAAAATATAACTCTTTAAAACAGGAACATGCTTCTCTTATTAGCGACTTTGATAGAGTAAAGATTGAGTCTGAAAATAGCTTACCTTCCTGCACAAAATGTCATGAACTAGAAATACTTCAAAAGGAAAACATATTACTTAAGAAAACCTTAGAAAAGTTTAAGGTTAGTAGCAAATCCTTGAATATGATCCTTGCCAACAAGGGCCACGTTCATAGAAAAGGCTGAATCAGATTTGTGAGTAGCTCTCACCATAATCTAATCACTTTTGTTAAAGGCCCTACTTTGCATGTTTAACCCTGAAAGAAATGTAACTTTTATTGTAAATTTGGGCATGTAGCTTATCATTGTCCATTCAAGAAATATAATCCACATAAATTAATTTAGATTCATAAAAGAACCTCAAATAACTCAATGCAACATGATAAGTTATGTAGATCGATTTTTGAGGCACCGAAGGTCAAATGGGTACCTAAAAATCATTCTTTTTTGTAGAAAAATGTATCATCACAAGCTAGGAGCAAGAGATGGTACCTTAATAGTGGATGCTTAAGGCATATGATCGGAGATCTATCTCAATTCTCTAAGCTCACTAGCATAAATGAAAGGTATGTCACCTTCGGAGACAACAACAAGAGTAAAATCATTGCAAAGGAACAATAGGTAACAAATCCAACTTCTTTATTAAAGATGTGTTGTTGGTTGATGGCTTAAAGTATAACCTCTTGAGCATTAGTCAATTGTGTGATAATGGATATATTATTAAATTTGAATCTAATGCTTGCATTATTGAAAAACTATACAAAAACACATCTATGATTGTACTAAAACAAAATAACGTATATACTATTGACATTAATGATCTTTGCAATGAAATATATTTTTCGATTTTGAATGATGCTGCTTGGTTTTGGCATAGGAGATTAGGTCATGCTAGCATGAAACTAATCTCTCAAATTTCATCTAAAAAACTTATAAGAGGAATTCCTCATATTAAGTTCGTCAAGGATAATGTGTGTGATGCGTGTCAACTAGGAAAACAAATAAAAGATAGCTTCAAACCTAAGAACCAAATAAGCACCTCTAGACCTTTGCAATTGATCCATATGGACTTGTTCGGACTAATTGCTACATCAAGCCTAGGATGTAGCAAATATGCATTTGTCATTATGGATGATTTTAGTAGATACACATGGACTTACTTCTTAGCACACAAAAATGATTGCTTTAGGTATTTCTCTAAGTTTTGTAAACTTATTCAAAATGAAAAAGGTTTTATGATTTCATTAATTCGAAGTGATCACGATGGTGAGTTTCAAAACCATGATTTCTAAGAATTTTGTGAATCTAATAGATACAACCACAACTTCTCTACTCCAAGAAATCCTCAACAAAATGAAATAGTAGAAAGAAAGAATAAAAACTTACAAGAAATGGCTAGAACCATGTTAAATGAACATAGCCTACCCAAATATTTTTGGGTCGAAGCCATAAATACGACATGCTATGTCATGAATAGGGTTCTAATAAGACCTTTATTTTTCAAAACTTCTTATGAGTTGTGGAACAACAAAAAACCCAATGTTTTATTTTTTAAAGTTTTTGGGTTTAAGTTTTTTATCTTGAATGAAAAAGATGCTTTAGGAAAATTTGATGCTAAATTCGATGAAGAAATTTTTCTTGGCTATTCTTCTATTTCTAAAGCATTTCGTATCTTTAATAAAAGAACTTTGATTATAGAAGAATCCATTCATGTTATTTTTAATGAGGTTTTCAAAATTAAGAAAAATAATTCTGATGATGATGTTAATTTTGATGCTTTGAATTTAAATGAAACCCTTTCTCCATCTAGCAACTTGGATGTATTTACTTTCAAAACATCCTTACCCAAGGATTAGAAGTATGTAGATACTCATCCTAAGGAGCTAATCATAGGAGACACATCTAAAGGGGTTCAAACTCGTTCTTCTCTTAATAATTTTTGTGCCAACGTCGCTTTTCTCTCCCAAATTGAACCAAAATGCATTGACGAGGCCTTGAAAGATGATTCATGGGTCATTACAATATAAGATAAGTTAAATCAATTTAAAAGAAATGAGGTGTAGAAGCTTGTTCCTAGGCTAAATGATCATTTAGTTATTGGTACTAAATGAGTCTTTAGAAACAAGCAAGATAAATTTGGTATCGTGGTTAGAAACAAGGCTAGATTAGTAGCCAAAAGTTTCAACCAAGAAGAAGTGATCGATTATGAAGAGACCGTCGCTCCTATGGTATGATTAGAAGCCATAAGGATGCTCCTTGCCTATGTTAGTAGTAATAATTTTAAGTTGTTCAAATGGATGTTAAAAGTATTTTTCTTAATGGATTTATTTCTGAAGAAGTTTATGTTGAACAGCCTCCCGGATTTGAGAATGATAATCTTCCTAATCATGTTTTAAATTGACTAAAGCTCTCTATGGATTAAAACAAGCCCCAAGGGCTTGGTATGAAAGACTTAGCTCATTTCTTATTGAAAATAATTTTTCTAAAGGCAAGGTTGATACTATATTGTTTATCAAAAATTTTAAAAATAATTTTCTTATTGTTCAAATTTATGTTGATGATATTATTTTTGGTTCTACGAATGAATCTCTATATGAGTCATTTGCTTTCTTTTTCTACAAATTTATGTTCAAAAGTATGAGTCTTGAATTTGAAATGAGTTTGATGGGGGAATTAACTTTCTTTTTGAGCTTACAAATCAAACAACTAAATAATAGTATATTTCTTAGTCAAACAAAATATGCTTTAGATTTGCTAAAAATGTTTAATATGGATAGCTCAAAGGCTATCAACACTCATATGAGCACTTCCACTAAGTTAGAAATTGATGAAAGTGGAGAAAGCTTTGATCAAAAAGCTTATAAGAGTATGATAGGAAGTTTACTTTACCTCACCGCAACTAGACCAGATATCATGTTTAGTGTAGGACTTCGTGCTAGGTTTCAATCTAATCCTAAGATATCTCATCTTAAAGTAGTTAAGAGAATACTTAGATATATTAAAAGTACCACTAATCTAGGTTTATGGTATCCAAAATCTGAAAACTTTGAACTAACTACTTATACTGATGCGGATTTTGCTGGATGTAGATTAGATAGAAAAAGCACATTAGGAACATGTCAATTTTCAGGACATATACTTATTTCTTGGATTTCCAAGAAATAAAATTCGGTTGCACTATCTACAACCGAAGCCGAGTACATTACAGCTAGTGTATATTGTGCACAAGTTGTATAGATAAAAACACTTTAGAAGATTATAAGATTCATCTTTAAAATATTCTCATAAAATGTGATAGTACAAGTACAATATGTTTAACAAAAAAATCCATTAAATACTCTAGAACTAAACATATTGATATTAAGCATCACGTTATACGATATCATATTAATAATCATGATGTAATCTTAGAGTTTATTGATACGAAATATCAATTAGGCGATATTTTTACAAAGCCCTTAAGTGAAGAACAATTTGATTTTATTAGAAGAGAATTAGGAATGTTAATTCGTCCGAATGCATGAATTTGTTAAATTTTATTTTTGGACTTTCTTGATTCTTTGATCACTCACTTAAATTCTGTGCTAATAATTTTATGATGCGAATTTTACATGATGATAAGGTTGTGTGCTTCAATAACATGTTTACTTTGATGTCGAAAATTTTATACTTTGATGCTAAAAGTTTCTATGATGATGAGCATGTTATCATACAATGATGCAATATCATGTTTACTTTGATTATTATGATTTCTATTGAATATTGAGAAGTTTTAATTATACATCGGATTCTTAATCTTTGAGTACTACAAAGCACTAATGATATTACCTCATGCAAGTAGTGATGAAAAGGCTATGACAAAATATTTTATAAATGCATGAAATATTTATACATATCTTGATGTTTGATTCATGGAAGTCATTGACAAATGCATCTCTCACGGATTTCACTCTTATGAATTTTTGATGAAAAATGAATTTGATGTAATGCTCTTCTCACTATGAAGTTTTATTTATGAATTTCTCATTCATGTGATACTCCTCTCCCATGAATTCTTCTCATAAAAATTGAAGGAATTTGATGAGCTCCGGGAGAGTCACTTCAAGCTTGTTCATATTAAAATTCATTATGAACTATGAAAAGGAATCTAGTAAGGATTGAAGCACAAGATCCACACATAGGTTATCCTCTAGGACCATTCCTAGACCTATGAGTTTCTCCATCTACTCAATCATCTTTAGGACATGGTTCTAAACCGGTGTCCCCTCAGTCATCCTAGCATGGAAGAGGTTCTTGGATATCTCATATCACTAAGTCCTTCTCTATTCCTCAAATCGTTTATAGACATATAAGAGAATAGATGTGGCATCCATTTTTTCATATTTTCTTTGTAACTCAGGAGTCATGGAGCCCAACATGTAATACTAAGCAAGAGTGGAGTCATCCATATATTTCACGTAGCGAGCAATCTCATCCTCGCTTGCCCATTCCTCGGGCATAGGCATCATTGTATCAAGGATGTATACGATTTTCTCCACCGTGAGAATAATTCTCAAGTTGCGGAGCCAATATGTATAATTTGAACAAGTGAGGCAGTTGACATCAAGTATGTCACGTAAGGGATTTGAAAGCGACATTTTCTGAAAATGAAGATACAGTAGAAATAAATAACATGCAGATTTTGTAAAAAAAATAAACAATCAAGATATAGACTTCTATCTTAATATGCTCACACTATTTTACTAGCGAGTCACGCGACACCCTCAGCATATGAAATGAAAGTCTTTGGTAGACTTCTAGTGGTGATTGAGATCCAATCAGCATCTTAGTGTAATCTCGAGGAACTCGACTAATCACACTAAGCCCAAAAGATAGGCAACTCTTGCCGATCACAACTCCTTGTGATTCCCATCATATTCAGCCTCCGAACCACCATGGTCTCGGAGACTCATCTAACGATGATGTGCGGTTAAGTCAACAGCATTGTTACAAGATAAGTCTGATTCAATGATATACCTTCGAGTGACTCGACCAAGCTTACCATGTCTTTAGGTCACCAGTGACATCTTTATATCATAGGCAAGATAGTGAATCGCGATATAGGTGAGTCTCGAGGGACTCAACCAACTTAACCTACATCGAGAATCGGTCCCTACCTATAATGATAGAAGGCCACGTGGGTCAATCTAATTGCCTCACATTTACCGACTTAATATTATCTAGAGAGGGGATTTTGATTTAGTCTCCTAATATGATATATCACACATATATATATTTAATATATATTTACATCGCATGTAAATATATATACATATCTAGTAGGTGTATAAGTAATCACACCAGATAATCATGGATCATAGCCTAATATGATTAGGCCCGAGCCAATGGACCTAATCATTCACATCAAGATCTATGTGTGCAGTAGTGTCTCTCCATGCCCTATGATCGTCTATCTCATCCTCATCGGTTCTATCGGCATCTCGATGCTTCTTCATGCATTGTGATCATCCATCTCAGCCTTGTGGGTCCCGTTATCGCTACCACGTTCTCGATACGCCTCCTCATATGATTACAACATAATCATAGGCACGCAGGCCTAAAAATAAACGAGAAATAAAATGGAGGCTCGTATGCCCCAACAATAATAATCACAAGTACACACACATCACATAGTCTATGATCATCTATCCACATATCATATATCACATATATACATCATCATATAGGACTAATAGATAATAATAATAATGATAATTAATTAATATTTTTTTAAAATTTAGGATATCTAGGAAATTTTCTAAATTCTAAGGGGTATTTTGGTAATTTGGATAAAAAAAGGAGATACCTCTAAATTTCTAAAATTTCGAGAGGTAAAACCATCATTTGCCATAAAAACCTAACCCCTTTCTCCCCTGCATTCTATGGTGTGGTCGTTGCCACCTTACTAACGATGGCCACTATGCCCGGGGGAGGGGGTGCCCCCCTTACCTACGAGCAGCTCGCCCGCGGGTGGCACCGCCCTAGTAGGTGGGCGTCCCAACAAGCGTCGTTGCCCCCGTGGGCAGTAGGTGAGTACCCCTACGAGCACTGTCGCCCCTGCGAGCGATTCTGCTCACGAGCATAGGGCCCGCAAGCACTGTTGCCCTATGGGCACCTCTGCGTAGGTCGACGGCAGCAAACCGCCGACAGTAACCCGCCGGCCGCCACCACCTTGCATGCAAATGGCAGCCTTGGCTGCTATTTGCGAGGGCAGTAAGGGTAACAATAGTTGATGCCTTTTCTCGCTTTTAATGTCAAAAGCTTCTCTAAAATATAACACACTTAGTTCAAAATCAATCTTTCATATGAATAACCTAGCTCTGATACCACTATAGGGAAATCTTAAGGGGAAGAGCATAAAAACAAAATCCTCAAATTTTCCATTTGTGTGTTCATCGTCGTGCTAAAATTGATATGAAAAATCCATGAAACTTAAAACCACGCGTATATTAAAAGTTGTGTTACCTATGGAGATTGTATATCCTTGAATCCTTGCAAATCTCTAGAAGATGGTGAAGGAGGTCAAGCATCCTCCTCTCTAGCGGTGATCCACATAGTAGGGTTACGATGATGCTTCCTCTAATCTCTAGTCCTACTATCTGAGGAGGAGAAAGGGAGGAGAATAAGAAAGGCAACAAAAAAAGACTCTAGCCTATAAACCATTGGTTCCCTCTTATTTATAGAGGTCCCCTATCAACTTAACCCTAATTGTGTTGAATCTCGGATTTTGATGATGAAACTAATTGATTGTGTTTAGATGTTTAACTACATTTTGAGTGATGCAGGTCTACTCGATTAGGATTAGATAGTTAACGCAGGAGGAATTGACGTTGCGCCGGAGGAGATCAGGTCAGGATATTGGATGGTAGAAGGCTTCGGACGTCGGGCATCAGGCCAAGAGCGGAATTGCGCCAAGGATATCGGGGTTGTGGAGGTCAACCGCCGATTAGGCAACAGGCCGCAAGAGAGGACGATGCGCCGAAGAATCGGACGAAGCGCCAACCAATGACGTGCTGGGCAACAGAATGTCAATTCGCTTTGTAATAATTGTCTAGATCGGAGTAGAGTTTTGACTTGTGTGTGCAGGATTAACTATGATAATGATGAATACATAAAGCGAAACAAAGTGTCAGAGTCAAGCGCGAAGGATTTGTTGCGAGTTCGAGAGTTCGACGGAAGTCCGAAGGTTCATCGGGAATGCTACCGGAACTAGCCGAGAATGAGTAGGGAGCTTGCCGAAGGGTTTTTCGGAAGCTCGCCGGAAGGTTCGTTGGAAGTTCACGGAGCTCGCCGAGAAAGATCGGAGCTTGTTGAAGAAGCTCATTGGAACTCGCCAAGATTAAATCGTGAAGTCTAGGAGCTTGCCGGGAGTCCGTAGAATGGTTTCCGAGAGTTTGTCGGAAGACCGTCGGAAGTTCGCCGGAAGCTCGCTGGAAAAAGTTTTGACTTGCGGACTTTGTAATAGCTTAGAAAATGTCTTTAAATTCGTAGTTAGCACGTTAATTAGGGTTAGGATTAAGTGTTAATCCTATAACTCAAGTAGGGGCCAATTGGGCCCGAGTTCGGACTGGTTTGGGCCAAGTTTGGAGCCCAACCAGTGAGTTGAAATAGTGTAGGCGGTGGCACCGCCAGATTAGGCGATGGCGCCGCCTAGAACTTGAGAACCAAGCGGTGGCACCACTGGACTAAGCGGTGGCACCGCCCAGCACCCAAGAGGTCTGGCGGTGGCATCACCAGCCTCGGGAACCCATGAGAATTAAAAATTTGGAGCCCAAATTTGAATCGTCTTGGGGCCTATAAATACCCTTCAATTCTCAGTTGAGATAACAACTTTTTGGGTGAACTCATTCTTCAATGAGGGCTTCTCGTGTAAGACTTTTCTAAGATCCTTGGATGCTTCTAACGATCCTTAGGATGCTTCTAACACTTGGCTGGGCGGTGGCACCGCCAGTCCACTGTCAGTGTCAGACACTGACAGGCGGTGGCACCGCCAGCATCGGTAACCAAAGAGAATTCAAATTTTGGAGCCCAAATTTGAATCCTCTTAAGGCCTATAAATGCCCCTCAAATCTCAGCTGAGATTGCAACTTTTTTGAGAAGCAATTGATTGAGAGAAAGATCTTAGAAAAGTCTTAGCAAGTCTTGTTTTCAATTTGCTAGTGTTCACCTCCTTCTTTCTTGCTGAAAATCTGTAAGAGAGTGAACTGCTTGAAAAAGTTGTAAGAGGGGTATTTGCCCTTCCCTTTCAAGAGATTTGCTAGTGGAAGGTGGGAGCCTCATCGAAGAGGGCCTCGCAAGTGGATGTAGGTCATTTGACCGAACCACTTTAAAATCGGCGTGATCTCTGGTTTACATTTCATTATTGCTATTTACATTACTGCAAACCTTCTTACTTGCTTTATTTCCTCATTACCTTTGCTGCATAACTTTATGAATACACTTTCAAGTTAAACAATTCCGAGTTCGATTTTTATCGTACGAAAGATTTGTCAAAACCGACATTTTAATCCGCTGCAC
The DNA here is from genome assembly GCF_036884655.1 of Musa acuminata AAA Group. Lineage (NCBI taxonomy): Eukaryota > Viridiplantae > Streptophyta > Magnoliopsida > Zingiberales > Musaceae > Musa > Musa acuminata. The sequence goes on along the minus strand of NC_088353.1, from coordinate 19,251,746 downwards.
TAATTCACCCCCCTCTTAGTGCCGCTCCGATCCTAACAATGAGCCATTTCTCTTTGGGTGTTAAACCAAATGAGAAAATGAGGCACTGATACCACTTGTTAGGAATGGGGTCGGTACTAAGAGGGGGGGTGAATTAGTGAAGCGAAAAACTTTCATCGGTTCAAAAAACCTTCGTACGATAAAATCTAATTTTGATTTAAACCATTTCAAAGAGAGGTTAACTTGAAAGCATTTTCATAAAGATAGCTTGAAAGTGTATGGAAGATGCATAGTAGATATAAAGCAAGGAAGGCAGTTTGCAATAAGGTAAATTACTCAAATGTAGAAATGCAAATCAGAGAAGAACACGCCGCTTTTATAGTGGTTCGGTTGTTGTGACCTACATCCACTCCACCGATTCCTCTTCCGTCGAGGCCATCAGCATCTACTATCGATCTTCCTTTAATAGGCAAAGATTAACCTCCTTCTTATACCCCTCTTCTCCTTTTACTGGTTTTAGGAGACAACCCTTACAAGCACTCACTCCTCTCTAAACAGAATTCTAAACTTAGAATTTAGAGGAGAGGATTTCTCTTATGATTGCAATAATATTTTCTAACTTTTAATATCTCATCCCGAGTTTCCCGTGTTAGGATCGGAGCGGCACTAAGAGGGGGAGGGGTGAATTAGTGCAGCGGTAAAGTACAATAAACTTTTGACGATTTAAACACTTTTGAAAACTTCGTACGATAAAAGCAACGTTTCGTTTGAAACCATTTCGATTGCATTTTAACTTGAAGGGATATGTAAGAAGGAGACAAAGAAGTAGAGCATCAAAGTGAAGATGGTTTACAGTAATATAAATGACAATAAGATAAACGTAAACCGATTTATAGTGGTTCGGTGATGCGACCTACATCCACTTGCGAAGCCTTCTTCGATGAGGCTCCCAACTTCCACTAGCAAATCACTTTGAAGGGGAAGGACAAATACCCCTCTTACAACCTTTTACAAGTGGTTCACTCTCTTAAAAATTTTCAAAGAGAAAGAAGGAGGTGAACACTCAAGCAATTGAAAATAAAAACTTGCTAAAGACTTTGCTAAGACTTTTATCTCAATCTCTTGCTTCTCAAAGGTTGTTGTCTCAGCTGAGAATTGAGGGGTATTTATAGGCCCTAAGAGGATTCAAATTTGGGCTCCAAAATTTGAATTCTCTTTGGTTCCCGATGCTGGCGGTGCCACCGCCTGTCAGTGGCGGTGCCACCGCCTATTAGTGTCTGACACTGACAGTGTACGGACGGTGCCACCCCCAGCCAAGTGGTGCCACCAACTGGCTCTCGGGTGTTGGGCGGTGCCACCGCCATACACTTCGGTTCACTGGTTGGGCTTTAAGTCCAGCCTAAACCAAGTCTAATTTTGGGCCCTACTTGGGTTATAGGATTAACACCTAATCCTAACCTTAATTAATATGCTAACTACGAATTTAAAGACATTTCCTAAGCTATTACAAAGTCACCAAGTCAAGACTTCTTCCGGCGAGCTTCCGACGAACTTTCGGCGGTCTTTCGATAAACTCTCGGAAACCATTCTGCAGACTTCCGGCAAGCTCCTAGACTTCACGATTTGATCTTGGCGAGTTCCAATGAGCTTCTTCGACAATCTCCAATCTTTCTTGGTGAGCTCCGTGAACTTCCAACGAACCTTCCGGCGAGCTTCCGAAAAACCCTTCGGCAAGCTCCCTACTCATTCTCGGCTAGTTCCGGTAGCATTCCCGATGAACCTTCGGACTTCCGTCGAACTCTCGAACTCGCAACAAATCCTTCACGCTTGACTCCGACACTTTGTTTCGCTTTATGTCTTCATTGTTATCGTAGTTAATCCTACACAAACAAGTCAAAACTCTACTCTGATCTAGACAATTATTACAACACGAATTGACATTCTGTTGCCCGGCACGTCATTGGTTGGCGCTTTGTCTAATTCTTCAGTGCATTGTCCTCTCTTGCAGCTTGTTACCCAATTGACGGTTGACCTCTGCAACCCTGATATCCTTGGCGCAATTCCGCTCTTGGCCCGGTGCCCGACGTCCGAAGCCTTCTGCCATCCAATATCCTAACGTGATCTCCTCCGGCGCAATGTCAATTCCTCTTGTGTTAACTATCTAATCCTGATCGAGTAGACCTGCATTACTCAAAATGCAGTTAAACATCTAAACACAATCAATTAGTTTCATCATCAAAATCCAAGATTCAACAATCTTCTCCTTTTTGATGATGACAACTAATTGATGACTAACGGAGTTAACTTTAACTCCCCGGAGTTTAACCAAACTCCCCCTATCAATATGCCTTATTGATAGAAACTCTTGGATTCAAGAATCCAAGCAACATGTCATTATAAACTTATGCATAACATGTCATGTCATCATACTTCTCCCCCTTTGTCATCAACAAAAAGGAGAAGTTCCTACTCTTATGTATTTAGAGATAAAAAGTTTAAATCATTGCATGATAAACATAGTATCAAATTTTATCATCATGCAACCTAGCAATTAAAGATGTGCAAGTTTTAGCATATTTGCTTTTCTTGAGATAGCAACTGTTTGCTTCTCTTTAGACTACAAGCTAGCAATTTTTACGATATGCAAGTTTTACTACATACAAGCTAGCTTTTCATCACAACATATAAGCACAAAAGTATACCAAGATTCTTAAGTTCAATCATGGCAGTTCAACACTTGCTTCTTGTGCAAGATTGTACTTTGCTTTTCTTTGCATGTTCTAACTAGCAAAAGCTTTCTCCCCTTTGTTTTTGTCGAAAAGAAGGGAAGAGTACAAGCTAGCCAGCATTTGCATCGAGATAGCAATCTTTCTCCCCCTATGTCATTACCGAAAAGAAGGAGAGGAACCAATGATTTAGACTTTTACATAAACTATGAATTTGCATTAATCAATATTTCAATCATTACATGATACATACAAGACAACAATGCAAAGAAATCATGTCATGAAAGACATCAATTGTTAAACATAATATGATAATAGCCTCAAAAAATTTTAATTTGCGATACATTTCAATACACTAAAAAATTTAATGCAATGCTTTTAAGGATATCAACCTATTTTTGATACAAAGCATGGCAAGAGCAATTATATTGCAAGTTTTCTAAGTTCTACATTTTTTTGCTTCTTTCGAGATAGCAAATCTTTGCTTCTCTTTATATATTGCAAGATTTGCAATTCATTGGTAGTGTTCATGATAGCAGGTTCTTTCAATGAAATGATCGAGCTAGAAAATTTTCCTTCCTTTGAAATATGCAGGCTAGTAAACTAACTCCCCCTTTATCATTATCGAAAAGAAGAGAGAAATAAATGGCTACAAAATGTAATCATTATACAAGCCATATTACAAAATCATGTCATGATATCAAGAAAATTCAAGAAGGACATGATTCATTTGACAAATCTTTTTAATAGAGCAAAAGAATTATACAACCAAGGATCATGATTAAAATATAGTAATATCATAAATCAAGGCATGATTCATGATTCATCATTAAGCAAATTAATTTTCAATCATCACATAAGGTATTTAAAGAATTTTTGAAACATAGGAGAATGATTAATTAAGCATGTAATGTTTCAATCAAATTCAAGTCATGAATACCAATATTTTCATATTGTGAGTATCAATTCATGAATAACAAAAGATATTATTTGTGATTCCAATTTTGCAAGATCAAAATTATGATTTAGATAAAACTCATTCAAGTCAAATCGTTAACTTGAAACTCATAATCAAGTCATCAAAATCAATTTTGAGATTCACAAAATATCATGAAATTATTAATCTTGATCAGATGGGAAAGGTATTTTTTAAGTGATTCTTTTTCATCTAAGCATGCCTTAGTCTTTATATGCCAAATCAAGACAAGCATGAAAGTTCAAGACGTAAAGGTAAAATCTTATAAAACAACTCATCAAGCAAGATTTTAAACATCTATTTTCAAGCCATATAAAGAGTAAGTCAAGGATTCAATTATCTCATGTCATGAATTCCAACAGGCATCTTAAATTATCAACATCACATTAAAAAGATATTTCAAAAAGATATATCGATAAGTGATTCATTTGTATCATTTCATTCATTCGGAAGATTCTCCTCTTTGGTAAATAAATCTAGGAGAACAAAATGAATTAAGGGAGATGTAACATTCAATAAATTCATACATGACAAGCATAAATTTATTGAAAAGGTGATAAGATAGAGGATCGCATTTCATTTTTATAAATTTCTATTCATGTGATTTGCTTCTTATAAGCATGCCTTTACCTTTAATAAAACAAGTGTCAACATTTAAGATGGAAAGGTAAAAAACAAATCATCAAGCATGATTCCATGATAACATCCTTTTAATATCTTAATATTCATCATCAAGTATGATTTCAAAAAGTATGTTCAAGAGAAATCATTAAGACCAAATGCATGATACACTCATTTATTTTCAAAATATTCATCATGTTTATTTTCATGAGATTCACAAGTTGTATTCAAGAGAAAAATCATTATTTATTTTCAACTCATTAAATTTATCAAATCAACATTTCTTAGATATGCATGATACTAAAATATGGTTTCAAATGTTTAACATATAACATGCATAAATTCAAAATTTGAAAGGAGAAGGGAATAATTCAAAGGTACAAAGATTTCAACCATCTCATAAACAAATGTAAAACCAAGTCATGAATCCAAAATTTCATGAATCATAATAATCAAAATGATTATCAAAGGTAATCTCATGTTATTCCAAGAAATCAATATCATGATTTTGATAAAACTCATTTCAAATTCAAATCATCAAAATCACTTTTATGGTTCACAAAATTTATAACATAAGTAGATTCATGATTTCATTGATAATATATTTCCCCCCTTTTTTTTAAGTATTTCATTTTAAGTGATTGATTTCACGTTAGCATGCTTTTTCATTTATGTTAAATAAAAACATGCATCAACGTTTAGGATCGAAAAATGAATTTCGATCAAGAGAATCCGAAAATGAAATTTAACACTTTCATGCATTCGGATATGGTTTTGTCATATGTTTTTCAAATACACTCATGAAAATAACACATGCTTATGATCATGTATATTTTCATGAGATTCATAAGATTGGTAAAATAAATTTATTAATCTCAATAGGATAGAAAATTTATTTCCATTTCATATAATTTATTTCATGTGAGGGTATTCAAGTCTTTTGTGAAAACATGTATCATCATTTAAAATCGAAACATAAGTTTCGTCATAAAACCGTCAAGACCAAACACATCATGATATCACATCTATCATCAAAAGACTATCAAGAAATTCATACATAGATGTACATGCACTATGTCAGCTTAATATGTCATGAGAATATCAAAATTAATTCATCATAAAAATGATTAGACCAAAAACATGTTAATCTAAAATGAGAGTTTCAAATGAACATTTACTTCAAAAACTCATGCATGACATAAAACCATCAAGATACACATGCATGGATTAATCCTAAGCATTATCACATATCATATAATTATCATTCCTAATATTGCATACATCATTCAACATTTCAAAACATAACATGCATGAAATCTTAGCAATATACTTTTCATGATCAAATTTTTAATTTTTCAAAGATGCTAAAAAGAAAAACATGATATAATTTTTGAAAAATAATTTTTTATTTCCTATTCCTACTATCTAAATTAAGCACTCATGAAAAACTTCAAGTAATTTCAAAATAATTCAAGAGAGTTGAGTTACTTACCTTGTAGTCGAAGCCAGTCAAAGCCTAATTCACCGTTTCACCTTTATAAGTTCTTGATTCATCCTTGGTTGTCTTCCTCTTCTTTGGCCTCTTCCTCCGTTTAAGTTCATTGTTTATTTTAGATTTTTGTTTAATAAACTTATTAAGATTTAGTGTTTGAAGTTCAAGTTCATCATTGTCCTCATCACTTGAGTCATTGCTCAAGTGGTATTTATTTGTCCGGAGTTCCAAATCCTTCCTATTCTTTGGAAGGTGATTTCGTTCATCATGTTCATTATGTGCATTGTGCACCATTTCATATGTCATCAACGAACCAATTAGTTCTTCAAGTGGAAAAATGTTTAAATCTTTTGTTTCTTGTATTGCGGTTATTTTAGGATCCCACCTTTTTGGAAGGGATCTTAAGATCTTGCTTACGAGATCAAAATTCGAAAAAGATTTACCAAGAACTCTTAGATTATTGATGACATCCGTGAAATGGGTGTACATGTCGCCTATAGTCTCGCTTGGTTGCATTCGAAAAAGCTCAAAATCATGTAATAAAATGTTAACTTTCGAGTCTTTGACTCTACTAGTTCCCTCATGTGTGATTTCAAGTGTTCACCAAATATCAAAAGTCGTTTCGCATGTTGAAATCTGATTGAACTCATTTTTATCCAAAGCACAAAATAAGGCATTCATAGCCTTTGCGTTTAAAGAAAAATACTTCTTCTCCAAATCCGACCATTCGTTCATCGATTCAGAGAGAATTTGAAAATTGTTTTCAATGATATTCCATAAATCCAAATTCATAGAAATCAAGAAAACTCTCATTCGAGTTTTCCAATATGTGTAGTCCAATCCGTTAAACAACGGTAGATGAACAACCGATAAGCCCTCTTGAAAGCCATGAAGAGCCATTTCTCTCGGGTGTAAATCCGAAATGAGAAAAACCAGGCTTTGATACCAATTATTAGGATTGGAGCGGCACTAAGAGGGGGGGTGAATTAGTGCAGTAGTAAAGTACAATAAACTTTTGACAATTTAAACACTTTCGGAAACTTCGTACGATAAAAGCAACGTTTTGTTTGAAACCATTTCGATTACATTTTAACTTGAAGGGATACATAAGAAGGAGACAAAGAAGTAGAGCATCAAAGTGAAGATGGTTTGCAGTAATATAAATGACAATAAGATAAACACAAACCGATTTATAGTGGTTCGGTCATGCGACCTACATCCACTTGCGAAGCCTTCTTTGATGAGGCTCCCAACTTCCACTAGCAAATCACTTTGAAGGGGAAGGACAAATACCTCTCTTACAACCTTTTACAAGTGGTTCACTCTCTTACAAATTTTCAAAGAGAAAGAAGGAGGTGAACACTCAAGCAATTGAAAACAAAAACTTGCTAAAGACTTTGCTAAGACTTTTATCTCAATCTCTTGCTTCTCAAAGGTTGTTGTCTCAGTTGAGAATTGAGGGGTATTTATAGGCCTCAAGAGGATTCCAATTTAGGCTCCAAAATTTGAATTCTCTTTGGTTTCCGATGCTGGCGGTGCCACCGCCTGTTAGTGTCTGACACTGATAGTGTACTGGCGGTGCCACCGCCTGGCTCTCGGGTGCTGGGCGGTGCCACCACCAGACACTTTGGTTCACTGGTTGGGCTTTAAGTCCAGCCCAAACCAAGTCTAATTTTGGGCCCAATTGGCCCCTACTTGGGTTATAGGATTAACACCTAATCCTAACCTTAATTAACATACTAACTACGAATTTAAAGACATTTCCTAAGCTATTACAAAGTCACCAAGTCAAGACTTCTTCCGGCGAGCTTCCGGCGAACTTTCGGCGGTCTTCCGATAAACTCTCGGAAACCATTCTGCGGACTCCTGGCAAGCTCCTAGACTTCACGATTTGATCTTGGCGAGTTTCAACGAGCTTTTTCGGCAAGCTCCGATCTTTCTTGGTGAGCTCCGCGAACTTCCAACGAACCTTCCGGCGAGCTTCCGTAAAACCCTTCGGCAAGCTCCCTACTCATTCTCGGCTAGTTCCGGCAGCATTCCCGACGAACCTTCAGACTTCCGTCGAACTCTCAAACTCACAACAAATCCTTCGCGCTTGACTCTGACCCTTTTTTTCGCTTTATGTCTTCATCGTTATCGTAGTTAATCCTGCACACACAAGCCAAAACTCTACTTCGATCTAGCCAATTATTATAACGCGAATTGACCTTCTGTTGCCCAACACGTCATTGTTTGGCGCTTCGTCCGATTCTTCAGTGCATCGTCTGATTCTTCAGTGCATCGTCCTCTCTTGCAGCTTGTTACCAAATTGGTGTTTGACCTCTGCAACCCCGATATCCTTGGCGCAATTTTGCTCTTGGCTCGATGTCCGACGTACGAAGCCTTCTGCTATCCAATATCCTAACGTGATCTCCTCCGGCGCAACGTCAATTCCTCCTGCATTAACTATCTAATCCTGATCGAGTAGTCCTGCATTACTCAAAATGCAGTTAAACATCTAAACATAATCAATTAGTTTCATCATCAAAATCCGAGATTCAACATCCCGGGCATGGGCGATACCATCGCCTGCGCTGGGCAGTACCATTACTTGTGTCAATCTGACACTGACACTGCATTGGGCGGTACCACCACCTAGGGGGCTGTGCTGGGTGGTACCACCGCCTGGCACCCTACCAAGGGCAGTACAACTACCTAGACTGTCGGTACCACCGCCTGACACAGTCTTAAAGACGGTGCCACGACGGTGCCACTTCTTGGGACACTATTTAGGCCTCTCATTGGGTTGGCCCAATGACCTAGCTAGCCCCTAATTGGGTTGGCCCAAATCCAAACCCAATTATGTGCTAACTATAAAATCTAAGACATTTGTTAAGCTAAACAAGTCCATATGTCTTGGTTTCTTCCGACAAGCTTCCGGTGATCTTCCGACGAACTTCTGATGATCTCTCGATAATGTTCCGGTGGAATCCCGACAAGCTCCTGGACTTCACGATGATCTTCTTGGTGAGTTTCGACGAGCTTCTTTGGCAAGCTCCGAGACTTCTCGGCTGGTTCCGACGGAACTTCCGACGAACGTCCGGACTTCCGACGAACTCTCGAACTCCCAACGAAATCGCGTCCTTGACTCCGAGACTTCATTTTGCTTCATGCCTTACTATCATAGTTAATTCTGCACATGTAAAATACACTTCGATCTAGATAATTAATACTAAGCATTAATCATGTTGTTTGGCATGTCATTGGTCCCTCGACGCTTTGTCCGATTCTTCGGCGCATCGTCCTCTCTTGCGGCCTATTGCCCAATCGGCCAATTGACTCTGCAACTCTGATATCCTTGGTGCAATCTCCGCTCTTCTTGGCCCGATGCCCGAATCCATGGCCCGAAGCCTTCTGTCGATACGTCAACCGATTCTCCGGCCTGACATCCAATCTTCTGACATGTTTTCCCCTGGCACAATATGATTCTTCATTCTTTAATTATCTCATCCTGATCAAAGCATCCTGCGTTACTCAAAATGTAGATTAAATCATAAATACTATTAATTAGTTTCATTATCAAAATACGAGATTCAACAATTGTAACATCCTCAATTTTTAAAAAATTTAGTAAATGTTTGTTTGTAAATATGAGGATTATTTAACATAAAAAAATAGACTTCATGGCATTCCAAAGGAGATCAACTCTAACAGACTCCAGATTTTTATCTAGATTATGGAGAAGGTTATAGGAATCTGTGGGTACTAAAGTCAAGTTTAGTACTGCTTATCACCCTCAAACTGATGGTTAATCAAAAAGAACCATTCAAACACTTGAGAATTTGCTTAGAGCCTATGTTATGGATTGGAAAGGTGAATGGGATAAAGATATATCTTTTATTGAGTTCACTTATAATAATAGTTATCATTCAAGTATTCGGATGGCTCCTTATGAAGCTTTATATGGGCGAAAGTACAGAACACCTATATGTTGGGAAGAAGTTGATGACAAAAAGATTCTCCAAGCTAATAATTCACTGAGTTAGAAGGGGTTCTGACAGGTATGACTCACGGCCAGCTCGATATTGGGCCTAGAGGGTCACACACATATGGTAGGGATTGCGATGAGTAGAGGTTCGGATATAAGATATCCGACGGAGCCCTTGTCTTATTGGATGCAGATCCAATACCCACTAGGGGAGGACCCATTAGGGTTTGACAGGGGACCTCTATAAATAGGAGGGATTCAGAGCCTCATAGGCTAGAGTCTTTGCTTGTCTTTCCTATTCTCCTCTTCCTCTCCACCTCAGATCAGGCCTGGAGTTTTGAGGAGCGTCGTCACAACCCTGCTGTGTGGATCACCGCTAGAGAGGAGGACGCTTGACCTCCTTTACCCTCTCCTAAGGATCTACAATGAAACAGGTGTTAGGATCGAGAGCACTAAGAGGGGGGGGGTGAATTAGTGCAGCGGAAATCTTATAATAATTTAAAAACCAAAAGCTACGTTCGTTCAAAAACTATTGTGATGCAAAAGCAAATTCTCAGTTTGTATCTAAGTGCAGTTTGCGTCTAAGTGCAGATTGCGTTTAAGCGCAGTTTTGCATCTAAGCGCAGTTTTGCGTTTAAACTCAGATTTACGTCTAAATGCAGATTTACGTCTAAACGCAGATTTACGTCTAAACGCAGTTTTACGTCTAAACGCAGTTTTACGTCTAAACGCAGTTTTACGTCTAAACGTAGATTTACGTCCAAACGCAGTTTTACGTCTAAACGCAGATTTACGTCTAAACGCAGTTTTATGTCTAGACGCAGTTTTACGTCTAAACGCAGATTTACGTCTAAACGCAGTTTTACGTCTAGACGCAGATTTACGTCTAAACTTTGAAACTCGTTTGTATACTCACAGAAGGCAGTATGCAGTTGAAATCAAGACGTAAACGTGAACTGAAATCTGATGATTGAGCGAGGAAAGCCGATTTACGTCTGAATGCAGTTTTACGTCTAAATGTTGAAACTCGTTCGTAAAATCGTAGAGGACAGATTGCAGTTATTAATAGGATTAAAATGTAAGCGTAAACTGCAAGGAAGCTCGTTCGTAAAAGCGCGGAAAACAGTTCTGCAGAATCAAACGTAAACGTAAGCTGTAATGTATGAAAATACGAAGTTACGTCTGAATGCAGATTTGGAAGAACAGCTCTTAGAACTTGTTCGTGAAAGCGCAGAGAGCAGTAGTGATGAGGGAGGTTTGCAGTAATGATAAAGTACTCGAAATTAAACGCAAACCAGAGATTTAGAGTGGTTCGGTCAGCCTTGACCTACTCCACTTTTGGCTTCCTCCACCGATGAGGTTGCCGACGTCAACTAGGTGCCTTCCTTCAATGGGCGAAGGCCAAACTTCCCTCTTACAATTTCTCTCCTTTTGACAGGCTTAGGAGACAACCTTTACAGACCTTTCTCTCCTCACTTTACAATTGAAAACTTGAAGAACAGAAGGAGGAGACTTAAAGGCTTTACAACACTTTTGAGCTCTTTAGAATCACAGAAAAGATCACGATTTTGGTATAGGTCTGTTATCTTTTCAGTGCTGAATGGGTGGGGTATTTATAGGCCCCAACCCAATTCAAAATTCGAGCTCAAAACGATCAAATCGATCAAATCCCAGAATTCTGGGATCAGGCGGTTGCACCTCTCGACTGGAGAGGTGGCACCGCCTGGCAGAGCTCGAAGACTGAGCTCTGCCGATTGCTTCTCTCTGCCAGAGCTCGAAGACTGAGCTCGATGGTTGCATCACCTGGCAGAGCTCGAAGACTGAGCTTGGTGGTTGCATCACCTGGCAGAGCTCGAAATCTGAGCTTGGTGGTTGCATCACTTGGCAGAGCTCCAAACTGAGCTCAAGCTGATGCACCATTCTGCCAGAGCTCGAAGACTGAGCTTGGTGAATGCATCACCTGGCAAAGCTCGAGACTGAGCTCAGGCAGATGCACCACTCTGCCAGAGCTCGAAGACTGAGCTCGGTGGTTGCATCGCCTGGCAGAGCTCGGAACTTGAGCTCTGGCGGTGCAACCTCTTGGCTGGAGCGGTTGCACCTCCCAGCCTTGCAACCCTGGCGGTTGCACCTCCTGGCTGGGGCGGTTGCACCTCCCAGCCTTGCAACCCTGGCGGTTGCACCTCCTGGCTGGGGCGGTTGCACCTCTCAACCCCACAGCGCAGGCGGTTGCACCTCCTGGCTGGGGCGGTTGCACCTCCTGGTGCAATCAGGGTCCGAATGGTTCACTCCATTCGACCCACTTTGAATCTTTTCAGGGGCCCAATTGCCCCACGATTAAGCTAATGGGATCACCTCCCATTTTCATGCTTAATCATCGTGCTAACTACGATTATCTCTAAGACAACTTCTGCAGCTTTGCTCCGATGCGTCAATCGCTTCTTCCGGCGAGTTTCCGGCCAACTTCCGTCGATCAACCGATAACCTTCGGTGATCCTTCTGCGGACATCCGGCATACTCCTGGACTTTGCGACGATCCACTTGGCGAGTTCCGTCGAGCTTCGCTTGGCAAGCTTCTGGACTTCTCGGATCTGTTCACGCTGAACCTCCGACGACCGTCCGAACTTCCGTCGAACTCTCGAACTCCCAACGTGATCCTGATCTTGACTCTGGCGCAACACCTGCTGCTTGTCTTACTCTTTATCGTAGTTAATCCTGCACAACAAAACAAAACTTCGATCGAGACAATTAATACTAAGCAATTAACCAAGTTGTCCGACATGTCATTGGTCCCTCGACGCTTCGTCCGATTCTTCGGCGCATCGTCCTCTTCTGCAGCCTATTGCCCAATCGGCCAGTTGACTCCGCAACTCCGATATCCTTGGCACAATACCCGCTCTTCTTGGCCCGATGCCCGAGTCCACGGCCCGAAGCCTTCTGTCGATACGTCGACCGATCCACCGGCCCGACGTCCAATCTTCTGACATGTTCCTTCGGCACAACATGATTTTCCTGCTTTAATTGTCTCATCCTGATCGAAGCATCCTGCGTCACTCAAAACGCAGATTAAATCATAAACATATATCAAGTAGTTTCATCATCAAAATACGAGATTCAACAATCTCCCCCTTTTTGATGATGACAACCACTTGATGACGGAGTTAAACTTAACTCCCGGAGTTTAAACAAACTCCCCCTATCAATATGCCATATTGATAGAACCTTGAATTCAAACTGAATTCAAGTCATTGCAATATTCATCATGAATACGTCAACATGAACTTATGCATAAACTTATGCATCACATGTCATGTCATCAACATACTTCTCCCCCTTTGTCATCAACAAAAAGGAGAAGTACTACAAACAAGTGTGTGTGATATTGGTTCAACTCATTGCATGAAAATCATACTATCAAGTTTTATCATCATGCAAGTTTGCTAATATCAAATATCAACATGAAAAAAAAAAATTACGATGTAAGCTTTTGATATCATAATGCAAACATTTCAAGTGTTTATCAATTATAGCAGTTCATCACATGGTAAGATATCAACGCGTAAAATTACGATACAAGTTCTTGATATCTTAACGCATGATGAAAACATGGCATAATACAAGTTTGGCAATCATAGCATCAATTCATATATCTCTTAATGATGCAAGCATTGCAAATATGGCAATCATATCAATTCATATATCTCTTGATGATGCAAGCCTAGCATCAGTGTTCATAGCATCAATTCATATATTTCTCCCCCTTTGTCATCAACAAAACGGAGAACGATATAAGCAAATTTTAAGCATAAGTGCTTGTTGTTATGTATGTGAAATAAATCCTTGCAAGTAAAAACACTTTCATCCATATTCATCAAATCCATTTCTCAAAAAATATTTTTCACATGATGTGTGTATGAGAAATGTATTTGCTAGTTAATTACATATGTCAAAAATCAATGATATGAACTAAACTTGATATGACATATGCTTGTTAAGTTTGGAAGAGAGTGAACTTGATATGTTAGATTCAAGAGAATCCGAAAATGAAATTTGACTCTTTCTTCCATTCGGACAAGGTTTTGCTATAAATATTCAATTACAATCATGAAGGTAAAGCATGCTTGTTATCATGGAAGTTTTGTATTCAAGCACATAATTTTCAACATGTAATTGTGTAAAATCATTATGCCAATCAAGTGATTCGATCATTCAATCAAGAAGGTTCGAAAAATAATTTTAACACGTTCAATCATTAGGACGTATTTTTGCCATAGTTTTTCAAATACAATCATAAAGATAAGACATACTCATCATCATGATAGTATGATAGCAGGTTTACCATATACAAGCTAGCAAAAAATTTCTACATTTTAAGGCCCGCAAGCTAGCAATTTTGAGATGTTCAAGAAAGCAACTCTTGCTTCTTGATATATGCAAATTTGTCAAGTTTTGCTAGATGTGCAAGTTAGCATTTTTCCCTCTTGAGATAGGCAAGATAGCACATTTGCTTCTTTTGAGATAGAAGCTTTTCGCTTCTCTTTAGACTACGAGCTAGCAATTTTTACGATGTACAAGTTTCACAATATACAAGCTAGCAAAAAAAAACTTCGAAAGCAAATGCAAGATAACTTTCTTGTGTAGGCTCATGATTATTGCTTCCTATTGTAATGTGCAAGTTGCAAGTCTTGCTTCTTGAGATATTCAAGATGGTGATGTTCAAGAAGACAACTTTTGCTTCTTGAAATAAGCAAGTTAGCAATCTTTGCTACTTACGATAGGCAAGCTGCCAATCAAGTTTTTGCATCTTCTTGACTTGTGCAAACTAGCTATCTCCCCCTTTGTCATTGTCAACAAGGGAAAAACCCTTTACATCAATTTCTAAATCATGACAAAGGTAAGTAATCATTCTTATTTGTGCATCATTATAGTTTCAATGCACAAATCATTAACATTACATTTCAAAAAATTTTATGCATGATACCGAAAAATCAATCATCATCATGAGCATATCAAACATGATATTCAAGCATTCATGATATATCATTTTGGCAACATGATCATAGATATTCAAACGATGGTATCTAGAATTCATTACATCCTATTATGCATGATCATTAACTCCTCATTTGTATTTCATGCATTATTTCATTTCATCTCATAAGGAATATCAAGAAGAGTTATTGGATGATGAGATAAATATTTTATGAATACACAGAATATCATAAATGAATTTATCACTTGTATTTCACCAAAATCGAGAACTCTAGAGTTAGAAAATGATTGAAGCATTTAATCTGATTGAAGAATGATTCATATTTAAAGTGTAGCATTTGTCAAATCTGAAATCATCAAGTATAACTTTAATATTTTCATTGCAACATTAAGCAAGGTTTCATTGAACATAATTTTGAATGATTCTTATAAATGCCTAAAACTTCTTTAGTTTTAATTTATGATTTGACTTTATAATAGCATGCTCAAATCTTTATTCTTATGTCAAAACCATACATTATATTTAATAAACAAAGACAATGAAAAATATCAAGCCTTCCAGACAAAAGCCATGTATCGTCATTGAAAAGCAATATGAAAATCATCAAAATATACATTCTTGCTTCTCAAGCACATAAATAAGATTAATCTCACTAGGTGTAAAATCATTAGATTTCTATCTTGCATTAACATAAGACATGCAATTTTCATTATCATTTTCAAGATTACAAGCATGATCATATTTTTGCATTTTCATTGTTAAATTATTAAAAATATAATTTTCAAGAAAATTTAAAGAAAAAGAAAAATGCATCATGAAAAGCATCATGTAATTTCGAAGTAAATTAGGGGGATTTCGATTACCTCATCATTGTAGGCTGTTAAGGCGTAGTTTGCCGCCTTGCTTATGTTGACTTTCTCTTCTTCGGAGGAGCTCGATTCATCCCAATTTTTGTTCTTCTTCTTGCGTTTAAAGCAAGTAGTTTGATTCTTTTTGCTTTTTAATTTTCGTTTCATCTGTAGTTTAAGTTTACCATCACTTGAGCTTAGGCTCGAGTGGTCTTCAAATGTTCTATGTCCCAAATCCTTCCTGTTCTTTGGAAGGTTGTTTTGTTCATCATTGTCCTCATCACTTGAGTCATCGCTCAAGTGGCATTCATTTGTCCAGAGTTCAACATGTTCATCATGTGCATTGTACACCATTTCATATGTCATCAATGACCCAATTAGTTCTTCAAGTGGTAAGTTGTTTAGGTTTTTAGCTTCTTGTATTGCAGTTACTTTTGAATCCCACTTCTTAGAAAGAGAACGCAAAATTTTGTTTACGAGTTCAAAGTCCGAAAAACATTTTTCAAGAGCTCTTAAACTATTGACGACATCCGTGAAACGGGTGTACATGTCGCCTATAGTCTCGCTTGGTTGCATTCGAAAAAGCTCGAAATCATGCAATAAAAAGTTAACTTTCGAGTCTTTGACACTACTAGTTCCCTCGTGCGTGATTTCAAGTGTTCGCCAAATGTCAAAAGCTGTTTCGCACGTAGAAATCCGATTGAACTCATTTTTGTCCAAAGCGCAAAATAAGGCATTCATAGCCTTTGCGTTTAAAGAGAAATACTTCTTCTCCAAATCCGACCATTCGTTCGTCGGTTTAGAGGGAAGTTGAAAGCTGTTTTCAACGATATTCCATAAATCCAGATTTAGAGAAATCAAGAAAACTCTCATTCGAGTTTTCCAATAAGTATAGTCCAATCCGTTAAAGAACGGTGGACGAAAGACCGAAAAGCCCTCTTGAAGAGCCATTTCTCTCGGGTGTAAATTCGAAATGAGAAATACCCCGCTCTGATACCAATTGTTAGGATCGAGAGCACTAAGAGGGGGGGGGTGAATTAGTGCAGCGGAAATCTTATAATAATTTAAAAACCAAAAGCTACGTTCGTTCAAAAACTATTGTGATGCAAAAGCAAATTCTCAGTTTGTATCTAAGTGCAGTTTGCGTCTAAGTGCAGATTGCGTTTAAGCGCAGTTTTGCGTCTAAGCGCAGTTTTGCGTTTAAATTCAGATTTACGTCTAAATGCAGATTTACGTCTAAACGCAGATTTACGTCTAAACGCAGTTTTACGTCTAAACGCAGTTTTACGTCTAAACGCAGTTTTACGTCTAAACGCAGTTTTACGTCTAAACGCAGTTTTACGTCTAAACATAGATTTACGTCCAAACGCAGTTTTACGTCTAAACGCAGATTTACGTCTAAACGCAGTTTTATGTCTAGACGCAGTTTTACGTCTAAACGCAGATTTACGTCTAAACGCAGTTTTACGTCTAGACGCAGATTTACGTCTAAACTTTGAAACTCGTTTGTATACTCACAGAAGGCAGTATGCAGTTGAAATCAAAACGTAAACGTGAACTGAAATCTGATGATTGAGCGAGGAAAGCCGATTTACGTCTGAATGCAGTTTTACGTCTAAATGTTGAAACTCGTTCGTAAAATCGTAGAGGACAGATTGCAGTTATTAATAGGATTAAAATGTAAGCGTAAACTGCAAGGAAGCTCGTTCGTAAAAGCGCGGAAAACAGTTCTGCAGAATCAAACGTAAACGTAAGCTGTAATGTATGAAAATACGAAGTTACGTCTGAATGCAGATTTGGAAGAACAGCTCTTAGAACTTGTTCGTGAAAGCGCAGAGAGCAGTAGTGATGAGGGAGGTTTGCAGTAATGATAAAGTACTCGAAATTAAACGCAAACCAGAGATTTAGAGTGGTTCGGTCAGCCTTGACCTACTCCACTTTTGGCTTCCTCCACCGATGAGGTTGCCGACGTCAACTAGGTGCCTTCCTTCAATGGGCGAAGGCCAAACTTCCCTCTTACAATTTCTCTCCTTTTGACAGGCTTAGGAGACAACCTTTACAGACCTTTCTCTCCTCACTTTACAATTGAAAACTTGAAGAACAGAAGGAGGAGACTTAAAGGCTTTACAACACTTTTGAGCTCTTTAGAATCACAGAAAAGATCACGATTTTGGTATAGGTCTGTTATCTTTTCAGTGCTGAATGGGTGGGGTATTTATAGGCCCCAACCCAATTCAAAATTCGAGCTCAAAACGATCAAATCGATCAAATCCCAGAATTCTAGGATCAGGCGGTTGCACCTCTCGACTGGAGAGGTGGCACCGCCTGGCAGAGCTCGAAGACTGAGCTCTGCCGATTGCTTCTCTCTGCCAGAGCTCGAAGACTGAGCTCGATGGTTGCATCACCTGGCAGAGCTCGAAGACTGAGCTTGGTGGTTGCATCACCTGGCAGAGCTCGAAATCTGAGCTTGGTGGTTGCATCACTTGGCAGAGCTCCAAACTGAGCTCAAGCTGATGCACCATTCTGCCAGAGCTCGAAGACTGAGCTTGGTGAATGCATCACCTGGCAAAGCTCGAGACTGAGCTCAGGCAGATGCACCACTCTGCCAGAGCTCGAAGACTGAGCTCGGTGGTTGCATCGCCTGGCAGAGCTCGGAACTTGAGCTCTGGCGGTGCAACCTCTTGGCTGGAGCGGTTGCACCTCCCAGCCTTGCAACCCTGGCGGTTGCACCTCCTGGCTGGGGCGGTTGCACCTCTCAACCCCACAGCGCAGGCGGTTGCACCTCCTGGCTGGGGCGGTTGCACCTCCTGGTGCAATCAGGGTCCGAATGGTTCACTCCATTCGACCCACTTTGAATCTTTTCAGGGGCCCAATTGCCCCAAGATTAAGCTAATGGGATCACCTCCCATTTTCATGCTTAATCATCGTGCTAACTACGATTATCTCTAAGACAACTTCTGCAGCTTTGCTCCGATGCGTCAATCGCTTCTTCCGGCGAGTTTCCGGCCAACTTCCGTCGATCAACCGATAACCTTCGGTGATCCTTCTGCGGACATCCGGCATACTCCTGGACTTTGCGACGATCCACTTGGCGAGTTCCGACGAGCTTCGCTTGGCAAGCTTCTGGACTTCTCGGATCTGTTCACGCTGAACCTCCGACGACCGTCCGAACTTCCGTCGAACTCTCGAACTCCCAACGTGATCCTGATCTTGACTCTGGCGCAACACCTGCTGCTTGTCTTACTCTTTATCGTAGTTAATCCTGCACAACAAAACAAAACTTCGATCGAGACAATTAATACTAAGCAATTAACCAAGTTGTCCGACATGTCATTGGTCCCTCGACGCTTCGTCCGATTCTTCGGCGCATCGTCCTCTTCTGCAGCCTATTGCCCAATCGGCCAGTTGACTCCGCAACTCCGATATCCTTGGCACAATACCCGCTCTTCTTGGCCCGATGCCCGAGTCCACGGCCCGAAGCCTTCTGTCGATACGTCGACCGATCCACCGGCCCGACGTCCAATCTTCTGACATGTTCCTTCGGCACAACATGATTTTCCTGCTTTAATTGTCTCATCCTGATCGAAGCATCCTGCGTCACTCAAAACGCAGATTAAATCATAAACATATATCAAGTAGTTTCATCATCAAAATACGAGATTCAACAACAGGGATATACTATCTCCCTAGGTAACACAATCTACTTTATACGCAGTTTCATGTTTCGCGGATTTTGCGTACCAATCTTCGCACGACGACGAACATCTTTTTGGGAATCGGGGATTTTGTTTTCTTGTTCTTCCGCTGCGCATGTGATGTCGCCCCCATGATTCCCAACAAAAATAACATTTCTGAATATGGATCTGGATGAGAAAATCTATATAGAACAACCTGAAGGATTCATAGAAAGGAGAAAAAAAAGTTTGGCTTGTAAACTTAAAAAAATCATTTATGGCCTTAAATAAGCTTCTAGACAATAGTATATAAAGTTTCATGATACCATTATTTCCTTCGGATTTAAGGAAAACATTGTTAATTAGTGCATACATCTGAAGGTAAATGGGAGTAAGTTTATTATATTGATATTATATATGGATGATATTTTATTTGTTAGTGATCTTGGTTTATTACACAAAAGCAAGATATTTCTGAACATGAACTTTAAGATGGTTGATATGAATGAGACAGCCTATGTTCTTGACATTGAGATATTCAATGATAGATCTCAAGGATTATTAGGATTATCTCATAAAGAATATATTAATCATATCTTGGAGAAATTTAATATGCAATTTTGTTCAGCCAATGATAGACCTATTATTAGAGGTGAAAATTTCAATCAAAATTAATGCTCGAAAAATGATTTAGAAAAGAATCAAATGATAAAGAATATTCCTTATGGATGTGTAGTTGGAATTCTGTTATATGCTCAAATCTATATAAGACTAGATATCGGTTTTGCAGTTGCAATGCTGGGAAGATACCAAAGCAATGTAGGAATGAATCATTAGAAAGCTATAAAAAAATATTAAGATATCTACAAGGGACAAAAATTATATGCTCACATATAAGAGATTAGATCTTCTTGAAGTGACAGGATATTCAGATGCTGATTTTACAGTAGGAAGTAACTTCAGGATTTGTATTTATGTTAGCTGGTAGGGCAATTTCTTGAAAAAGTACAAAGTAATTACTTATTACATCATCGAGGTTGAATTTGTGGCATACTTTGAGGCTACAAATCAAGCTTTATGGTTATAAAATTTCATCTAAAGACTTGGTGTGATCGACTCAATTACTTGGCTGCTGAAGATATTTTATGATAACACTATAGTATTTTTTTTTTTTAAGAATGGTAAGTACTCTAGTGATTTCAAGTACATCGAGATAAAGTACTTGGTTGTTAGAGAAAGAATCCAAAAATAACAAGTGTCATTTGAGAACCTGAGCATCACTATGATGATTGCGGATTCATTTACCAAAGCTTTATAATGTAAAATATTTAAAGAATATATTCTTAAAATGGAGCTTGTGAAATAAAGTAATCGGTTATTAGATAAAGAATTCAAAAATAATAAGTGTCAATTGAGAACCTGAGCATCACCAAGTTGATTATTGATCCATTTATCAAAATTTTACGGTGTAAAATATTTAAAGAACATATTCAGACTTGTGAGCACAGTAATAAACCAAACTAAGTATCACTTTAGCTGTAAAAAAAGCTAAGTAAATAATGAGACCGAGTCGAGCTAGAATGCGACCAAATTTCTCATCTATCGTGGGAAAAGTGAATAATAAACAAGATGGAGTCTATCATCTCTGATTGCTACACTCAGTCACTATTGCTTGGGTTGCTAAGAAAGACGACAAAATAATAAGCACGAAAGGAAGGCAAAACAAGAAAAAAGATATAAAAATAGAAGATTCTGACGAGAAAGCGCTCAAGCTCGTCTTCATCAATGATGACAAGGCCAGTGACCATACAGTTGAGCATCTTCTCCCTTTTGGCATTGGAGTGCATCATTGGCGAACAATGCGAATAAGGTAGAGTGCATTATTTTCAATGGCTTTTTTCCTTCGTTACTGTTATGCCTACAAGAAAGTCAAATAAATAATGAGAACAAATGGGAGGAAGAGAGAAGAAAAGAGATAACGGGAGGATCACCTCCCTTCTAACATCGGAGAGGATCATAGGTAGATTAGACTTTGATTGCAATAAAATAAAGAAAACAATGAGAATAACAGGGCATCGAGCAACGAAACAAAGATAATCATTTCCGATTCTTGCTTTCATTCATTATCACTTTAGCTTAAAAAGTCAAGAAAATAATAAAAAAAAACAGAGGGAGAGACAAGAAAAGAGAAAAGGATCTCATCTATCATATCAGAAGAAAACAGTAAATGAGGTGGAGTTTGTCATTTCCAATTGTTGCACTCATTTGCCACTGCTTTGGCACGATTATTATGCTCACAGTACCAAAAGAAATGTGCTTGTATATGAAACATTTCTTTCTTTAATATGTTATCATGGCCAAGATTATTTCCAAGATGTTCTTGGTGACGAAGACAACTTATTTCTTTTCAATTATGTATTATAATATTCATTTAGTGGGTTTGATGTGAAAATTCTTAATCAATTTAATTACAAAATCTGAAAAAATGCAGGAAATCAAATACATTATTGAGTCCAGAGTCTGACTTTAGAAATTTAAGTCACTATTGATGAATTGTTTAACAAGAACAATATAGTATGAATAAAATTCAACTTTGATATTTGAAAAATGAATTGGATAATATTATTTGAGAATATAATATGATATAAAATACCACTATGGACAAAAGCCAAAACAATGAATAAATGATAATGTATGAGATCGAGATACTCGTGAAGTATGAAACCATAACAAATGTAACAAAAATATCTAATTAAATTATCATTTCAGATATGGTTGATATATCATAGCCAAATAACCAATATGTCGATGTTAGGTGGCCAACACGTTAGTGCCAATTGTCCGAGTCGAGTGGTTCACACCTCTCAACCACGTGATAAGCCTATTAACACTTAGTGAATCTTATCCTGCCAACCAATCACTCCCACCATTCGTCCGAATGTTGCACCATCCCGAATTCAATGCAAACCAACGACAGGTATGTCCGAGAACAACGCTCCACATTCCGACGAAGAACGTGCCATTCGGAGGTAACGACTATGGGAAACCACCCCAATAAGAGTTTTATAGGAACATCCTAAGAAACAATCTTGAACTCAAAATCTTTCCGACCAAAATTGGCATCGAATGTGAATTGTCAGAATCATCAGATCAACTCAAAGAATGGACTATGTCAGATTTGAATCAGCTCCCATCTCAGACAACCAAAATCTAATTTAACAACTCTATTAAATGAACATATATGATCCATTTAGTAATGTGGCATATATATACATACATGCATGTCATTTTTTGTATTTATATTACGAATAAAATTTGGTGTTTTCCTTAAATATTTCAATGCACAAGCTTGCTAGTGTTCCTGATACAAACATCTTAATGAGAAAATCCAGTGAAACCGACTGCTCCCTAATGATTAGTGAAGCTTTCTACAATAATGCGTTAAAACTCAACTTATTAGAAAGCATATTAAGGTATCACGGTTCATCTCAATCTGATAATAATAGATATCAGTACATTCAAACAACCAAATCAGGGTATCGAAGTAGTAAATCTACTGTTCAGATCAGTGAGCAGATTGAGTAGTTGCAGTCTTCTTGAAGTCGATCTTGTCAACCTTCACCTCTCCATCGATAAGCTCGTAAACATAAACCACAACACGAAGGCCATCAATGTCCATTAGCACGAAACTGGGGTTGACATCATAAGTTATGCTGCTATATGCACCAGTTGCTGAGCCAGGGTTTATGACGACACCTCCCTCATGCTTGTAGGCCTTGAACTGATGAGTGTGTCCAGTCACAAGGATATCTACATCCAGTTGTCTCTGAAGCATGGCTAACGAGTCCAAGTCACCCCACGGGACGATCTGCATTGATTGAAAACAAAAATAAAGACATGGCAGATATGCTGACTAATATCCACTTGGAAAATATTGGAAAAAATAATAACTGAAACGAACTGACAACTGGAAGACTTCGTGGGAAATGAATTTTGTGTAGCCTTCACCAGTGTATATAACCAGCCACGTGAAGAAACTTCTAGACAGTTTCTAAACACCTTAATTTGCAACAAAAATATAAAAAATCCTTTCGCAATAATGCTAACAACCTAAATTTAACATGAAAACGTGTTCTTAGCTAAATTCAAGATGAAACGAAGGAACACATCGGCAGAAATTAAAGTTGTGGAACCTCTCGATGGTTTAGGTTGACAACATTGGAAACAGGTTTGTCCAAGGGGCTTCACTCTGTCGAAAATCACCAAATGCATATTGTCTGCATTTCCTGAAACACACTATAAATCTGCCTCTCCAACTCTTTGATCCATCATAAACTGAATTTAAATAAATGCAGACAATTTATCATCCTTCAGGGAATACTAAGGAACTCAGCTTCGTGGGATTAATTGACATTTTATTCTACAATGTTTTAACGAAAAGTATGCTGATTTAACACAAAAAAATACTCCAGCCATGTTGTCAATTCCTTTCTGAAAACGAGGTAGACAGTTCATTCAGTGCATATAATATGTATAAAGAGCATCAGAAATAGAAAGAAAAATCCATAATCACTGTCTCAAAACAAAGGAAAAACAAACCTGATGACCATGACAAAGCCCAAGCTTGAACTGACCAATCATAAGAGTCTTGTTTTCTGGATAACGAACATCTTCATCATATTCACCTCGAGTAATATGCAGGTCAGGACTTAAGCTTTTCAAGTAATCATGAACTTCCTACAGAATTACAGCTTCTTTGAGATGTCAACTTCATGAAAATATTGCCATAAAATAAGTGAACAATTTCATGAAAACCATTTTGAAAACCAAGAGTGGTGATATAAATAAACAATTTGCTCAACATGTTCAACCAATAAAACCCAAAACACTTAACCACCCAGGAAAATCTGGCATCTATTAGTAAACAAAGGAACATGTGCAAAATAGTGAGATTACAGTCTGGCAATAACAAAAGATAAAACAGTATGGTAATAATACAAGGTATAAGATAAAACATTATCCTTGTTCAGTCTGTGTGGACATCTATAGTTTTTCCGATAATATTGTCAAAGCTTTTGCTCTCGTATGTGCAACTCCTTGTCATATTCGAAGCCTCCAAGAAGGCAACCACACTCACTCATAAAATAATTGTTTTACACTTAGAATGGTTTTCTATCTAAAATCTGCAAACAATGGCTTGTTGACAAAGACTTTGTCGAATCATTGCAAGGTCTTGATAGCAAATCCAACCTTCACCACTTACCATTTGTCAAAAAAGGGCTTGTTAATATTTTTGCTAAGCTACTAGAAAGTCACAAGAATTTTTAGCAGTCAAGAACAAGTTCAAGCTAACACAACAAATTTAACGTCTTAAGAGTCTTATGCACATTCAGTTCAATTAGAAAAATCAAGGACGATGTGTTAATGGTATGCAAATGCACACTTACTGTGGCCAAGATGCAGTTGCTCTATCAAGCCTGAAAAAACAGTTAAAGACTGTAACATACTATAAATATGAAGCTTTACAATCCTTGATCTTTTCCTGTTACTAGTGCTTGAATTTCATTTGAGAAGCTAACTAATATGAATTTGGGTCACAACCCACAGTAATAAAGCCACATTGCTATTAGTAATTTTTCCAAATACATATGCAATGTTGTGATACTTTCATTTGGACACTTGCATGAAAACATACAAATTATAAATGATTCCACCATAGCTTCACAACTTTAAGTTCTCACACACAAAATTTGCTTCTCTATCATAAAGGCATATATAATGGCCTACTTCCAGTAAAAGATTCTCCATTATAGATTCCAGCGAAAATTGTCCCTCCACTAACATCTTCCTAGAAGCATAAACCATAAAAAGCCCATTAATTATGGATTCTAGTGCATTTTGATGCCTGAAGAAATCTTGCAGGAGTGACAACGATAACGATGCTATATATATATATATATATATATATATATATAAAGGATACAGAATCATTAAAAAGAAAGTGGAAAAGAAGCACCTTAATGCAAAGATTTCCAGTACACAAGATGTGCTGAATTTTCCCAGGCACAAGCATGGACTTAAATTTGGCAGGCAAATCGGGCGCCCGGTGAGGGATGTGGAGATCACCAATGGCTAGAACGAGCACCATTCTCCTCCAGCGTAAAAGACCAAATCAAACTTCAAGCATCTTTAAATCCTGCAAAATCAAATCTTGATCGATCAAAAGCATCTAACCCTAGATCACCCTAAAATTCGACGGCGCGCATAAATTGCAACAACGAAAATTATAAGGCTCAAACTAGCGAACAGTCACAAAGGCCACCGATCATTCAAACTCGACAATCAACGGGACCTAACTACAAAGGAAGAGAAAGAAACGATATTTCTTAAAAGATCGGGCTCGTTGAGCTCATCAGACTCACAAGAGATGCTAAATTATAAGGACGATCTCCTATTGTTTCGATTGGAGAAGGGTTTGATGTATCGGCCTGAAACCGTTGCATTCTGCTCATGCTCGAAAGAAACAACACAACGCCCAGAGAAACGGGATTGGACGAATACCTGGAGCGGAAGACGGGCAGAGAGAAGGACCCGATCGAAGCGATCGAGGAGAAGACAGCAGGAGATTCGCGGTTGCCCCGAGGGAAGGCGGCCCATTTAAACCCATTTCGCCGGTCCATTGCAACGTGCAGTTCGATTTACATGTTCCGGCGGATCTGTTTAAAACCCGTTTGTTTCGCGTTGGTTGGTTGGTTTTCATTTGGGCAAAAAAATCGCATATATATTCCTCTAATACTACTGATTTGCGTACTTAACCCTAAATTTAAATCTAACATTATAGTTAAACTTCGACTACTAATTAAAAATCTAATAAAATATGATTAAAATTATAAAAAAAAATTAAAAATCTAGAAGCATGAAGTTGTATGCTAAGATTTATTCCGTATGGTTCCTTATCCCTCAGTCAATATGATACTAAATGTAATTATCAATACTTTCCACTAAGAAATCAAGGGTTATATTATTATGTTATATTATTATGTCTCTCGGTCTAGTAATTACTAACCAATTTTCTTACTCATCTATGTAAGCTGATAAGAAGATAGATATCTTAGAGTTGTTGGACAAATTATAAAGGTTGATTGAAGCTAATAATAAAAAAAAAAAAAAGAATACATCAAGATAGCTTGATTCTCATGATCCCCTATATCTTTTGGTTATGTTACTAGTGGTTTGCTCCAAAAGAAGGATGTTTGTGATGCTCCACACACTTCTTATGTGGGAGAGTTTGACGCTTTGTATATTGTAATCATATTTATTCTTAATATGATTTGTTTATATTCTTACAAATAATAATAATAATAATATTATTATTATTTGTTATAAATCAGATAATAATATTTTTAGAAAGTGGATATATATTAAGATCCCAATAACTTGGAAAATTATTTTACCGTATGCATCATATGGGTTGTACAACATATATCTCAACAAGTATGTCCCGGTAACTTGAAAAATTATTATATATATCTCAACAAATATGTTTCAGATATTTAAATGTGATAGATGATACTTCAGAGATATGCACTTAAATAAAAATAAATATTTTATACACTTCATGATATTAAGATAAATAGTGATATTGCATTATAGAGCATTAAGAATACAGACTGTGTATGTATTAAGGCTCAAGTAAGAAGCCTTACAGAATAAAGTACAACACCTAAATACTTTAGAGAGAGTTGGCATTTGACAACATCTTACGATCAACTAATACATAGAAAAGTCATCATTTGTTTCATACTCGAAAAAAGAAAGATTTAAAAGAAATTTTATTTTATTTTAACAATTGGGCCCCCACAATTTATTTCACGGGTTACATGAGTTAATAATAAAAACATGTATACCAATCATACTAAAAATATAATGTTGTCATTTAGGATTTATATGTGAGTCTTGGGTCTCATTCGATTCTTTGGTTTCAACAATGTAAATTACATGTGAATATAAAAACATTATGTTTGCAATTGCAGAAAACTGTTAGGCTCAAATTACGATTCATGAAGAAAGTTGAGCATACGAGTCACATCTACATAGGAATAACTTTCAGTTTTCAATTATAACTCTATGATTATTAAGACTAACAGAAAAAAAAAACATTGTGAGAATAGTATGATGGCATCAAAACATCTTTTTTTTGAAGATAATAATGGTCAACAGTTACAATTACAAAATACAGTAAAAGAGGATATTGACCCCTTCATTATATAATTTATGAATGGTATGCCAAATGACAAGATGCAAGATATTCAGAAAAACCGAAAAGCAAAGGCTTCTAACTAAGATACATGATTTAATTAAGTTAACCATAGTAATAAACAAAACTAAACATCACTTAATAGGTAATAATTTACTTGGATGGAAATAAATAGTTTTTTTATTTAAAGATGTATTTTTGGATCTGGACAAATACAAATTGCTGGATTTTTTTTTATGGATGTATATATATATATATATATATATATATATATATATATATATATATATATATATATATATATATATATATATATATATATATATATATATATTAAAATAAATAAAAATAATATAAATCAGAGATATTTTTGTCCGAATAGGAATTTTAATTTTCTATTTAAGTGGAAATAAATCATATATTACAAAGGATATTTGTATTTTCCGTTTGAAATAGTTACTTTTTATTTTAATAGATAGAACAGAGTATTTTTATTTTTCTTTGGTGGAAATAAGAAAAATCCAAACAAATCAGGAATTTTTTTATTTATTTAAGGAAACATATGACCAACACTGGATAATTTTTCTATAAAATACACATATTTTGGGTAATTCTCAATCGATATCTCTACTTTTATTTTTTTTCAAAAATACCCCTAATTTAATAAAATATCCAAACTATCCCTTAAAATTTTTCTGTTTATTACAGTGTTTTTGGCATGTTATAGTGCTTTGGACACCATAACAAAAATATTATGAAGCCAACTTGAAAATATTGTAAATGAGTCAAATAAAATTAAAATATACTATAAATTATTTGATATATCATACTATGATTTAAATAAATATTTATAGTAGTTTATAAACAACACTACCCAAATAAAAACTAAAATTTGACTTATTATAGTATTTTAGCCTCTACAATAAAAATTACTATAAAATATATAAAGAATATTATAAATGATCCAAATAGACTCCACCACACCAATTATAATCCTAAAAACATGATATCGTAATAGTCTATAAACAATAATAACCAAAGAGGCGATGTCACTTATAATATTCTTCAAAAGCATTTATAGTATTTTTAATATCTCAATAAAAATATTATAAGTGTTATTCAAAAATATAATAAATGAGCTAAATAAAAATGCTGCAATAGTTTGAAACCAGTTAAAATGGATGAAAAAATAGGAGGAAACGAGTTGGTAGGGATATTTTGGATATTTTAAATTAGAAGTACTGTTTGGGAAAAAGGAAAAGTGAGAGGCACCGATTGAAAAATATGAAAAATGTGAGTGTTTTCTAGAAAAATCATCCATTAACATTTAAGAAAATATATGTAGTTAATCAGTTTATCAAAAGATGTGCCCCAGAATCTTTTCTTTTTTTTTGTTTCTAGTATTTTTTAATAATAGAAACAAAAGTAAAGATATATATATATAAGGGAAGTCGATAAATAGTTGATCAAAAGATGTATGATTATTTTATATATTTTTTTATAAAAAAAATCTTAGATATAAATTTCGAGAGTCCTAATCAATCAATCAATCAATCAATCAAGAATAATAATAAATAACTATAACAGTAATGACAAATAATAAATTTTATTTTGAAATGACAACTAGATATTTAATTCAAGTTTTTTTAAGAAGTAATCAAACACTTGCGCAGAGATTAAACATAAATATATAAGCAATTTTTCTTTTATTGTCAAGTTGTCACCTTATTTCATTTTAATCAAAGGGGAATTACGCTTAGATGGTTAGAACAAGAATAATAATATTTTTTATTCACAATTTGAAAAAATAAATAAAATATTAAAAAAATAAAATTCAAAGCGCGTGATCGTTGTCTTAAGCGTATTCCCTCTGCTAGAAAATATTGATTCTTGGGGTTAAGAGTTAAGATATAACAGTATTCTACCGTTGCATGTAGCGAGGCAAACAACATTCCGCTACTCGAACATTTCCGAATGTTGATTCTTGGGATAACGTGGCAGCAAATCATCATTAGCTGAAAGAGTTTTTGTGTGTGTGACGCTTTTTTATCCGACAACATCTATTTTTTTTTTTTTTTCTTTTTCTCTTAGTTGTTGTTGTTAGGATCGAGAGCACTAAGAGGGGGGGGGGTGAATTAGTGCAGCGGAAATCTTATATTAATTTAAAAACCTAAAGCTGCGTACGTTCAAAAACTATTATGATGCAAAAGCAAATTCTCAGTTTGTATCTAAGTGCAGTTTGCGTCTAAGCGCAGATTGCGTTTAAGCGCAGTTTTGCGTCTAAGCGCAGATTTGCGTCTAAGCGCAGTTTTGCGTCTAAACTCAGATTTACGTCTAAATGCAGATTTACGTCTAAACGCAGTTTTACGTCTAAACGCAGTTTTACGTCTAAACGCAGATTTACGTCTAAACGTAGTTTTACGTCTAAACGCAGATTTACGTCTAAACTTTGAAACATGTTTGTATACTCGCAGAAGGCAGTATGCAGTTGAAATCAAGACGTAAACGTGAACTGAAATCTGACGATTGAGCGAGAAAAGCCGATTTACGTCTGAATGCAGTTTTGCGTCTAAATGTTGAAACTCGTTCGTAAAATCATAGAGGACAGATTGCAGTTATTAATAGGATTAAAATGTAAGCGTAAACTGCAAAGAAGCTCGTTCGTAAAAGCACGGAAAACAGTTCTGCAGAATCAAACGTAAACGTAAACTGTAATGTATGAAAATACGAATTTACGTCTGAATGCAGATTTGGAAGAACAGCACTTAGAATTTGTTCGTGAAAGCGCAGAGAGCAGTAGAGATGAGGGAGGTTTGCAGTAATGATAAAGTGCTCGAAAATAAACGCAAACCAGAGATTTAGAGTGGTTCGGTCAGCCTTGACCTACTCTACTTTTGGCTTCCTCCACCGATGAGGTTGCCGACGTCAACTAGGTGCCTTCCTTCAATGGGCGAAGGCCAAACTTCCCTCTTACAATTTCTCTCCTTTTGACAGGCTTAGGAGACAACCTTTACAGACCTTTCTCTCCTCACTTTACAATCAAAAACTTGAAGAACAGAAGGAGGAGACTTAAAGGCTTTACAACACTTTTGAGCTCTTAGAATCACAGAAAAGATCAAGATTTCGGTATAGGTCTGTATCTTTTCAGTGCTGAATGGGTGGGGTATTTATAGGCCCCAACCCAATTCAAAATTCGAGCTCAAATCGATCAAATCGATCAAATCCCAGAATTCTGGGATCAGGCGGTTGCACCTCTCGACTGGAGAGGTGGCACCGCCTGGCAGAGCTCGAAGACTGAGCTCTGCCGATTGCTTCTCTCTGCCAGAGCTCGAAGACTGAGCTCGATGGTTGCATCACCTGGCAGAGCTCGAAGACTGAGCTTGGTGGTTGCATCACCTGGCAGAGCTCGAAATCTGAGCTCGGTGGTTGCATCACCTGGCAGAGCTCAAAACTGAGCTCAGGCTGATCCACCTCTCTGCCAGAGCTCGAAGACTGAGCTTGGTGAATGCATCACCTGGCAAAGCTCGAGACTGAGCTCAGGCTGATGCACCACTCTGCCAGAGCTCGAAGACTGAGCTCTGTGGTTGCATCGCCTGGCAGAGCTCGGAACTTGAGCTCTGGCGGTGCAACCTCTTGGCTGGGGCGGTTGCACCTCCCAGCCTCGCAGCCCTGGCGGTTGCACCTCCTGGCTGGGGCGGTTGCACCTCCCAACCCCACAGCCCAGGCGGTTGCACCTCCTGGCTGGGGCGGTTGCACCTCCCAACCCCACAGCCCAGGCGGTTGCACCTCCTGGCTGGGGCGGTTGCACCTCCTGGTGCAATCAGGGTCCGAATGGTTCACTCCATTCGGCCCACTTTGAATCTTTTCAGGGGCCCAATTGCCCCAAGATTAAGCTAATGGGATCACCTCCCATTTTCATGCTTAATCATCATGCTAACTACGATTAACTCTAAGACAACTTCTGCAGCTTTGCTCCGATGCGTCAATCGCTTCTTCCGGCGAGTTTCCGGCCAACTTCCGTCGATCAACCGATAACCCTCGGTGATCCTTCTGCGGACATCCGGCATACTCCTGGACTTTGCGACGATCCACTTGGCGAGTTCCGACGAGCTTCGCTTGGCAAGCTTCTGGACTTCTCGGATCTGTTCTCTCTGAACCTCCGACGACCGTCCGAACTTCCGTCGAACTCTCGAACTCCCAACGTGATCATGATCTTGACTCCGGCGCAACACCTGCTGCTTGTCTTACTCTTATCGTAGTTAATCCTGCACAACAAAAACAAAACTTCGATCGAGACAATTAATCCTAAGCAATTAACCAAGTTGTCCGACATGTCATTGGTCTCTCGACGCTTCGTCCGATTCTTCGGCGCATCGTCCTCTCCTGCAGCCTATTGCCCAATCGGCCAATTGACTCCGCAACTCCGATATCCTTGGCACAATACCTGCTCTTCTTGGCCGAATGCCCGAGTCCATGGCCCGAAGCCTTCTGTCGATACGCCGACCGATCCACCGGCCCGACGTCCAATCTTCTGACATGTTCCTTCGGCACAACATGATTTTCCTGCTTTAATTGTCTCATCCTGATCGAAGCATCCTGCGTCACTCAAAACGCAGATTAAATCATAAACATATATCAAGTAGTTTCATCATCAAAATACGAGATTCAACAGTTGTTTTTTTTTTTTTTTTCACTAAGTTTTGTTAGAATATGTGGCCTTTTATAATTGAATAATAGATATAATAGAATAACTAATTGGGTTCCGTTCAGATATTTTAGCCAATAGACTAAGTCCACTACGGAACGATTCCTCGTAACCTTGATGGGAGGAAATCTCCTGAGATCTCATCGTAGACCCTCTGCTCTCACCTATAAAAGGATATGACCTCTAGGGGTTGAGAGTGTGTTAAAGCATTGGCATTACGTACAGACGCATCTCTCCGTCGAGGGATTTCAGTTTCCCCAAAACCTCTTTCTCCCAAAAATCCATCACTCTCAAGTGTGGGTCCTGTGAAAGGATAAGAAGAGAGGAGAAAGGATCTGCGACGGTGGCTGCAACTTTGGATCGGTGGCTGGCTGTAGCAATCTTGAATTAAAGACGGTGCTTAGAAGATCAACCAGATCTCTGAAGAGATGGCATCAAAAGGTACGCATCATAATTAGATCTATACATTTTTTATTTCAATCCTGGCATATAAGTTATTTCCGCATGATAGATATAACATAATTATAGACTTTATGCTTACAATTGGTATCAGAGCCCGGCTTTTGAAATCAAATGTATTAGATCTGTAAATTTATTTACGATGGATAAAATTACCTTCATCTTTCAAGAATTGCTAAGCAGTAATGGTCACCGTCGACCTCGCTGCGAATATGCGACTACGCCGGGTAGCGTACGCATCACAGAACCCGTCCCATGTGCGAATCTGCGACTACGCCGGGTAGCGTACTATCACGGACAAACTTCGAAACAGGATGTTTGATGTAATGCTTATGTATGTCCGTGTCTTTTGGCATGTTCATGCATTGTAAAGCATGTAGAGGGGCGGCCGAAGGCTTGATAGTCCCATTTTAGTTGGGTTGGTGGCCTCTTTTGGCTTGTAAATAAAAGTTGTGTCATGTGGACACGTGGGAGAGATTTTCAGTCTATAATAGACCATTTTACCCTTTGTTGTGCCACTGTTCAGAGCTTGTAAAGCCTGTTTGTAATTTGCATTGTCTATGAAGTGTTTTTCAGAGATGTTTGCTTGTGGATCCCGATTGAGGCGTTCTCTCTAGCCCGTTCTCTCTTTTGTTGGTCCTAAGGGACAATGAGAGACTTCGGGGAGGCTGACCTTTGCGGACGAACACGCAAGGGTGCCGCACGACTTAGGCAAAACCATCTAAGTCCGTGACAGATGGTATCAGAGCGGGACAAGCACTCATAGAAACACTTAGCATGCAAACGTGGGGGACCTAGCGGGACTGCGTTGAGGGCAGTCAGCACACGCGCGACCGTTTGGGGGAAAACGGGCATGGAGATGTAGGGAAAAGGAGTCGTTCAGAGGAGCGGGCATCTGACATTGGCATTCAAAGGAATGGCCAACCATTCGCACAAGAGGCACCACGAGAACAGGCAAGCTTGGAAGAATGTGGAGCGCACAAAGGTTGGGATGGCTGAGTTTGAGCTACAGCTCAACGTTGACAACTATACTTGATGGTGCTCAAGACAAGCGAGACGCTTGGTAAAGGATGAGACCATCCAAGGTGGAATGAGTTGCTCAACGACCAAAAAGAGTTTTGCAAAGCTCACAGAGATGAGGGGAATTGCTAACTCGAAGAATTTGGTACTCGTGCATGGGCTTGTATGCGGATGATGGAATGTTCGTGGCCATGCCAAGGTGCCGAAACTCGGCGCCATGGAGCATTGAAACTTTCTCTTCGGCATGTGAAGGATACGTTCATAGGAGGCGGAAGTGTGCAACGAGTTCAGCATGTTGCTAGGCCTTGAGTGGTGCAGCGGGGGCTGTATTGATGTGGAGTCGCAATCTAGCAAGTGCGTTTGCAGGAGGCAGAACAGTGCACAGTTTGTTCAACAGATTGGAGTAGTCCAAGGGGATGGTGGTCTCCGAAACGAAGAGAGATGTTGCTCCAATGGGACAGTTATCTAGGAGGGATAAGTCCCGGCTCTCCAGAGGGAGAATCATGTGTGACGGACCGCACATGTTGAGGAGGAGTACCTCAACAAACAACAACTCCACGAAGCTCAATGGACTGAGCAAGCGACGAGGAGTCGTCGCATGATCTCGCTTGAGAGAATGCATTGGTGGATGCATTGCGAGATCAAGTGGGGGAGCGACCCAAAGCAACTTAAATGAAGGCACACTTGGAGTCGATGTGGAGATCGGACTCAAGGGAGGGCTGACCCGTGGAATGGTGGGCACGAGGGCCACCATCGACTCAATGTCAAAACGAGGAGCGGAGCAACTTGGGTGTAACTTGGCGAAGTACTCAAGCCGCATGAAGGGAACCAGCATAGAAGTTGGAACGTGGAGTAGAGGCACAGTGCTTTCCTTAGACAAAGGTCAAGGACATGAACTCTTGCAAAAGCAAGAGTAGGATCATGTTGTTCCATGGATCCTTCATTTTGACGGAGTGGACTCTTCTTGCATGGTGCCAAAGACGAAGGGAGCTTCGGGGCACATGCACTTTATCTCGGAGAAGCATTTGATGGAGGAACTAAGGCGACTCAATTTGTGGAGGCGAAGTTGGGTTCAGAAGGCCTTAGCACGGGGCAAGAGGACGTAGAGGCGGGTACTCTTGAAGAATATGCCATAGTGTTGCCATTCAAGTTGCCGTGAAGGAAGCGGTGCGCAGCGGAGATTGTGCTGGTAGGGGTAGAGGCCCAGGATCCAGACAATGGTGCACAAATTATAGTGAAGTCGGTGGACTTCGGGAGCTACTAGGCGACGAACTGTCCTAGAGCGATGCTTCATCTAGGTGTGACCCAAGAGTGGGTGGATGAAGGTCGATTGCCAAAGAAGCGAACAAAATCGAAGGTGGAGGAGACCCTACGATGTATTGGCAGAGGCCACACATGGAGGGTTCAATTTGCTAGTGTTCACCTCCTTCTTTCTTGCTGAAAATCTGTAAGAGAGTGAACCGCTTATAAAAAGTTGTAAGAGGGGTATTTGCCCTTCCCTTTCAAGAGATTTGCTAGTGGAAGGTGGGAGCCTCATCGAAGAGGGCCTCGCAAGTGGATGTAGGTCATTTGACCGAACCACTTTAAAATCGGCGTGATCTCTGGTTTGCATTTCATTATTGCTATTTACATTACTACAAACCTTCTTACGTGCTTTATTTCCTCATTACCTTTGTTGCACAACTTTACGAATACGCTTTCAAGTTATGCACTTCCGAGTTCGATTTTTATCGTACGAAAGATTTGTCAAAACCGACGTTTTAATCCGCTGCACTAATTCACCCCCCCCCTCTTAGTGTCGCTCCGATCCTAACAAATTGATCCTACTCTTTTGGGTATTGGATCTCCATCCAACTACCCAAGCCTCTTAGATTAGTGGATCTCTATCCAATAATATCTCATTGGCTCTTATTTGATCTCATCCATAGGATCCTATAATTTTAAGGGCTTATTAGATATACAATTAAATAGGGGCTCTAGCGGATATCTCATATCCGAACCTCTACTCATCGCAACACCAACCATATGTGTGTGACCCTCTAGGCTTAATATCGAGTTGGCTTGAGTCATACCTATCAGAACTCCTTCTAGCTCAATGAATTATTATCTCTATAATAATTCACTCGACTCATCCATTGCGAACGTACTAGGCCACTACGTTGGAGTCTTCAATTACTATGTACCTCTAGTCCCTCATCCATCTAATATCCTTATGACCGTATACCGAGCATAGTGTTGTTAGACCCATATGGTTTCTACTCGAGTCTTGCTCTAATCAGATTCTCCCATAGAACTCTCTCTCTCAATTTGAATGACTCTAGCCAGGGATTTATCTGAGCAAGAACACATGGAATATTCCTCTCATGAGACTAAGAGTGGATGATCTTCTATTGATACTCAATAGTCATTGTAAGGTTGGCTACCACTCATGATGATCGGTTGTGCTAGATCTGAAACCTCCAGACCTATAAGTCTGGTATCAAAGAGTGGAGTACTTATACAGGACATCCTTAGTGTCTCACGTCTAAAGACCAGATACACTACTAGGATTACGGAATCGTTGTATGACAATAAGGCATCATCAACCATCTAGCATTTTGTAAGCGGATCAATCGGTGAACTCATTCTCCAATGAGCACCTATACTATATCCCTAGTATCCCCACACGAGCAGCTATGAGACCAACTACATCCATCATATGGATATGTACACAACACACCATTCTATCTAGTTATCTCGATGTCCCTCTTAAGTAATATATGACCGGGATTATTTAGGATTTGTGTTTAAAGGTGAATCGGTCTCATTATCGTGATCTCATCACGATCTGATTCCCATTGCATAAATCCATGGACGTCACAATATATTCAAGCAATAAGTAATATAAAGTGATAAAATATCAAAAAATAATAAGAAGTAAAAAGACTGTATGTCAAGCCACACATGCCATCACTCATGTGATTGGCTTGCCGGACACCGATGACTATCATGTGGCGTAGATGATTGATGCATATCTCTAAGGAAAGAATTAAAAGATTAGTGAAAGATAATATTTTGGAACATTTAGACTTCAATGATTTTGATGTTTGTATAGATTATATTAACTAAACGTAAACTAAGCATACATAGAAAAATACCACAAGAAGTAAATAACTTCTTGAGATTATTCATACTGATATATGTGGACCACTCCATATTCCTTGTTTTAGTGGAGAAAGGTATTTCATCATATTTTTAGATGATTTATCCAAATATGGTCATGTTTATCTAATACATGAAAAGTCTCAAGCCATTGACACTCTTGAAGTATACATAAATGAGGTTTAGAGACAATTATATAGAAAAGTTAAATTATCATATCTGATAAGGGTGGTGAATTTTATGACAGATATGATAATCCGATCAGAATATTAGTCATTTTCCTAGATTTCTAGAATAATATGGTATTTATGCTAAATATGCATTACCAAGTGTGCTACAGTAGAATGGTGTTGTTGAAAGACGAAATCGTACTCTTATAGATATGTTAGAAGCATGATGAGTTATTTCTTTGTACCTGAGTCAATATAGGGTGAAACTTTTAAGACACCCGTGCACATCTTAAATAAGGTTCCTAATAAGTCAATTTCTTTAACTCCATTTGAGTTATGGACTATTAAGAAGTCCAGTTTGAGACATTTGCATATTTGAGGGTGTCTTGCAAAGATAAGAGTATTCAATTCACATTAAAATAAATTGGATCCAAGAACTATTTCTAGATATTTAATTTGTTATCCAGAAAAATCCAAGAGATACGGATTTTATTGCCCTAATCATAGTACGAGGATAGTAGAGTCTGATAATGAAAGATTCCTAGAAAATGGTGAAATCAATGGGAGTGAAAAATCTCGAATGATCAATTTTGATATTGAGGAGATTTAGGTTGATTCATTTGTATGATCTCCTATTTAAGAAATTATTGTTCCTCAAATCAATGAGAGAATTAACGAGGGTGAATAACAAAATAACATTGATGAACTCTTATATGATGTTGATATCGCCGCTGATGATCTTGTAAAACAATCACAATTGGCAACTTTGAGAAGATCTCAAAGAAAAAGAAACATGTCATTTCTAATGATTATGTGGTATATCTACAAGAATCAGATTATGATCTAGGAAGAAAAAGAGACCCCTTATCGTTTTCACAAACCATAGAAAGTAATGATTCTGAAAAATAGTATGATACAATGAAAGATGAGTTAAAATCAATAGCCTAGAATGGTATCTATCTAGGAACTCATTGAATTGCCTAATAATTGTAAAAGAGTCAGTTTTAAATAGGTCTTTAAGACAAAACGTGATTCAACGGGCAATATCGAACAATATAAAGCCAGACTTGTGGCTAAAGGATTTTCTCAGAAAGAAGGCATCGACTACAATGAGATTTTTTTTTCTAGTTTTTAGAAAAGGCTCATTGAAAATCGTCATGGCATTGGTAGCTAATTATGATCTTGAGTTACATCAGATGGATGTGAAAATTGCTAGTCATAGGTGCCCAGCAAGCCAATCACGTGAGTGATGGCACATGTGACTTGATACAGAATCTTTTTGCTTATTATATTTTGGCATATATCACTTTATAACTATTGCATAAATGCATACATATATTGTGATGTCCTTGGATTTATGCAATGGGAATCGGATCGTGATGAGATCACGATAATGAGATCGATTCACTTTTAAACACATATCCTAAATAATCCCGGTCATAGGTTACTCGAGAGGGACATCGTGATAACCGGATAGACTAGTGTGTTGTATACCCGTCCATATAATGGATGCAGCTGGTCTCATAGCTGCTCGTGTAGGGACACTAGGGATACAGTACATGTGCTCATTGGAGAATGAGTTCACTGATTGATCCATCCGAGCCTTCTCGGTGAAGCCATAGAGAATTCTCTTAAGACTTTTCTAAGCCGATTGGATGTCAAAAGTGCTTTCTTGAATGGTTTTATTTCCGAAGAAGTGTATGTTAAACAACCTCCCAGATTTGAAAATTCTCTTATTCCTAATCATGTATTTAAATTGACTAAGGTTCTCTATGGCTTAAAACAAGCTCCTAGAGCTTGGTATGAAAGGCTTAGTTCCTTTCTTATTTTAAATAATTTTACAAAAGACAAGGTTGATACTACATTATTTATCAAATATTTTAAAAATAATTTTCTTATTGTTCAAATTTATGTTGACGATATTATTTTTGGTTCTTTGGATAAATCACTATGTGAATCATTTGCCAAATGTATGAGTCATGAATTTGAAATGAGTCTAATAGGAGAATTAACCTTCTTTTTAGGATTACAAATTAAACAACTTAGTAATGGTACATTTCTTAATCAATCTAAATATACATTAGAATTGTTAAACTAATTTAACATGGATGGTTCAAAAGCTATAAATACTCCTATGAGTACTTCCACTAAGTTAGACATAGATGAAAGTGGTGAAAGCTTTGATCAAAAAACATATAGGGGAATGATTGGTAGTTTACTTTACCTCATCGCAACTAGACCGGATATCATGTTTAGTGTAGGACTTTGCGCTAGGTTTCAAGCTAATCCTAAATTGTCTCATCTTAAAAGTGTTAAAAGAATCTTTAGATATCTTAAAGGAACTCCTAATTTAGGATTATGGTATCCGAAATATGATAAATTTGATTTAATAGCTTATGCATATGCCGATTTTGGTGGATGCAGGATAGATAGAAAAAGTACATCCAGAATATGTCAATTTTTAGGACATGCACTTGTTTCTTGGACTTCCAAGAAACAAAATTCGGTTATACTATTTATGACGAAAGCCAAATGCATAGCTACAAGTACATGCTGTGCACAAGTTGTTTGGATGAAGAATACGTTGGAAGACTATGAAATTTACTTAAAGAACATTCCCATAAAATGTGATAATACAAGTGTTATTTGTCTAATCAAAAATCCAATTCAACACTCTAGAACTAAGCATATTGACATTAGGCATCACTTTATATGAGATCATATCATTAATAATAATGTCATTCTAGAATTTATTAATACAAAGTATCAATGAGCGGATATTTTCACAAAAGCCTTAAATGAAGATCAATTTGACTTTATTAGAAGGGAATTAGGCATGTTGAATTGTTCTTGTGAATGAGCTTGATTGTATATATTTTTTAAAATTTTTTATCCTCTTTTCGGTTTTCGTGGATTTGACTTTTTTCCTTTTTGATTTTGAATGACATCTTAAAGAGCGATCCAAGACACTATCCTATCTTGAATCAAACACTTCTGAAAATAAAAAATGAGAAAAATATCATTTTTAGTAAACCAGCGGTGGCACCACCAGAACCGACGATAGTACCGCCTGGGCGCTCGGTCCCCAGGCGGTGGCACCGCTTGGTTGGCGGTGGCACTGCCCGAGAACCCCCTTATAAATAGGGGGAGTTACGGTCGGCCGTGGAACCGGCCCCAACCCATGAGAACCCTCCCTAGTACTCCCACTAAACCCTCTAGACCTCTCTCACCCTCATTTTATGCCTCTAGAAGCCTAAGAGAAGGGTTCTTCTTGGATCAAGCTCTCAACCTCCCAAGGAAATTTATATAAAGTAAGATCTGAAAATTTTTTTCTTCCTCTCATTATTTGGCCTATTCTTTACAATCTCTCTTGATCTATCATCATGATTAGATATGGCTCCTAAGAGATCATCAAGAACCAAAGGGAAAAGGGTGGAAGGAGATTCCTATGACCAAATCCTCTTTAGATCTAATGAAGTAACTCTTAGGTTTCCTAATTTCAAAACAAGAACAATACATAAGGGCAAACATGTTGATCTAGATGAACTTGGAAACCTAGAACTCATTAGATGGTTTGCAAATTTAGATGTCTTATCTCTCCTCCAAATCAATGAACCAACTTATCCTAGTTTGGTTAAGTTATTTTACGCAAACTTAAGTATGAACAATGATAGCTTAAATACCTACCTCTTAGAAATACAAATTCAAATCTTTGATAGCACTATATGTGAGTTAATTGGAATTACCGAAAAGGATATTGGTTGTTATTTTAGAAGTAAATGGGATATCAATGCAATCGGAGCAACTTACTCCAAAGCCTTAGAAACTGTTTTTACAAATCTAAACCTAGGCATGATTCCCAAAAGTTGCAAGCACTTGTTGCCCTTTAACTCTAAATTTCTTCATCACATCATGATAAGCATCCTATTTCCTAAACAATTTCATCATGATGAGATTAGTCAAATAGAGTTAAGTACTATGTATTGGATTATGACTGGCCAAAATAATTATTTTGGATACTTAATCCGGCAACATATGTAGGACATAATAGCTAAAGACTCAAAGCTACTATATGAGGGGTTAGTCACTCAATTAATGCTTTTCTATAATATTTGTGTCTCACCCGATGAAGAAATAATCTAGGTCGATCGATTTAACACTATCAACAGAAACCTACTCAAGAGACTTTGGTGCATTTTTAGCAATGGTATATGGATTAGGCAACCTAGAAGGATTGATCCAGTTCCCCCACTAGTAGAACACCCTGAAACACCCATTTTTAGTGGAAATGAATCTCCTCCTCCTAGTCCCTTTAATGCAGCACCTTTAGAACCAACTCCTACTTCATCTTCTGAAGATCTCATTATGGCAAAATTAAATCAAATCAAAACACAACAAGAGCAACTCAAATCACAGCAAAAGCAAATCCAATTACAACAAGTTAAAATTTTGAGGGAACTACAACAGATGAACCAAAAGATAGATGTCATATATAGGAATTCTGGAATTCCTCATAAGGAATAATCAATGTTTTTTCTTATTATTGTAAACCTTTATGCTACCTTGACATATGTTTGCATTATCCTAGTATATAATGTTGGATGTTTCTTTCTGAAATTTTATCAACATTTTGATGGCACCTTCATGTTATTTTGGATGATGTGTTATCTTCCTTGAATGAACGATCTTAATGCCAAGTTGAAGCTTTGTCAATTTTGCCATCTTCTTTTCATGATTTTTTTTCTTATGAGATGATTTTATGAATGGCTTCAATGATCATGAGTTTTAAGCTTAAAACCTCATCTCCTTTTTGTTGATGACAAAAGGGGAGAAGAATGTGTAAAAGATTGATGACTTGTGCAAAATATGAAATTACATATTGTATAATGCAATGAAAAATATCTTATATGTGTTTTATTCCTTAAAAGCATCGCAAAACTTTTTGAGCACATCACATATGAAAGTTTTTTAGATTGGTTGTCGTATCATGTTTATCAAGTTTTAAAATGATAAGCAATTATCTCATTATCAATATGAAATCATGCCTTTATATCATGAGATCCAAAATAAAATTTTATATTATTATTAATTCTTATCGAAATGATAATTATCTTTTATCATTCGGCTTGAAAATAATTTTCATGCCTTGAATTTATGAGAAATACAAAGTTTCGTATTTGCTCATACTTATTAAGAATAACGATAAGTTCAACGGATAGAACTTATCAGTTTAGACTTGAATTCAAAGAAATTGAATTCAAGTGTTTTTATCTTCTCGTTATATGGCATATAGATAGAGGGAGTTATGTTTAAATCCGTCATCAATTGATTGTCATCATCAAAAAGGGGGAGATTGTTGGATCTCGGATTTTGATGATGAAATCAATTGATGGGTTAATTGATCTAATCCATATTATTGAGTTAAGTATGTAGGATTAACTATGATAGCTTGAAGACATAAAGCAAGTCTACCGGAGTCAAGTTCGATGGGTGTTTGAGAGTCCGCCGAGAGTCCAAAGATTCATCGGAAGTGCTACCGGAACCGAGAAGAAATCGGGAAATTGCCGAAGTTTTCAGAAGTCCGCCGAAGAGATCGTCGTAGGTTCGCGAAGATCACCGAGAAGGTTCAGCTACTTGTCAAAGACTCGCTAAACTCACCACAAGATCAGGAGCCTGCTGGGAGTCTGCCGGAAGAAATCCGAGGGTGTATCGGAAGTCCGCCGGAAGATCGCCAGAAAGCTTGCCGAAAGGAAACTCGATATTGCCGGTTAAAAACCTGGTTAGGACTATGTCTTAATTTCATAGTTTGAATGTAATAAGGGTTAGGATTAAGAGTTTATCCTATAACCTAGTTAGGGGCCAATTGGGCCCTAATATGAACTGGTTTGGGCCAAATTTAGAGCCCAACCAATGACCCGTAAGGACGGGTGGTGGCACCACCAGACTGGGTGGTGGCATCGCCCAGAACTCAAAGGATCAGGTGGTGGTACCGTCGGACTAGGCGATGGCACCGCTCAGCACCCGAAAGGTCGGGCGGTGGCACCGCTAGTAAATGGCCAATATGACATTGACAGGCGGTGGCACCGCCAGCTCTGGGAACCCAAAGGAATTCAAAATTTGGAGCCCAAATTTGAATCCTCTTGGGGTCTATAAATACCCCTCAATTCTCAACAGAGAATACACCTTTTTGAGAAGTTAGAAATTGAGAAAAAGCTTTAGCAAAGTCTTATTTTCAATAACTTAAGTGTTCACCTCCCTCTTTCTCTTTGAAAAATCTGTAAGAGCATGAACCACTTGTAAAAAGATTGTAAGAGGGGTATTTGATCCTTCCCCTTTAAAGTGATTTGCTAGTGGAAGTTGGGAGCCTCATCGAAGAAGGCTTCGCAAGTGGATGTAGGTCATTTGACCGAACCACTTTACATTGTAGTGTTCCTTGAATGTGTGAGTGTTTAATATTTTGAACCACTTATCTTCTTAGCAGCAAACTATTCAGTTTTCTTCTCCCTACTCTTGACTTCCTTTACTCGAGCTATTTTAGCTAAGTCATCCTTCATCGAATTGAAATCTCTACACATTTACGAAATCGATTTCAAACTTATGAGTTTTAATCCGCTGCACTAATTCACCCCCCCTCTTAGTGCCGCTCCGATCCTAACACGCCTAACAAGGGCGGTACCACTTTAAAGTGATTTGCTAGTGGAAGTTGGGAGCCTCATCAAAGAAGGCTTCGCAAGTGGATGTAGGTCATTTGACCGAACCACTTTACATTGTAGTGTTCCTTGAATGTGTGAGTATTTAATTTTTTGAACCACTTATCTTCTTAGCAGCAAACTATTCAGTTTTCTTCTCCCTACTCTTGACTTCCTTTACTCGAGCTATTTTAGCTAAGTCATCTTCATCGAATTGAAATCTCTACACATTTACGAAATCGATTTCAAACTTACGAGTTTTAATCCGCTGCACTAATTCACCCCCCCTCTTAGTGCCGCTCCGATCCTAACATGCCTGACAAGGGCGGTACCACTACTGGTAGCAATAACTACCAGCGGTATCACCGCCCAGACCACCAGGGAGACTGGGTCTTAT
Source organism: Musa acuminata AAA Group (assembly GCF_036884655.1). Lineage (NCBI taxonomy): Eukaryota > Viridiplantae > Streptophyta > Magnoliopsida > Zingiberales > Musaceae > Musa > Musa acuminata. The sequence goes on along the minus strand of NC_088353.1, from coordinate 19,207,635 downwards.
GGGCGATGCCACCGTCGGCCCTGACAATGCCACCGCCGGCCATGTTTTCAGGGGCTGATTGGGCTGTTCAATTCAGCCCAAATTGGCCCTGTTAAGTGCCCAATTGGCCCTTAATTATGTTAATGGGATTACCTCCCAATCCTAACTTAATTTATGCTCTAACTACAATAATTAAGACATGATCATGACTCTTCTTGTTCCGGTGCCTCAATTGTTCTTCCAGCGAGCTTCTGGCGTACTTCCGACGAACATCCAACGAACTCTCGGCAATGCTCCGGCGGACTCTCGGCAAGCTCCTAGATTTTATGACGATCTTCTTGGCAAGTTCCGATGAGCTTCTTTGGCAAGCTCCTAGACTTCTTGGTTGGTTCTAACAGAACTTCCGATGAACGTTGTGACTTCCGATGAACTCTCGAACTCCCAACTTGATCTCGATCTTAACTCCAACACAACACCTGCTTTATGTCTTATTGCTATCATAGTTAATCCTGCATACTTTTCTTAACATATAGATTAGATCAAACAAATTACAATTGACTTCATCATCCAAATCCGAGATTCAACACCTAGTTTATTGAATATCCATTAAGCCCATGAATTATTGGATCCTTTGGATGAGATCTAATAACAGCTAATGAGAGATTATTGGATATAGATCTACTAATCTAAGCAGTTTGGATAGTTGGATGTGTTAGGATCAAGTCGATACTAAAATGGAGGGTGAATTAGTGATTACGATAAAAACATTAGTTTTGAAAAATTATGTTTGATGAAACCCATATCAGAATTGATATCGAAAGTATGTTCACTTGATATAAATTTAATAAGCAATTAAAAATAGAGAACAACAGTAATAAAGAGCAAAAAGAGAGTGCACACCAAATTTATAGTGGTTCGGTCGTCATGACCTAGATCCACTCCCGATTCCTCCTCCATTAATGCCACCAGCGTCCACTAATGGTCTTCCTTCAATGAGCGAAGACCAACCACCCTCTTACAATACTTTCTCCTTTTACCCGGTTTAGGAGATAACCCATACAAGCCTCACACCTCTCTTGAATGATCACAAAACTAGAAAGGGAGGAGGAGGACACTAAGCAATTTTACAACATAAAATCTCAAGAATTTTATTCACACTTTCATTGCTCTTTCATGTAGGAAAGATTGGAGTATGTATAGGAGCCAATAACTTCAAAAATAGAGTCAAAAAGTGTCTCATCTTGGATTTTCGGGGTATTAGCGATACCACTGCCATTATTGGGCGGTACCATTGCTTGTAGAGTAACACTGGGCAGTACCACCGCCTGACAGAGTTTCAACGATCGGGCTTTGACGGTACCACTGCCTAGTCTGGGCGGTGGCCTCTTGGGAGGTTGAGCCTCAAGTGGTTCCACCGTTCACCCTAGGGTGTGCCACCGCTTGACATGGCTCCAAGTGCCACTGAATTGAGTTGGCCTAATTTCAACCCAATTATAGCTCAAAACTACTTTGATTGAGACAATTATTACAAAGTATTAATTATATGTTGTCTGGCATGTCATTGGTTCATTAGCGCTTCGTCCAATCTTTTAGCGCATCATTCTCTTTTGCGGCCTTTTGCCCAATCGGCATGTTGACCTTCGCAACTTCGATCTCCTTGGCGCAATGTCCGCTCTTCTAAGCTCGATGCCCGAATTTTTGGCACGAAGTCTTCTGTTGACACGTCGACCGATCCTTCGGCTCGACATCCAATCTTCTGACATATTCCACTCCGGCCCAACATTAATTCTTTCCGCTTTAATTATCTTTTCATAATCGAAACTAGTCTTGCATTACTCAAAATGCAGATTAGATCATAAACTCTATCAATTAGTTTTATCATCAAAATTTGAGATTCAATAATCTCCACTTTTTTTATGATGACAACCAATTAATAATGGAGTTTAAACCAAACTCCCCCTATCAATATGCCATATCGATAGAAACATAAATTCAGAAATAAAGTATTAATCCAAGCAATATGTCATCATAAAATTATGCATAATTAAAATTTCAATACATCATTCCATGCATAATCATCATTATAATTTCTCCCTCTTTGTCATTAACAAAAGGGAGAATTGCAACTTTCAAGATTTAGAGATATACAAGCTTAGGGATTTAGCAAATTTTTTTCATCACTTTAGAGCATGTAGGCTAGTGAGTTCTTTCTTTTCTTTTGAGAAGTGCAAGCTAGCAATTTTTGCTTCCTTTGCAATGTTCAAGCTAGCAATTTTTGAGAATATGAAGTTTAGCAAAGTTTTTGCTTCTCTTGAGATAGCAACATTTTGCTTCTATTTACGGTGTGCAAGCTAGCACCTTTTTTGCTAATTTTTGTGATGCTCAAGCTAGCAAGACTTTCTCCTTTGAGATGTGCATGCTTGTAAGTTTTGCCTTTCTTTGCAAGCTAGTAATTTGCTTTTCTTGAGATGTGCAACATTCTTTCTTCCTTTTATCATAAATAGGAAGGAGAGGAAGAAGAAGAGAGGAGGAATTCATTCATCACAAGAAAAATCAAGTTATAAGAACCAAATCCATAAAAGGATTTGAACCAAATCAAATCCATGAAAAAGAAGTTTCATTGAATCAAGCTTTTACTATCGCAAAGAAAAATGATTCATCATAAAAGATCAAAATGTGCATACTAGAAATTTATGAATCAAATCTCTATTCTTACAAATAGAAGGAAGGAGGATTCATAGGAAGTGATTATTACGTAAAAGATCATCACATAGGAAATGATCATCACATACCAAAAGTCCATGAATAAAAACTCTTCTTTCGTGAGTATAGTGAGGAAGAATTCATTGGAAAAGATCATCAAATGAAGGATAAAAAATCTATAAATAAAACTTCAAGAAGGTGATAGGAAACAATCTCGATAAAAAGAAAAATCAAGTTATGAAAAATCAAGAAATCTGAAAAATGTATAAAAGGAACTCATGCATTCAGAAGATTTAACATGCCTAATTCTTAGAGTATTGCATGCATCGTAATATTATCACGATGTGTATCATAATATTGAAAGGCGCATAACATCAAAAAGTACATCATAGAGTATAAGGATAAGGAGTATAGCATATCGAGGAGTACAATACATCAGGGTACTTTTAAGTTTTCTCCTTCAACAACAAAATGAATGGAGAAATATACAGGTTATTCAAGTGGTGGTAAACCAAAATACCTAAATATAGTATTAAACTACATATTAAAAGTGTCAAGTTATCAATGAATTTGCTGCATCTTAGTTAAGATTTGATCTTGACGTAGTTCAATTTGATCCAATTGAGTTACGATGGAATCGGCAGATGAGGTGGGTGTTGTCTCCGTTGGAGGTGCTACCTCAAAAGGACTAGTAGGAGGAGATTGACTTCCCCTATATATAGGTGTTTCTAGTTCTTGATCAGGTGAGGAAGGATTAGTTCTCCTAGGTAATCTAGTCCAAATACAATTTATTATTATACATTTTAATTTTCCTAGTAGGTTTTTATTGATGACATTAAATCTATTTAGTTTCATAGTTTCTTCATATAGTGGAATTGTTAGGATCAAGAGCACTAAGAGGGGGGGGGTGAATTAGTGCAGTAGAAAACTTTTGACGATTGAAATCGCGTTCGTACGATAAGAGTGATTTCGGTAGAAAATCCGATTCGTAAATCACTTTAACTTGTAACCAAGCAAGATGCAGTTAATGTTGAATCTCGGATTTTGATGATATAATCAATTGGTGGGTTAATTGATCTAATCCATATTATTGAGTTAAGTGTGTAGGATTAACTACAATAACCAGAAAACATAAAGCAAGGATACCGGAGTCAAGTTCGATGGACGTTTAAGAGTCCGAAGAATCATCGGAGATGCTATCGGAACCAACCAAGAAGAAATCGGGAACCTATCGGAATTTTCGGAAGTTCGCCGAAGAGATTGTCGGAGGTTCACGGAGATCACCGAGAAGGCTCGGCTACTCATTAAAGTCATCACAAGTTCGGGAGCTTGATGGGAGTCCGTCGGAAGAAGTTCGTCGGAAAGCTCGTCGGAATAAGACTCGACGTTCGTGGTTGAAAACTTGCTTAGGATGTATTTTGTTATGTAGTTCACTTGTAATTAGGATTAGGATTAAGAGATAATCCTATATCCTGGTTAGGGGCCAACTGGGCCCAAAGTCAGATTTGGTTTGGGCTAAAATTAAGCCAAACCAGTGAACCGGAGAGCCAGGCGGTGGCACCGCCTGGCTGGGCGGTGACACCTCCTGGGCTAGGCGGTTGCACCGTCCATCACCCGAGCGCTGGGCGGTGGCACCGCCAGAATCGGGAACATAAGAGAATTCAAATTTTTTGGAGCCCAAATTTGAATCCTCTTGAGGCCTATAAATACCCCTCAAGTCTCAGCTGAGAACACAACTCATTGAGCAGCAAGTGATTGAGAGAAAAGTCTTAGAAGAGTCTTTGCCTTTCTTGTTTTCAATTTGCTAGAGAGTTCTCCTCCTTCTTTCTTACTGAAAATTTGTAAGAGGTTGAACTGCTTGTAAAAGGTTGTAAGAGGGGTATTTGCCCTTCCATTTCAAGAGATTTGCTAGTGGAAGGTGGGAGCCTCATCGAAGAGGGGCCTCGCAAGTGGATGTAAGTCATTTGACCAAACCACTCTAAAATCGGCGTGATCTCTGGTTTGCATTTCGTTATTGCTATTTACATTACTGCAAACCTTCTTACATGCTTTAGGTCCTTATTACCTTTGCTACGCAACTTTAAGAATACGCTTTCAAGTTAAGCTTTTCAAGTTCCGTTCTTATCGTTCGAAAAGATTTGTCGAAACCAACGTTTTGATCCGCTGCACTAATTCACCCCCCCCTCTTAGTGCCGCTCCGATCCTAACAATTGGTATTAGAGCAAGGTTATATCTCGTATTTGGCTTAATACCCAAAAGAGATGGCTTACTCCGGCATGCAAGAGGGCCATTCTATTGCATGACCACCTTTGTTTAATGGGTCGGATTACACATATTGGAAGACTCGCATGAGGATCTTCCTCATTTCTATGGACTTTGAGCTTTGGTCTATTATCGAGAATGGATTTCAAAAATCTTCTCTTCCGATGAGCGAATGGAATGAATCGGAAAAAAAGGTTTTTACTTTAAATGCAAAGGCTATGAATGCTTTATTTTCTGCACTAGATAAAAATGAATTTAATCGCGTTTCAATTTGTGATTCGGCTTTTGATATTTGGAGAACTCTTGAAGTTACTCATGAAAGCACTAGCCGAGTGAAAGAGTCCGAAATCAACATCCTTGTGCACTCTTACGAACTTTTTCGAATGAAACCAAGTGAGTCACATGTACACCCGGTTCACGAATGTCATCAATGGACTCAAAGCTCTTGGTAAAGGTTTTACTAACTTTGAACTAGTAACTAAAATCTTAAGATCTCTCCCAAAAAGTTGGGATCCAAAAGTTACGGCCATTCAAGAGGCCAAAGACCTTAAAACATTCCCTCTTGAAGAACTCATTGGGTCTTTAATGACCTACGAAATGACATGTCAAGCTCATGACGAGCCCGAGAACCCTCTTCCAAAGAACAGGAAGGATATGACACTCACATCACAAGAAGACCACTTGAAAGGAACATCAAGTGATGAGGACAGTGACAATAACATTACACTTTTGACTCAAAAATTTAAAAAATATTTAAGAAAGAACAAATTTAAAAATAATACAAAAAATAAATTCGAACACAAGAAGGACCAAGTAATTTGCTATGAGTGCAAGAAACCGGGACACTACAAGAACGATTGTCCACAAGCCAAAAAGAAAGCATCAAAGAAGAAGGCGCTCAAGGCAACATGGGATGATTCAAGCACGTCCGAAGAAGAGGAGTCCAACACCGAGCAAGTTGCTCATTACGCCCTAATGGCCTTCGAAGAAGAGGTAACGAATTTAATTAATGCAGATTTATCTTATCATGAATTATTAAATGTCTTCCATGAGTTATTTGATGAATGTAAAATAATTAGTAGAAAATACAAATTGCTAAAAAAGGAGCATGATAGTCTTACTTGTGATTTTGATAAATTAAAAACTGAATATCATGATAGTCTAGCTCCATGTGCTAAATGCCAGAATCTAGAAACTCTCCAAAATGAGAACTTGGAACTTAAGGACACCTTGAAGAAATTCGAGGTTAGTAGCAAATCCTTAAATATGATCCTTACAAATAAGGGTCACGTTCCTAAAAGGAGTGGAATCGGATTTGTGAGAAGTACTCACCAAAATCCAACCACTTTCATTAAAGGTCCTATCTTACATGTTCAACACCAAAGCAATTGCAACTTTTGTTGCAAATATGGACATATAACTTACCAATGTCCATTCAAGAAAATTAGTCCGAACAAATTGATTTGGGTTCCTAAAGGAACCATGATCAAGTCTATGCAACATGATAAACAAGTTAGGTTAGTTTTTGAGGCACCCAAAAGTAAATGGGTACCTAAAAATAATTCCTTCTTGTAGAAACATACACCATCACATGCTAGGAGCAAGAGATGGTATCTTGATAGTGGATGCTCAAGGCATATGACCGGAGATCCATCCTAATTCTCCAAGCTCACTAGCATGGACGAAGGCTATGTCACCTTTGGAGACAACAACAAAGGCAAAATCATTGGCAAGGGAACCATAGGTAACAAATCAAGTTTTTCTATTGATGATGTGTTACTAGTTGATGGATTGAAACATAATTTGTTGAGCATTAGTCAATTATACGATAAAGGTTATATCGTTAGATTTAAATCAAATATGTGCATTATTGAAAAACCAAATCATAACATGACTATGATTGCTTTAAAACAAAATAATGTCTATAAATCTTAATGAACTAAGTAATGAAATGTGTTTCTCCGCCATAAATGATGATGCTTGGCTTTGGCATAGGAGATTAGGCCATGCAAGCATGAAAACAATATCTAAAATCTCATCTCAAGAATTAGTACGAGGAATTCCGAATATGAAGTTTATTAAGGATAAGGTATGCGATGCATGTCAACTAGGCAAACAAATAAAAACAAGCTTCAAACCAAAAAATCAAATTAGCACCACTAGACCATTACAATTGATCCATTTGGACTTATTTGGACCAATTGATACAGCAAGTCTAGGTGGAAGCAAATATGCTTTTGTGATTGTGGATGACTACTCTAGATACACTTGGACCTATTTCTTAGTCCACAAAAGTGATTGCTTCAAGTGCTTCTCTAAATTTTGTAAACTCACTCAAAATGAAAAAGGTTTCATGATTTCATCAATTCGGAGTGATCACGGTGGCGAATTTCAAAACCGTGACTTTTAAAATTTTTGTAAAGTTAATGGATACAATCATAACTTCTCCACTCCGAGGAATCCCCAACAAAATGGAGTAGTTGAAAGAAAAAATAGAAACCTACAAGAAATGGCAAGAACTATGTTAAATGAACATAGTTTACCTAAGTATTTTTGGGTCGAAGCCGTAAATACGACTTGCTACATCATGAATAGAGTCCTAATAAGATCATCTTTATCAAAAACTCCCTATGAATTGTGGAATAACAAAAAACCAAATATTTCCTATTTTAAAGTTTTCAGTTGTAAATGCTTTATTTTGAATGAAAGGGATGTCTTAGGAAAATTTGATGCTAAATCCGATGAAGGCATCTTTCTTGGTTACTCTTCCGTTTCTAAGGCTTTTCGGGTTTTTAACAAAAGAACCTTAGTAATAGAAGAGTCTGTCTATTTATGTAGTTTTTAATGAAATTTTTGATTTAAAGAAAAATAATTTTGATGATGATCTTGGTTTTGATAATTTGAATTTAAATGAACCCTCTCCTCAAAATAGCCATTTGAATGCATCTTCTTCCGAAATTTCTTTATCCAAAGAATGGAAGTATGTAGATGCTCATCCAAAGGAGCTAATTATAGGAGATACAACAAAAGGGGTTCAAACTCGTTCTTCTTTCAAGAATTTTTGTGCTAACGCCGCTTTCCTTTCTCAAATTGAACCTAAATGCATTGACGAAGCCTTAAAAGATGATTTTTGGGTCATTGCAATGCAAGAAGAATTGAACCAATTTGAGAGGAATGAGGTATGGAAGCTTGTTCCTAGACCAAGTGACCACTTAGTCATAGGTACTAAGTGGGTCTTTAGAAACAAGCAAGACAAAAATGGTATCGTGGTTAGAAACAAGGCTAGATTAGTGGCCAAAGGTTTCAACCAAGAAGAAGGTATCGATTACGAAGAAACCTTCGCTCCCGTGGCTCGATTAGAAGCCATAAGGATGCTCCTTGCCTATGCTAGTAGTAATAATTTTAAACTATTTCAAATGGATGTCAAAAGTGCTTTCTTGAATGGTTTTATTTCCGAAGAAGTATATGTCGAACAACCTCCCGGATTTGAAAATTCTCTTCTTCCTAATCATGTATTCAAATTGACTAAAGCTCTCTATGGCTTGAAACAAGCTCCTAGAGCTTGGTATGAAAGGCTTAGTTCCTTTCTTATTTTAAATAATTTTACCAAAGGCAAGGTTGATACTACATTGTTTATTAAACATTTTGAAAATAATTTTCTTATTATGCAAATTTATGTTGACGATATTATTTTTGGCTCTTCGGATGAATCACTATGTGAATCATTTGCCAAATGTATGAGTCATGAATTTGAAATGAGTTTAATGGGTGAATTAACTTTCTTTTTAGGATTACAAATCAAACAACTTAGTGATGGTATATTTCTTAACCAATCCAAATATACATTAGAATTGTTAAAACGATTTAACATGGATAATTCAAAAGCAATAAACACCCCTATGAGTACTGCGACTAAGTTAGATATGGATGAAAATAGTAAAAATTTCGATCAAAAAACATATAGGGGAATGATAGGTAGTCTACTCTACCTCACCGCGACTAGACCATATATTATGTTTAGTGTAGGACTTTGCGCTAGGTTTCAATCTAATCCTAAATTATCTCATCTTAAGAGTGTTAAAAGAATATTTAGGTATCTTAAAGGAACTCCAAATTTAGGATTGTGGTATCCAAAATCTGAAAAATTCGATCTAATAGATTATGCAGATGCCGATTTTGGCAGATGCAGGATAGATAGAAAAAGTACATCCGGAACATGCCAATTTTTAGGACATGCACTTGTTTCTTGGACTTCCAAGAAACAAAATTCAGTTGCACTATCTACGGTGGACGCCGAATACATTGCTGCAAGTGTATGTTGTGCACAAGTTATTTGGATGAAAAATACATTAGAAGACTATAGAATTCACTTTAAAAACATTCCCATAAAATGTGATAATACTAGTGCCATATGTCTTACTAAAAATCCAATTCAGCACTCTAGAACTAAGCACATCGACGTTAGGCATCATTTCATACGCAATCATGTCCTTAACAATGATGTTGTTCTAGAATTCATTGACACAAAGCATCAATTAGCAGATATATTTACAAATGCTTTGAACGAAGACCAATTTGAATTCATTAGAAGGGAATTAGGCATGTTAAATTGTCCCTAAAATGAGCTTCACGAAAAATGACTCGTCCTTTTCCTTTCTTTTGTGAATTTGATTTCTTCCTTCTTCTTCAATTCAAAATGATCCATTAAAATATAACTTATTATCTTAAGGGAAGAAGCTAAACAAAAGGGAGGAAGAAAAAAAAATTTTCTTTCCTCCACGGGATGCTAGCGGTGGCACCGCCAGGCGGTGACACCGCTCGGTATGGCGGTGGCACCGACCGAGCGACCCTTATTAACCCGAGGGGTTAGGGCCGGCGGTGACACCGCCCCCAACCCGAAGAAAAAGCTCTCAAAACCCTCTCCCATTCCCTCTAATCCTCATTCTAACTCTTAGAAGCATTGGAGAAGGATTCTTGGTGGTCCAAGCTTTCCATCTCTTAACATAATCTCCATAAGGTAACACTTGAAATCCCTCTTTTCTTTTCTCTTTCCCTTGCTTATTTTTCACAATTTCATCATCATCTTGTCTAGATAATGGCTCCTAAGAGATCAAAAGGAAAAAGGATTGAAGGAGATTCATATGACCATGATATTTTTAGATCAAAAGAGGTAGCCCTTAGCTTTCCAAAATTTGAAACACGATATATCCATAAGGGAAAATACGTTGATCTGGATGAACAAGAGGACTTAGAACCCATTAGGTGGTTTGCACACCTAGAAGCTCTACCTCTACTACAATTAGATGCACCAATCTATCCGCGATTAGTTAGATTGTTCTATGCCAACCTATATGAGGACAACGATAGCCTAAGCACTTACCTTCTAGGAACACCCATTAGAATATTTGACAGTACTATTTGTGAGCTAATTGGCATAACTGAAAAAGATAGGGGATGCTATTTTAAAGGTAAATGGGACGTCAACACAATAGGAGCAACCTATACCGAAGCCGCAGAAACAATTTTTGCAAATCCAAACCTTGGCTTCCTACCCAAGAGCTGTGAACACTTACTGCCTTTCAACTCTAAAATTCTTCATCACATTATCACAAGCATCATATTCCCCAAACAATTTCATCTTGACGAAATAAGTCAAATAGAGATAAGTACCATGTATTGGATTATGACCGATCAGCATAATTGTTTTGGGTACTCAATTCGGCAACACATGCAGGATATTATGGCTAAAGATACTATGTTGCCATATGGGAGGTTAATCACTAGAATTCTTCATGCCTATGACATTTGCATCCCACCCAATGAAGAATCTATTCAAAATGATCGATATAACATAATAAATAAAAACCTACTGAAAAGACTTAGGTGCACATTTAGCAATGACATATGGGTTAGGCAGCCTAGAAGGACTGATCCAATTCCTCCACCAATAGAACACCTCGAAACACCAATTCTTATGGGAAATGAATCTCCTCCTCTTAGTCCCTTTGGCGCAGCACCTTCAGCTCATGTTTCCTCCTCTGAAGATCTCATTATGGCGGAACTATCTCAGATCAAATTCCAGCAAGATCAACTCAAATCACAGCAAGAACAAATTCAAAATCAACAAGTTGAAATTTTGAAGACACTACGACAAATGAATGAAAAAATAGATATCATGTATCAGCACTGTGGATTACCTCCTAAGGATTAAATTGATGTATCTTTTTATTCTGTTATGTTTACTTTTAACAAGTTCAAAGTTTGTCATCGCTTGAACGATAACTGATACTTCCTTTTAGATAACTACTGTTTTGATCTGCATAAATGATGATTTCTTTTGGATAAACTATTTCTGGCAAATTTGAATGATGAATTTTGTTTACTATTAAATGCTAAACCTTTTTAATGATTCAATGATCATTTTTAGCGAATTCTATGATCATCAATTAGCTGGCTTGTCTCTTTTTGTTGATGACAAAGGGGGAGAAATGATGACTAAGTGATGACTTACACCATATCGATAGCATGACTTATATGAATTACAAAAACTTGTGTGACTTATATGCCTTGCAAAATCCTTGAAAATATCACAAGATTGATTGATCATATTCAAAGGATGCCTTACATCTATATCATGAAATTTATATTGAAAATCTTTATCTTATGTCGTAGTAAAATTCGTCCCTTATCATTTAACTTATGATTTTCATCGAAGTTTCGTACTTACTATTGTTTAATGAGGATTACGATAAGCTCTACGTTAGAACTTATCGGGTTATGCTTGAATCTAATGGGATGGAATTCAAGTGTTTTTATCTTCTCATAATATGACATATAGATAGGGGGAGTTATGTTTAACTCCGTCATCAATTGATTGTCATCATCAAAAAGGGGGAGATTGTTGAATCTCGGATTTTGATGATATAATCAATTGGTGGGTTAATTGATCTAATCCGTATTATTGAGTTAAGTGTGCAGGATTAACTATGATAACCAGAAAACATAAAGCAAGGATACCGGAGTCAAGTTCGATGGATGTTTAAGAGTCCGAAGAATCATCGGAGATGCTGCTGGAACCAACCGAGAAGAAATCGGGAACCTGTCGAAATTTTCGGAAGTTCACCGAAGAGATTGTCGGAGGTTCACGGAGATCACCGAGAAGGCTCGGCTACTCGTTAAAGTCATCACAAGTTCGGGAGCTTGATGGGACTCCGTCGGAAGAAGTTCGTCGGAAAGCTCGCCGGAACAAGACTCGACGTTCGCGATTGAAAACTTGCTTAGGATGTGTTTTGTTATGTAGTTCACTTGTAATTAGGATTAGGATTAAGAGATAATCCTATATCCTGGTTAGGGGCCAACTGGGCCTAAAGCCAGATTTGGTTTGGGCTAAAATTAAGCCAAACTAGTGAATTGGAGAGCCAGGCAGGCGGTGGCACCACCCAGCACCCGAGAGCTGGGCGGTGACACCTCCTGGGCTGGGCGGTTGCACCGTCCAACACCCGAGCGCTGGGCGGTGGCACCGCTTGGTTGGGCGGTGGCACCGCCAGCATCGGGAACATAAGAGAATTCAAATTTTTTGGAGCCCAAATTTGAATCCTCTTAAGGCCTATAAATACCCCTCAAGTCTCAGCTGAGAACACAACTCTTTGAGCAGCAAGTGACTGAGAGAAAAGTCTTAGAAGAGTCTTTGCCTTTCTTGTTATCAATTTGCTAGAGAGTTCTCCTCCTTCTTTCTTGTTGAAAATTTGTAAGAGGTTGAACTGCTTGTAAAAGGTTGTAAGAGGGGTATTTGCCCTTCCATTTCAAGAGATTTGCTAGTGGAAGGTGGGAGCCTCATCGAAGAGGGGCCTCGCAAGTGGATGTAGGTCATTTGACCGAACCACTCTAAAATCGGCGTGATCTCTGGTTTGCATTTCGTTATTACTATTTACATTACTGCAAACCTTCTTACATGCTTTAGTTCCTTATTACCTTTGCTGCGCAACTTTAAGAATACGCTTTCAAGTTAAGCTTTTCAAGTTCCGTTCTTATCGTACGAAAAGATTTGTTGAAACCAACGTTTTGATCCACTGCACTAATTCACCCCCCCCTCTTAGTGCCGCTTCGATCCTAACAGTTAAAGCAAAGAGATAATGCCAGTTTGCAGTTATGATAGAAATCAGAATGTAAACGCAAACTGAAATATGATGTTCGTACGATAAAAATGATTTACGTCTAAACGTCGATTTAGAAAATACAGAGCTTGAAACACGATCGTATATGCGCAGAAGGCAGTAAGCTTTTGAGGAGGTTTGCAGTAAAGATAAGATGCTCAAAGTAAATGCAAACTGAGATTTAGAGTGGTTCGGTCAATCTTGACCTACATCCACTTTTGGCTTCCTCCTCCGACGAGGTCACCGATGTCCACTAGAGGCCTTCCTTCAATAGGCGAAGGCCAACCACCCTTTTACAGTTTCACTCCTTTTGACGGGTTTAGGAGACAACCCTTACAGAATTTTCTTTCCTCTCTTATCAGATTAGAACTTGGAAGAAAAGAGGAAGAACTTTCAACTCATATAACACTTTTGAACTCTAAAAATCACAAATAAAATCAGAATTTCGGTGGTTTCTGGGTGCCCTTTCAGTACTGAAAGGGTGGGGTATTTATAGGCCCAAACCCAGTTTGAATTTGGAACTCAAAACTGTCAATTCCCGGAATTCTAGGATCTGGCGGTTGCACCGCCTAGCAGAGCTCGAAGACTGAGCCTCTGGGCGGTGCCACCTGTTAAATCTCGGATTTTGATGATGAAGTCAATTGTCATTTGTTATCTAATCTATGTGTTGAGATAAGTGTGCAGGATTAACTACGATGAGAGTAAGACAAGCAGCAGGTGTTGCGCCGGAGTCAAGATCATGATCACGTTGGGAGTTCGAGAGTTCGACGGAAGTTCGGACGGTCATCGGAGGTTCAGCGAGAACAGATCCGAGAAGTCCAGAAGCTTGCCAAGCGAAGCTCGTCGGAACTCGCCAAGTGGATCGTCGCAAAGTCCAGGAGTATGCCGGATGTCCGCAGAAGGATCACCGAGGGTTATCGGATGAACGACGGAAGTTGGCCGGAAACTCGCCGGAAGAAGCGATTGACGCATCGGAGCAAAGCTGCAGAAGTTGTCTTAGAGTTAATCGTAGTTAGCATGATGATTAAGCATGAAAATGGGAGGTGATCCCATTAGCTTAATCTTGGGGCAATTGGGCCCCTGAAAAGATTCAAATTGGGCCGAATGGAGTGAACCATTCGGACCCTGATTGCACCAGGAGGTGCAACCGCCTGGGCTGTGGGGTTGGGAGGTGCAACCGCCCCAGCCAGGAGGTGCAACCGCCAGGGCTGCGAGGCTGGGAGGTGCAACCGCCCCAGCCGAGAGGTGCAACCGCCCAGAGCTCAGTCTTCGAGCTAGACTGGGCGGTGCAACCTCCTCTGCCAAGAGGTAGCACCGCCAGAGCTCAAGTTTCGAGCTCTGCCAGGCGATGCAACCATCGAGCTCAGTCTTCGAGCTCTGGCAGAGAGGTACATCAGCCTAAGCTCAGTCTCGAGCTCTGCCAGGTGATGCAATCACCAAGCTCAGTCTTCGAGCTCTGGCAGAGAGGTGCATCAGCCTGAGCTCAGTTTCGAGCTCTGCCAGGTGATGCAACCACCGAGCTCAGTTTCGAGCTCTGCCAGGTGATGCAACCACCAAGCTCAGTCTTCGAGCTCTGCCAGGTGATGGAACCATCGAGCTCAGTCTTCGAGCTCTGGCAGAGAGAAGCAATCGCCTGAGCTCAGTCTTCGAGCTCTGCCAGGCGGTGCCACCTCTCCAGTCAAGAGGTGCAACCGCCTGATCCCAGAATTCTGGGATTTGATCGATTTGATCATTTTGAGCTCGAATTTTGAATTGGGTTGGGGCCTATAAATACCCCACCCATTCAGCACTGAAAAGATACAGACCTACACCGAAATCTTGATCTTTTCTGTGATTCTAAGAGCTCAAAAGTGTTGTAAAGCCTTTAAGTCTCCTCCTTCTGTTCTTCAAGTTTTCAGTTGTAAAGTGAGGAGAGAAAGGTCTGTAAAGGTTGTCTCCTGAGCCTGTCAAAAGGAGAGAAACTGTAAAAGGGCAGTTTGGCCTTCGCCCATTGAAGGAAGGCACCTAGTTGACGTCGGCAACCTCGTCGGTGGAGGAAGCCAAAAGTGGAGTAGGTCAAGGCTGACCGAACCACTCTAAATCTCTGGTTTGCGTTTATTTTCGAGCACTTTATCATTACTGCAAACCTCCCTCATTACTACTGCTCTCTGCGCTTTCACGAACAAGTTCTAAGTGCTGTTCTTCCGAATCTGCATTCAGACGTAAATTCGTATTTTCATACGTTACTGTTTACGTTTACATTTGATTCTGCAGAACTGTCTTCCGTGCTTTTACGAACGAGCTTCTTTGCAGTTTATACTTACATTTTGATCCTATTGATAACTGCAAACTTTCCTCTACGATTTTACGAACGAGTTTCAGCATTTAGACGTAAATCTGAGTTTAGACGTAAATCTGCGTTTAGACGTAAAACTGCGTTTAGACGTAAGTCTGCGTTTAGACGTAAATCTGCGTTTAGACGTAAAACAGCGTTTAGATGTAAATCTGAGTTTAGACGTAAACTGCGCTTAGACGCAAAACTGCGCTTAGACGCAATCTGCGCTTAGACGCAAACTGCACTTAGATACAAACTGAGAATTTGCTTTTGCATCATAACAGTTTTTGAACGAACGCAGCTTTTGGTTTTTAATCGCTGTAAGATTTCCGCTGCACTAATTCACCCCCCCCCCTCTTAGAGCTCTCGATCCTAACAATTGGTATCAGAGCAAGGTTAACTCTCTAAAGGATTAAAACCCAAGAGAGATGGCTTACGCCGGAAACCAAGAGGGGCATTCAATTACACGTCCACCCATGTTCAGTGGAACGGACTACACTTACTGGAAGACCCGAATGAGGATCTTTCTTATTTCTATGGATTTTGAACTGTGGAACCTTGTTGAAAATGGATTTTCAAAATCTTCTCTTCCAATGATCGATTGGAACGATTTGGAGAAGAAGGCTTTCGCTCTTAATGCAAAGGCTATGAATGCCTTATTTTGCGCACTTGATAAAAACGAGTTTAATCGTGTTTCAACTTGCGAAACTGCTTTTGATATTTGGCACACACTTGAAGTGACCCACGAGGGCACAAGTAGAGTGAAAGAGTCAAAAATCAATCTGTTGCTGCATTCTTTTGAACTTTTCCGAATGAAACCGAGTGAAACCATTGGCGACATGTTTACCCGTTTCACGGATGTCGTCAACGGTCTAAAAGGACTCGGAAAAAGTTTTTCGGATTTTGAACTCGTAAATAAAATACTAAGATCCCTTCCTAAAAGTTGGGATCCTAAAGTCACTGCCATTCAAGAGGCAAAGGATCTGCGCAACTTCCCTCTTGAAGAACTAATCGGGTCATTAATGACCTACGAAATGACTTGCAAAGCTCATGAAGAGCAAGAAGACATCCTTCCAAAGAACAGGAAGGATATGGCACTTAAAACTTCTGAATGCCACTTGAGAGAAAACTCAAGTGATGAGGACTGTGATGATGACTTGGCACTTTTGACAAGAAAGTTTAAGAAATTCTTCAAAAGAAACAAGTTTAAAAACGATGTGAAAAATAAACTTGAACCCAAGAAGGACCAAGTGATCTGCTATGAATGTAAAAAGCCGGGGCACTACAAAAGTGATTGTCCCCAAGTCAAGAAAAGAACAACAAAGAAGAAGGCGCTCCAAGCAACATGGGATGATTCGAGCGCATCTGAGGAAGAGGAGTCCAACACCGAGCAAGTTGCTCATTACGCCTTTATGGCCATCGAAGAGGAGGTAACGGATTTATTAGATGCTGATTTATCTTTCGATGAATTATTAAATGCCTTCCATGATTTATTTGATGAATGCAAAGTTATAAATAGAAAATACAAGTTGCTAAAAAAGGTACATGATAATCTTACTTGTGAGTTTGATAAGTTAAAAGTTGAACATCATGATAGTTTAAATTCATGTATCAAATGTCATGATTCAGAAACTATACAAAAAGAAAACTTGCTACTTAAGGACACCTTGAAGAAATTCGAGGTTGGTAGCAAGTCATTAAACATGATCCTTACAAACAAGGGTCATGCTCCCAAAAGAAGTGGGATTGGATTTGTGAGGAGTCCTCACAGAAATCCAACTACCTTTGTAAAAGGCCCCATCTTACATGTTCAACACCAAACCAAGTGCAACTTTTGTTGCAAATCTGGACACAAGACACATTGTTGTCCATTCAAGAAAATAAGTCCAAACAAATTAATTTGGGTTCCTAAAGGAACCATGATAAACTCTATGCAACATGGTAGAAAATGTAGATCTATTTATGAGGCACCCAAAAGCAAATGGGTACCTAAACATCATCCTTTCTTGTAGAAAACTAAACAATCGCAAGCTAGGAGCAAGAAATGGTACCTTGATAGTGGATGCTCAAGGCATATGACCGGAGATCCATCTCAATTCTCTAAGCTCTCTAGCATAGACGAAGGATATGTCACCTTCGGAGACAACAACAAGGGTAAAATCATTGGCAAAGGAACCATAGGTAACAAATCCAACCTCTCTATTGAAGATGTTTTACTAGTTGATGGTTTAAAACATAACCTCTTGAGCATTAGTCAATTATGTGATAAAGGATATATTATAAGATTTGAATCTAATGCCTGCATCATTGAAAAACCACACAAAAATATATCTATGATTGCATTAAAACAAAACAACGTATACACTATTGACATCAATGACTTATGTGATGAAATGTGCTTTGCCGTTATGAATGAGGATGCTTGGCTATGGCATAGAAGATTAGGTCATGCTAGCATGAAACTAATCAATCAAGTATCATCTAGAGAACTTGTAAGAGGAATTCCTCATATCAAGTTCATCAAAGATAATGTATGTGATGCTTGCCAATTAGGTAAGCAAATTAGGGGTAGCTTCAAAGCTAAGAATCAAATAAGCACCTCTAGGCCCTTACAATTGATCCATATGGATTTGTTCGGACCAATCTCTACATCGAGTCTAGGAGGTAGCAAATACGCCTTTGTCATTATTGATGACTACAGCAGATATACATGGACCTACTTCTTAAAACAAAAAAATGAATGCTTTAGACATTTTACCAAGTTTTGTAAACTTGTTCAAAATGAGAAGGAATCTATGATTTCGTCAATTAGAAGTGATCACGGTGGAGAATTTCAAAACCATGACTTCCAAGAATTCTGTGAACTCAACGGATACAATCATAACTTCTCTACTCCAAGAAATCCTCAACAAAATGGGGTAGTAGAAAGAAAAAATCGAAATTTACAAGAAATGGCAAGAACCATGTTGAATGAACATAGCCTACCCAAATATTTTTGGGCCGAAGCTGTAAACACTGCATGCTATATTTTAAATAGAGTCCTAGTAAGACCCTTACTCACCAAAACTCCTTATGAGTTATGGAATAACAAAAAACCCAATGTCTCATATTTTAAAGTCTTTGGGTGTAAGTGTTTTATCTTGAATGAAAAGGATAACTTAGGAAAATTCGATGCTAAATCTGATGAAGGAATCTTTCTTGGTTATTCTTCGGTTTCTAAGGCTTTTCGCATCTTCAATAAAAGAACCTTAATTATTGAAGAATCCATCCATGTTGTTTTCAATGAGATTTCAGAAATTAAGAAAAATGATCTTGATGATGATGTTAATTTTGATTCCTTGAATTTAAACGAAACCCCGTCTCCAAATAGCAACTTGGTTGCATCCACTTCCAAAACATCCTTACCCAAGGATTGGAAGTATATAGATGCTCATCCTAAGGAGCTAATCCTAGGAGACACATCAAAGGGGGTTCAAACACGATCTTCTTTTAAAAACTTTTGTGCCAACGCCGCTTTTCTCTCCCAAATTGAACCCAAATGTGTTGATGAAGCCATGAAAGATAATTCATGGATTATCGCAATGCAAGATGAATTAAATCAATTTGAGAGAAATGAGGTGTGGACGCTTGTTCCTAGGCCAAATGACCATTTAGTAATTGGTACTAAATGGGTCTTTAGAAACAAGCAAGATGAAAATGGTATCGTGGTTAGAAACAAGGCTAGATTAGTGGCCAAAGGTTTCAACCAAGAAGAAGGTATCGATTACGAAGAAACCTTCGCACCTGTGGCTCGATTGGAAGCCATAAGGATGCTCCTTGCCTACGCTAGTTGCAATAATTTTAAGTTATTTCAAATGGATGTTAAAAGCGCTTTTCTAAATGGTTTCATTTCCGAAGAAGTTTATGTTGAACAACCTCCTGGATTTGAAAATAATGGCTACCCTAATCATGTGTTTAGATTAACTAAAGCTCTCTATGGTTTAAAACAAGCCCCAAGGGCTTGGTATGAGAGACTTAGCTCTTTTCTCATTGAAAATAATTTCATAAAAGGCAAGGTTGATACTACATTGTTTATCAAGAATTTTGAAAATGATTTTCTCATTGTTCAGATTTATGTTGATGATATTATCTTTGGTTCTATAAATGAATCTCTTTGTGAATCCTTTGCGAAAACTATGAGTCATGAATTCGAAATGAGTCTAATGGGAGAGTTAACATTCTTCTTAGGCTTACAAATCAAACAACTAAGCAATGGCATCTTTATTAGTCAAACCAAATATGCTGTGAGTTTGCTAAAGAAGTTCAAAATGAATAATTCAAAAGCCATTGACACTCCTATGAGCACCTCCACTAAGTTAGAAATTGATGAGAATGGAGAAAGCTTCGATCAAAAAACCTATAGGGGTATGATAGAAAGTTTACTTTACCTCACTGCCACCAGACCAGACATCATGTTCAGTGTAGGACTTTGTACTAGATTTCAATCAGACCCTAAGATATCTCATCTCAAAGCAGTCAAAAGAATACTCAGATATCTTAATGGAACTACCAATCTAGGATTATGGTACCCAAAATCAGAAAATTTTGAATTAACAGCTTATGCTGATGCGGACTTCGCTGGTTGTAAACTAGACAGAAAAAGCACATCAGGATCATGTCAATTTTTAGGACATGCCCTTGTATCCTGGTCATCTAAGAAACAAAACTCGGTTGCCCTATCAACAACCGAAGCTGAATACATTGCAGCAAGTGCATGCTGTGCACAAGTTGTATGGATGAAAAACACTTTAGAAGATTACAAAGTGAATCTTAAAGATATTCCCATTAAATGTGATAACACGAGTGCAATATGCTTAACTAAAAATCCTATACAACACTCAAGAACAAAACACATTGATATTAGACATCACTTTATACGAGATCATGTCACTAATCATGATGTAACCATAGAGTTTATTGATACCAAACATCAACTGGCTGATATCTTCACAAAACCCCTATGTGAAGAACAATTTGATTACATAAGAAGAGAATTAGGAATGTTGATGTGTCCGAATACTTAAACTAGTTAAAATTATTTTTCGGATGTTATTACTATTACATGCCTTGACAACGCTTGATCAAATAACATGTTGCAAATTATGTGACAAATATTTTTAACCAAATGCATGTAAGAAGTTCATTTTTCGGTTTGTATGCTAAAATGGGATGTTCCTGTACACTCTTATGAAAACTCTTTGAAAAATGACTTTCCTCCGTCAAGCGACAAACAATAAAGAGTTATATGTGTCATGACTTCCTTTATATGCTTAATAATGCTATCATGCTTTTTGTTGATGACAAAGGGGGAGAAATATATGAATTGATAAACACTATGTCATAGCTGAACTGCCATAATCAACTGCCATAATCATGTCTATGTCATAGTTGCAAATACTTGAGTGATGCTATAAACAATGTTATGCCATCCTTGCATCACCAAGAGATATGTGAACATGTGCTATAGTTTGCATCATATCTTGATTTGATATTCTATAGAAAATGCAAACTTGCTAGAAAATCTCAAATGTGTGCATCATGTAAAAAGTCCTTCGTAGCTTTATATTATTACATGATGAATAGTTACAAACACTATCATACAAACTTGATAATGTATGTCATGCCTTGACATCGTTCTTGAAGAGATACATCATGATGGGCATCATGATGGGAGCATTGATAAGTTTAACTGATCTAACTTATCAATACGTCACTTGAATTCTTAGGTCCTGAATTCAAGGTTGACTTATCTCAACTATGGCATATAGATAGGGGGAGTTAAGGACAACTCCTTTATCAATTGATTGTCATCATAAAAAAGGGGGAGATTGTTGAATCTCGGATTTTGATGATGAAGTCAATTGTCATTTGTTATCTAATCTATGTGTTGAGATAAGTGTGCAGGATTAACTACGATGAGAGTAAGACAAGCAGCAGGTGTTGCGCCGGAGTCAAGATTATGATCACGTTGGGAGTTCGAGAGTTCGACGGAAGTTTGGACGGTCGTCGGAGGTTCAGCGAGAACAGATCCGAGAAGTCCAAAAGCTTGCCAAGCGAAGCTCGTCGGAACTCGCCAAGTGGATCGTCGCAAAGTCCAGGAGTATGCCGGATGTCCGCAGAAGGATCACCGAGGGTTATCGGATGATCGACGGAAGTTGGCCGGAAACTCGCCGGAAGAAGCGATTGACGCATCGGAGCAAAGCTGCAGAAGTTGTCTTAGAGTTAATCGTAGTTAGCATGATGATTAAGCATGAAAATGGGAGGTGATCCCATTAGCTTAATCTTGGGGCAATTGGGCCCCTGAACCTGAAAAGATTCAAATTGGGCCGAATGGAGTGAACCATTCGGACCCTGATTGCACCAGGAGGTGCAACCGCCCCAGCCAGGAGGTGCAACCGCCTGGGCTGTGGGGTTGGGAGGTGCAACCGCCCCAGCCAGGAGGTGCAACCGCTAGGGCTGCGAGGCTGGGAGGTGCAACCGCCCCAGCCGAGAGGTGCAACCGCCCAGAGCTCAGTCTTCGAGCTAGACTGGGCGGTGCAACCTCCTCTGCCAAGAGGTAGCACCGCCAGAGCTCAAGTTTCGAGCTCTGCCAGGCGATGCAACCATCGAGCTCAGTCTTCGAGCTCTGGTAGAGAGGTACATCAGCCTGAGCTCAGTCTCGAGCTCTGCCAGGTGATGCAATCACCAAGCTCAGTCTTCGAGCTCTGGCAGAGAGGTGCATCAGCCTGAGCTCAGTTTCGAGCTCTGCCAGGTGATGCAACCACCGAGCTCAGTTTCGAGCTCTGCCAAGTGATGCAACCACCAAGCTCAGTCTTCGAGCTCTGCCAGGTGATGGAACCATCGAGCTCAGTCTTCGAGCTCTGGCAGAGAGAAGCAATCGCCTGAGCTCAGTCTTCGAGCTCTGCCAGGCGGTGCCACCTCTCCAGTCAAGAGGTGCAACCGCCTGATCCCAGAATTCTGGGATTTGATCGATTTGATCGTTTTGAGCTCGAATTTTGAATTGGGTTGGGGCCTATAAATACCCCACCCATTCAGCACTGAAAAGATACAGACCTACACCGAAATCTTGATCTTTTATGTGATTCTAAGAGCTCAAAAGTGTTGTAAAGCCTTTAAGTCTCCTCCTTCTGTTCTTCAAGTTTTCAGTTGTAAAGTGAGGAGAGAAAGGTCTGTAAAGGTTGTCTCCTGAGCCTGTCAAAAGGAGAGAAACTGTAAAAGGGCAGTTTGGCCTTCGCCCATTGAAGGAAGGCACCTAGTTGACGTCGGCAACCTCGTCGGTGGAGGAAGCCAAAAGTGGAGTAGGTCAAGGCTGACCGAACCACTCTAAATCTCTGGTTTGCGTTTATTTTCGAGCACTTTATCATTACTGCAAACCTCCCTCATTACTACTGCTCTCTGCGCTTTCACGAACAAGTTCTAAGTGTTGTTCTTTCGAATCTGCATTCAGACGTAAATTCGTATTTTCATACGTTACTGTTTACGTTTACATTTGATTCTGCAGAACTGTCTTCCGTGCTTTTACGAACGAGCTTCTTTGCAGTTTATACTTACATTTTGATCCTATTGATAACTGCAAACTTTCCTCTACGATTTTACGAACGAGTTTCAGCATTTAGACGTAAATCTGAGTTTAGACGTAAATCTGCATTTAGACGTAAAACTGCGTTTAGACGTAAGTCTGCGTTTAGACGTAAATCTGCGTTTAGACGTAAAACAGCGTTTAGACATAAATCTGAGTTTAGACATAAACTGCGCTTAGACGCAAAACTGCGCTTAGACGCAATCTGCGCTTAGACGCAAACTGCACTTAGATACAAACTGAGAATTTGCTTTTGCATCATAACAGTTTTTGAACGAACGCAGCTTTTGGTTTTTAATCGCTGTAAGATTTCCGCTGCACTAATTCACCCCCGCCCTCTTAGAGCTCTCGATCCTAACACCACCTCCTATCAGGGGCGGTTGCACCTCCTGCCAGAGCTTGAAGACCGAGCTCAAGCGGTGCCACCGCCTGACTGAGGCGGTTGCACCGCTCAGCCAGAGCTCGGAGACTGAGCCCAAGTGGTGCCACCTCCTGTCAGGGGCAGTTGCACCGCCCAGTCTCGCTCGGAGACTGAGCCCAAGCGGTGCCACCGCCTGGCTTGGGCGGTTCAACCGTTGGCAGAAATCAGGGTCCGAATGGGTTGATCCATTCGGCCCAATTTGGGTTTTTCAGGGGCCCAATTGCCCCAAGATTAAGTTAATAGGATCACCTCTCATGTCCAACTTAATCATTGTGCTAACTACGATATTTCCTAAAACATTTACTGTAATTTGCTCCGGTGCGTCAATTGCTTCTTCCGGCGAGCTTCCGACGAACTTCCGTCGATCATCCGATGAACCCTCGGTGATGCTCATGCGGACTTCCAGCAAACTCCTGGACTTGCGACGATCCACTTGGCAAGTTACGACGAGCTTCTTTGGCAAGCTCATGGACTTCTCGGATTTGTTCCCGCAGAACCTCCAACGACTGTCCGAACTTCCGTCGAACTCTCGAACTCCCAACGTGATCATTGTCTTGATTCCGGCGTAACTCCTACTGCATATCTTACTTTCATTGTAGTTAATCCTATACATTTAAAACAAAACTTCGATTGAGACAATTAATCCTAAGCAATGAACCAAGTTGTCCGGCATGTCATTGGTCCCTCGACGCTTCGTCCGATTCTTCGGCGCATCGTCCTCTCCTGTAGCCTATTGCCCAATCGGCCAGTTGACTCCGTAACTCCGATATCCTTGGCACAATACCCGCTCTTCTTAGCCCGATGCCCGAGTCCACGACCCGAAGCCTTCTGTCGATACGTCGACCGATCCACCGGCCCGACGCCCAATCTTCTGACATGTTCCTCCGGCACAACATGATTTTCCTGCTTTAATTGTCTCATCCTGATCGAAGCATCCTGCGTCACTCAAAACACAGATTAAATCATAAACATATATCAAGTAGTTTCATCATCAAAATACGAGATTCAACAATCTCCCCCTTTTTGATGATGACAACCACTTGATGACGGAGTTAAACTTAACTCCCGGAGTTTAAACAAACTCCCTCTATCAATATGACATATTGATAGAACCTTGAATTCAAACTGAATTCAAGTCATTGCAATATTCATCATGAATACTTGCAACACGTCATCATGAACTTATGCATAAACTTGTGCATAATGCATAACATCATACTTCTCCCCCCTTTGTCATCAACAAAAAGGAGAAGTCCAACTATTCTTGTGTTTAGAATATTAGTTTAACTTATTGCATGAAAAACATAATAGCAAGTTTTATCATCATGCAGTTTTGAAGTTAGAAAATTTAGCAAATGTTACATCATGCTTAGAACATTCAAGCTATCAAGTTTTAGATATGCAAGTTTTACAACATACAAGATAGCACTTTTAGAATATGCAAGCTAGCAATGTTACAACATTTTAGAACTTGCAAACTAGCAATTTACATATGTTCAAGAAGGCAACTCTTGCTTCTTGAAATATGCAAGTTGCAAGCTAGCAAATTTTTGCTTCCTTTGCAATGTTTGAGCTCGCAATTTTGCTTCCATTGCAAGGTGTAAGTTTAGCATGTTTAATTTTCTTGAGATAGCAACTATTTGCTTCTCTTTATACTACAAGCTAGCAATTTTTACGATATGCAAGTTTTATTACATACAAACTAGCAAAAATTTCGAAAGCAAATGCAAGATAGCTTTCTTGTGTAAGCTTATGATTCTTGCTTCCTATTGCAATGTGCAAGTTGCAAGTTTTGCTTCTTGAGATAGGCAAGATAGCACTTTTGCAATTTTTTGTTTGGCAAGCTTGTGATGTTCAAGATAATAAGCTCTTTCTTCTCTTTTGAGAAGTGTCATTTTTGCTTTCTTTGCAAAGTGCAAGCTAGCAAAATGCCAAACTAGCAAGAGATAATGTTTTACATGAGGCAAGCAAACAATTTGGCAAGTGTTACATTTGGATCTTCTCTTTAGAGGAGTGTAATTTTTGCTTTCATCTTGAATTGTGTAAGCTAGCTTGTCTGCCTCTTTTCATGAGGTCCACGCTAGAAATTCTTGCTCCCCCTTTGTCATTGTCAAAAAGAAGGGAAGACACTTTTTTCAATTTTCAGATTATGACAAAGGTAAGTATCAATTTTATTTGTGCATCATTATACATTCAAATTAAAACATACACAATTTCAAAAACCTTATTTTTCATGCACGATACCGAAAATAAATCAATCATCAATAATGGGTATATCATACATGATACTCAAACATTAAAATTTTTAAGCATTTATCAACATGTTGATCATGATACCAAACATTCATCATTTAAAGCATTCATGATACATATCATATGCAATACATTATGTACATCATTGTCATAAGTATTACATGCATCATTTCAAATTCATGAATATTTCATCATTGCATGCATCATGTCAAATCATAAAATATACAATCATCATTAATGCATGATTCCTAATCATCATTTATTTTACAACATGATGGTACCAAATTTGTCAAATTACATTCTACCATACATGATCGAAACTTCTTATTTGTATACATCAAAACAAATTAATGAATATTTCATGTATTCTTATCATCACATAAGGAATATCAAGAAGAATTATTAGATGATGAGATAAACATTTCATGAATACAAGGAATTGCATAAAAATCATATCATGAAACATTAGAACATGTGAATACCAAAAGACATGATTTCTTTTTTAAAAACCTACTCCATAATTAATCAAAAAAAAATCTTAAGAGAACGATTAATGAAAAAATCTTGATTCATAATAAATCTTAATTTGTAAATATCACGGAACCAAAATGCTAGTCATAGGTGCCCAGCAAGCCAATCACGTGAGTGATGGCACGTGTGACTTGATACAGAATCTTTTTGCTTATTATATTTTGGCGTATATCACTTTATAACTATTGCATATGTGCATATATATATTATGATGTCCTTGGATTTGTGCCATGGGAATCGAATTGTGATGAGATCATGATAATGAGATCGATTCACCTTTAAACACATATCCTAAATAATCCCGGTCATAGGTTACTCCAGAGGGACATCGTGATAACCGGATAGACTGGTGTGCTGTATACCCGTCCATATGATGGATGCAGCTGGTCTCATAGCTGCTCGTGTAGGGACACTAGGGATACAGTACAGGTGCTCATTGGAGAATGAGTTCACTGATTGATCCGCTTACGGAATGCTGGATGGTTGATGATGCCTTATTGTCAGACAGCGATTCCGTAGTCCTAGTGGTGTATCTGGTCCTTAGACTTGAGACACCAAGGATGTCCTATATGAGTGCTCCACTCTTTGATACCAGACTTATAGGTTTGGATGTCCCAGATCTAGAACAGCTGGTCATTGGGAGTAGTAGTCGACCTTACGAGGGCTATTGAGTATCGATAGAGGATCATCCACTCTCGGCGTCATGAGAGGAATATCCCATGTGTTCTTGCTCAGACAAATCTCTGGCCATGGGTCATTCGGGTTGAGAGAGAAAGAGTTCTCCGGGAGAATCCGATTAGAGCGAGACTCGAGTAGAAACCGTATGGGTCTAACAACACCATGCTCGATATACGGTCTCTGAGATATTAGATGGATGAGGGATTATAGGTACACGGTAACTGAGGACAGACATGTCCAATGGATTGGATTTCCCTGTATCGTTTAGGGACTACGGCGTAGTGGCCTAGTACGTCCGTAGTTGATGAGTCAAGTGAATTATTACAGAGATAATAATTCACTGAGTTAGAAGGAGTTCTGATGGGTATGACTCACGGCCAGCTCGATATTGGG
Organism: Musa acuminata AAA Group; assembly: GCF_036884655.1. NCBI lineage: Eukaryota > Viridiplantae > Streptophyta > Magnoliopsida > Zingiberales > Musaceae > Musa > Musa acuminata. Next base: position 19,180,330 of record NC_088353.1, on the reverse strand, counting down.
CCTAGAGGGTCACACACATATGGTAGGCATTGCGATGAGTAGATGTTCGGATATAAGATATCCGACGGAGCCCTTGTCTTATTGGATGCAGATCCAATACCCACTAGGGGAGGACCCAATAGGGTTTGACAGGGGACCTCTATAAATAGGAGGGATTCAGAGCCTCATAGGCCAGAGCCTTTGCTTGCCTTTCCTATTCTCCTCTCCACCTCAGAGCAGGCCTGGAGTTTTTTAGGAGCGTCGTCGCAACCCTGCTGTGTGGATCACCGTTAGAGAGGAATACGCTTGACCTCCTTCACCCTCTCCTAAGGATCTGCAAGGAAACAGGGATATACGATCTCCCTAGGTAACAAAATCTACTCTATACGCAGTTTTAAGTTTCGCGGATTTTGCGCACCAATCTTCGCACGACGACGAACATCTTTTTGGGAATCGGGGATTTTGTTTTCTTGTTCTTCCGCTGCTCATGTGATGTAACCCCCAAGATTTCCCAACAGTGGTATTAGAGCCAAGTTGTTCGTGCGAATGATTGGTTTTGAACTGCGTGTGTTATGTTTATGAAGAATTTTGACGTCAAAATCGTTGACGCAAAAGCGAGGAAGGGCAGCAACAGTTGCTGCCCTCGATCTGCATGCCTACAGCCACTTGCAGCGCATGCGCAAGCGCTGTGCCTACAGTAGCTGACCGGCGGTCCGACGAGGCTGGCAGCCCACGGGCAACGGCGCTTGTGGCCGCTGTTCCCACGGGCAAAAACCCCGCAGGGGCGGCCGGCAGCAAGGCAGCACTGCCTGCGAGCGCTGCCTCACGGGCAGAACCGCCCGCGGAGGCGGCGGCGCCCGCAGGGGCGCCAACCTGCAAGGGCAGCACCGCCTACGGGCGTTGCCTCGCCGGCAGAACTGCCCGCGGAGGCGGCGACGCCCATGGGGGCGCCCACCTGCAGCGGCAGCGCCCCGCCCCTCGCCGCACAGGCCGCCGCCAACAGGGTGGCGGCGGCGGCGGCAGCAGTAAAGGGGAGTTGGGCATTAGGGTTTTCTGGGCAAAAGACAATTTTGCCCCTCGAAATTTGAGAAATTTTAGTTTCTGACTTTTATCCAAATTATGAAAATACCCCTATGAATTCCGAAATTCCCTATATATTCCTGATTTCATAAAATACTAATTAATTAAAAGGTTTAGTTGATTATTATTTTTTATCATTATCTAGTAGTCCTACATGATGATGATTATTTATACATATGATGTATGATGTGTGGACGGATGATCATGGACCGTGTGATGTGTGTACTTATGATTATTATTATTGAGGTCTGCGAGCCTCCATTATATTTCTCGTTTATTGTCGGGCCTGCGTGCCTATGATTAAGTTGTAATCACATGAGGAGGCGCAGTGGGAGAGTGTATGCGATAGCGGGACCCACGAGACGGACGATCGTGATGCATTGAGATGCATCAAGATGTCGACGGAACCGACGAGGACTAGATGGACGATCACAGGGCATGGAGATGCACAATTGCACACATAGATCTTGATGTGAGTGATTAGGCCTACTGGCTCGGGCCTAATCATATTAGGTTGTGGTCCATGATCATCTGGTGTGATTGCTTATACACATACTAGATTTGTATATATATTTGCATGCGATGTAGATATATATTAAATATGTATATGTGTGACATGTCATATTAGGAGACCAAATCATAGAAACATCTCTCGATAATTTTAAGTCGGTAAACGTGAGGCAATTAGATTGACCCACGGGGCCTTCCATCGTTATAAGTAGGGACCGATTCCCGGTGTAGGTTGAGTTGGTCGAGTCCTTCGAGACTCACCTATATCGCGATTCGCTATCTTGCTTACGACATAGAGATGTCACCGGTGGCCTGAGGGCATGGTATGCTTGGTCGAGTCCCTCAAGGGTATATCATCAAATCAGACTCATCTTGTAACGAAGGTGTTGACTTAACCGAGCATCATGGTTGGTCGAGTCCCTCGAGGCCATGGTGATTTGGAGGCCGAATAGGACGGGAATCACAAGGAGTTGTGATCGGCAAGAGTTGCCTACCTTTTAGGCTTAGTGTGATTGGTCGAGTCCCTCGAGGTTACACTAAGACGCTAATTGGATCCTGATCCCCACTAGAAGTTTGCCGGAGACTTCCGTTTCACGTGCTGAGGGTATCGCGTGACTCGTTAGTAAAATAGTGAGAGCATATTAAGATAGAAGTCCATATCTTGATAGTTTATTTCTTGCAAAATCTGTATGTTATTCATTTCTACTGCATCTTTATTTTCAGAAAATGTCGCTTTCACATCCCTTACGTGGCATACTTGATGTCAACCGCCTCACTGGCCCAAATTATACGGATTGGCTCCGTAACTTGAGAATTGTTCTCACAGCGAAGAAAATCGTGTACATCCTTGATACGTGAAGTACATTGATGACTCCACTCTTGCTCATTGTTATATGTTGGGCTCTATGACTCCTGAGTTACAGAGACAACATGAAAAGATGGATGCCAGATCCATTCTCCTACATATCCGTAAATTGTTTGAGGAACAAAGAAGGACTCAATGATATAAGATATCCAAAAGCCTCTTCCGTGCTAGGATGACTGAGGGGACACCGGTTTAGAACCAAGTCCTAAAGATGATTGAGTGGATAGAGAAACTCACAGGTCTAGGAATGGTCCTCGAGGATAACTTGTGTGTGGACATTGTGCTTCAGTCCCTACCAGATTCTTTTTCACAGTTCATAATGAATTTTAATATGAACAAGCTTGAGGTGACTTTCCCAAAGCTCCTCAATATGTTGAGAGAGGTAGAGAGTACTATTAAGAAAGAGAAGCCAGTTCTCTAAACTGGTGAGACCAGAAAGAAAAGGAAAGCAGAAAGGTCTCTTAAGAAGGGAAAGGGCAAGGGCAAACCAGGTAAAGCAAAGGTTGCTAAGAAAGACCCAGCAAAGGACAAAGGCCAGTGCTTCCATTGTGGTAAAGATGGGCACTGGAAGAGAAACTGCAAAGAGTACCTTGCAGAAAGGGTGAAATAGAAGCTTGGAGAAGCTTCAGGTACATTCATGATCAATCTTCAATTGTCAGATTTTTGTGATAGTGCATTGGTATTGGATACCAGTTTTGCTTATCACATCTACAATTTATTGTAAATTCTAGCAAAGCCGAGGGGAGATTGACGAGAGGAATATTGTATAAAGGTTTGTTTATGCAAGACACTACTCCACATATCATGAATGTAAGTGTCTAAGAGGAAACAAGATGAGATGAACAGTGCATACCTGTGGCATTGTAGGCTAGGTCACATCTATGAAAGAATGATTCAAAAGTTGCTAAATGATAGATATCTAGATCAATTCGACTATGTGTCATATGCAACTTGTGAGCCTTGCATTCATGGAAAACTGACCAACTCTCCATTTAGTGGAACTGGAGAGAGAGCCACTGAGCTGTTGGAACTCATACATAGTGATATATGTGGACCCATGTCAACTCATGTCATTGGTGGTTACTCCTACTTCATTACCTTTACTGATGTTTTCTCAAGGTATGGATATGCGTATTTAATGAAGTACAAGTCCGAGGCCTTTGAGAAAGTCAGAGAGTATAAGAATGAGGTAGAGAACCACACTGGAAAGAGTATCAAAACTCTTCGATCAGATCGAGGAGTGAGTACTTAAGTACAGAGTTTACTCAGTTCCTCAAGGACTATGGGATATTATCCCAATGGACACCTCCTTATAAACCTCAGCTCAATGGTGTCTCTGAAAGGAGAAACGTACGTTATTAGATATGGTACGGTCCATGATGAGTTTCGTTGACCTACCCATCTCATTCTGGGGATATGCCCTAGAAACCGTAGCTTACCTTCTGAACAGAGTTCGAACTAAGTCGGTAGTGTCTACACCATATAAGATATTGAAAGGGAAGAAGCCTGATCTTAAGGTTGTTAAGACTTGGGGCTGCCCTGCCCATGTTAAAAGACACAACCCCGATAAGTTAGAATCAAGGACAAAGCGATGCAAATTTGTGGGATACCCCAAGGAAACTTATGGGTATTATTTCTATCATCTTGAGGACCAAAAGGTCTTTGTAGCTAAGAGAGCAGTGTTCCTTGAGAAGGAATACATTCTTAGCGGAGACAGTGGGAGAATGATAGAGTTGAGCGAGGTTGGAGAACCAAGCTCAAGCACCACTCTACAGCCCAAGTCTGTTCAGGTACCTAATACACAAGTTTCAACTTTACGTAGGTCTGATAGAGTATCCCATCCTCCTGAGAGATATGTGGGACATATTAGAGGAGAGGATGTTGAGGATATTGATCCTCAAACCTACGAGGAGGCTATTATGAGTATAGACTCCGGGAAGTGGCAAGAAGCCATGAATTCTGAGATGGATTCTATGTACTCCAATAAGGTTTGGAACCTAGTTGATGCGCCCGAAGGTATTATACCCATCGGTTGCAAATTGATCTTTAAGAAAAAGATCGGAATAGATTGAAAGGTAGAGACCTATAAAGCAAGGCTAGTGGCTAAGGGGTATTGTCAAAGGCAAGGTGTTGATTACGACGAAACCTTCTCACCCGTAGCAATGCTAAAATCCATCAGAATTCTATTGGCTATTGCAGCACACTATGATTATGAGATCTGGCAGATGGATGTGAAAACTGCATTCCTCAATGGGAACCTCGAGGAGGAGGTGTATATGATGCAACCTAAGGGATTCGTGTCCAAGAATTGCCCAGATAAGGTGTGTAGGTTGCTTAGATCCATTTATGGACTAAAGCAAGCTTCCCGAAGTTGGAACATAAGATTTGATGAGGCAATCAGATCTTATGACTTCGTTAAGAATGAAGATGAGCCTTGTGTGTACAGGAAGGTAAGTGGGAGCGCTATCACCTTTTTGGTTGTATATGTGGATAACATCCTCATCATTGGGAACGATGTAGGAATGTTATCCACAGTAAAGGCTTGGTTATCTAGACACTTCTCAATGAAGGACTTAGGGAAAGCATCCTATACCTTGGGGATTAGAATCTATAGAGATAGATCCAAGAGGATGCTTGGCTTGTCCCAGTCCAAGTACATAGAAACTATTGTCAAAAGGTTTGGCATGGAAAATTCTAAGAGAGGTCTCATACCAATAAGACATGGGATATCGCTTTCTAAGAGTATGTCCCCAAAGACTCCAGAAGAAAGGGCAAACATGAATATGATACCTTATGCCTCAGCAATAGGGTCTATCATGTATGTCATGCTATGTACTAGGCTTGATATAGCGTATGCTCTGAGTGTCACGAGCAGGTATCAGGCGGATCCAGGCTTAGAGCATTGGAAAGCAGTAAAGTGTATCCTTAAGTACTTGAGAAGGACTAAGGATCTTTTACTAGTATATGGAGGTAATAGCCTTAAGGTTGAAGGCTACACTGACTCAAGTTTTCAGTCTGATATCGATGATAGCAAGTCGAATTCAGGGTATGTGTCCACCTTGAATGGAGGAGCAGTGTGCTGGAAGAGTTCCATGCAAGATACCACTACTGACTTGACCATAGAGGCGGAGTATATTGTTGCATTAGATGTAGCAAAGGAGGGAGTATGGTTGAAGATGTTCATCACAGATTTGGGAGTCGTTCCGAATAACGAGAAGTCGACTTTCTTATATTGCGATAACTATGGGGCGATTACTCAAATAAGGGAACTCGGGTCTCATTAGAAGTGTTCTGAGGAGGTTCCAGCTTATTAGAGAGATCGTAACCCGAGGAGATGTAGCAGTAGAAAGAGTTCCATCTGAAGATAACATTACAGATCCACTGACAAAGCCGTTGTCTCATTTTGTCTTTGAGCGTCACAAGGGTCTGACGGGGATCAAACACATAGGTGATTGGCTTTAGGTCAAGTGGGAGATTGCTAGTCATAGGTGCCCAGCAAGCCAATCACGTGAGTGATGGCACGTGTGACTTGATACATAATCTTTTTGCTTATTATATTTTGGCATATATCACTTTATAACTATTGTATATATGCATATATATATATATTGTGATGTCCTTGGATTTGTGCAATGGGAATCAGATCATGATGAGATCACGATAATGAGATCGATTCACCTTTAAACACATATACTAAATAATCCCGGTCATAGGTTACTCGAGAGGGACATCGTGATAACCGGATAGACTGGTGTGCTGTATACCCGTCCATATGATGGATGCAGCTGGTCTCATAGCTGCTCGTGTAGGGACACTAGGGATACAGTACAAGTGCTCATTGGAGAATGAGTTCACTTATTGATCCGCTTACGGAATGTTGGATGGTTGATGATGCCTTATTGTCAGATAGCGATTCCGTAATCCTAGTGGTGTATCTGGTCCTTAGACTTGAGACACCAAGGATGTCCTATATGAGTGCTCCACTCTTTGATACCAGACTTATAGGTTTGGCTGTCCCAGATCTAAAATAGTTGGTCATTGGGAGTGGTAGTCTACCTTACGAGGGCTATTGAGTGTCGATAGAGGATCATCCACTCTCGGCGTCATGAGAGGAATATCCCATGTGTTCTTGCTCAAACAAATCCCTGGCCAAGGTCATTCGGGTTAAGAGAGAAAGAGTTCTCCGGGAGAATCCGATTAGAGCAAGACTCGAGTAGAAACCGTGTGGGTCTAACAACACCATTCTCGATATATGGTCTCTGGGATATTAGATGAATGAGGGATTATAGGTACACGGTAACCGAGGACAAATAGGTCCAATGGATTGGATTCCCCTGTATCGTCTAGGGACTACGGCATAGTGGCCTAGTACGTCCGTAGTCGATGAGTTAAGTGAATTATTACAGAGATAATAATTCACTGAGTTAGAAGGAGTTCTGATGGGTATGACTCACGGCCAACACCATATTGGGCCTAGAGGGTCACACACAAATGGTAGGCATTGCTATGAGTAGAGGTTCGGATATGAGATATCTGACGGAGCCCTTGTCTTATTGGATGCAGATCCAATACCCACTAGGGGAGGACCCATTAGGGTTTGACAGGGGACCTCTATAAATAGGAGGGATTCATAGCCTCATAGGCTAGAGCCTTTGCTTGCCTTTCATATTCTCCTCTCCCTCTCCACCTTAGAGCAGGCCTGGAATTTTTGATGAGCGTCATCGCAACCCTGCTGTGTGGATCACCGCTAAAAAGGAGGACGCTTGACCTCCTTCACCCTCTCCTAAGGATCTACAAGGAAACATGGATATACGATCTCCTTAGGTAACACAATCTACTCTATACGCAGTTTTAAGTTTCGCGGATTTTACGCACCAATCTTCGCATGACGACGAGCATCTTTTTGGGAATCGGGGATTTTGTTTTCTTGTTCTTCCACTGCGCATGTGATGTCGCCCCCAAGATTTCCCAACACAAGATCATGATTTTGGATAAAACTCATTCAAATTCAAATCACCAAAAATCATTTTTATGGTTCACAAAATTCGTAACATAAGTAGATTCATGATTTCATTGATAATATATTTTCCCCTTTTTTAAGTATTTCATTTTAAGTGATTGATTTCATGTTAGCATGCTTTTTCATTTATGTTAAACATGCATCAACGTTTAGGATCGAAAAATGAATTTCATCATAAAACCATTAAGATCAATAGATTTTCAAAAATGAACTATTAAGATCAAAAATATCCGAAAATAAAATTTAACACTTTCATGCATTCGGACAAGGTTTTGCTATAGATTTTCAAGTTCAATCATGAAGATAAAACATGCTCATGATCATAAAAATATTTTGTATCCAAAACACATAATTTCCAACAAGTTATTAAGGCATGTAATAGTGTAAAATCATAATGGCAATTAAGTGATTTGAACATTGAATCAAGAAAGTCCGAAAAACAATCTTAACAAGTTCATGCATTCGAGCACATTTTTGCCATAGTTTTCCAAATACATTCATGAAAATAACACATGCTTATCATCATGTATAGCTTAAAATCTCATGCATAAAATTGTTAATCAAAATATTTAATATTACATCATTATGCATTTCTTCAAATCAAACATGATTTTTTTAATCAAAATCGAGAAATAACAATGAAAATCAATGTAATACACATTATTACTTCTTAACCATGATTTCATATTTTCAATCAAAATTATTTTATTTGTTTATCATAAAATATGTAATATTATCATTTTCGAAATTACTTAGCATGATCATAATTTTTTTTTTAACATGTAATTTTTAAGAAAATTAATTCTAAACTAAAAAAGAAAATACATCATGAGAGCATCAAGTAATTTCAAAATAAATTAGGGGGATTTCGATTACCTCATCATTGAAAGCGGTTAAGGCGTAGTTTGCCACCTCGCCTTTCTTGATTTTCTCCTCGTCTTCGGAGGAGCTTGATTCATCCCACTTTGTGTTCTTCTTCTTTGGCCTCTTCCTTCGTTCAAGTTTATTGTTTATTTTAGATTTTTGTTTAATAAACTTATTAAGATTTAGTGTTCAAAGTTCAAGTTCATCATTGTCCTCATCACTTGAGTCATTGCTCAAGTGGTATTCATTTGTCCGGAGTTCCAAATCCTTCCTGTTCTTTGGAAGGTGATTTTGTTCATCATGTTCATCAGGTGCATTGTGCACCATTTCATATGTCATCAACGAACCAATTAGTTCTTCAAGTGGTAAGTTGTTTAGGTTTTTAGCTTCTTGTATTGCAGTTACTTTTGAATCCCACTTCTTAGAAAGAAAACGCAAAATCTTATTTACGTGTTCAAAATCCGAAAAACATTTTCCAAGAGCTCGTAAACTATTGACGACATCCGTGAAACGGGTGTACATGTCGCCTATAGTCTCGCTTGGTTGCATTCGAAAAAGCTCAAAATCATGCAATAAAATGTTAACTTTCGAGTCTTTGACTCTACTAGTTCCCTCGTGCATGATTTCAAGTGTTTGCCAAATGTCAAAAGCCATTTCGCACGTAGAAATCCGATTGAACTCATTTTTGTCCAAAGCGCAAAATAAGGCATTCATAGCCTTTGCGTTTAAAGAAAAATACGTCTTCTCCAAATCTGACCATTCGTTCATCGGTTTAGAGGGAAGTTGAAAACCGTTTTCAATGATATTCCATAAATCCAAATTCATAGAAATCAAGAAAACTCTCATTCAAGTTTTCCAATAAGTGTAATCCAATCCGTTAAACAACGGTGGACGAACAACCGATAAGCCCTCTTGAAAGCCATGAAGAGCCATTTCTCTCAGGTATAAATCCGAAATGAGAAATACCGGGCTCTAATACCAATTGTTAGGATCAAGAGCACTAAGAGAGGGGGGGGGGGGGGTGAATTTGTGCAGCAGAAAACATTCGACGATTGAAATCGCGTTCATATGATAAGAGCGATTTCGGTAGAAAATCCGATTCATAAATCACTTTAACTTGTAACCAAGCAAGATGCAGTTAAAGCAAAGATATAAAGGTAGTTTGCAGTTATGATAGAAATCAGAACGTAAACGCAAACTGAAATATGATGTTCGTACGATAAAAACGATTTACGTCTAAACGTCGATTCGAAAAATGCAGAGCTTGAAACACGATCGTATATGTGCAGAAGGCAGTAAGCTTTTGAGGAGGTTTGCAGTAAAGATAAGATGCTCAAAGTAAATGCAAACCAAGATTTAGAGTGGTTCGGTCAATCTTGACCTATATCCACTTTTGGCTTCCTCCTCCGACGAGGTCACTGACATCCACTAGAGACCTTCCTTCAATAGGCGAAGGCCAACCACCCTTTTACAGTTTCACTCCCTTTGACGGGCTTAGGAGACAACCCTTACAGAATTTTCTTTCCTCTCTTATTAGATTAGAACTTGGAAGAAAAGAGGAAGAAGAACTTTCAACTCATACAACACTTTTGAGCTCTAAAAATCACAAAGTAAAATCAAAATTTCGGTGGTTTCTAGGTGTCCTTTCAGTGCTGAAAGGGTGGGGTATTTATAGGCCCCAACCCAGTTTGAATTTGGAGCTCAAAATTGTCAATTCCCGGAATTCTGGGATCTGGCGGTTGCATCGCCTGGCAGAGCTCGAAGATTGAGCCTCTAGGCGGTGCCACCTCCTGTCAGGGGCGATTGCACCTCCTGCTAGAGCTTGAAGACCGAGCTTAGGTGGTGCCACCGCCTGACTGAGGCGGTTGCACTGCTCGGCCAGAGCTCGGAGACTGAGCCCAGGCGGTGCCACCTCCTGTCAGGGGTGGTTGCACCGCCCAGTCTCGCTCGGAGATTGAGCCCAGGCAGTGCCACCGCCTGGCTTGGGCGGTTCAACCACCTGGCAGAAATCAGGGTCCGAATGGGTTGATCCATTCGGCCCAATTTGGGTTTTTCAGGGGCCCAATTGCCCCAAGATTAAGTTAATGGGATCACCTCCCATTTCTAACTAAATCATTATGCTAACTACGATATTTCCTAAGACATTTACTGCAACTTGCTCTGGTGCGTCAATCGCTTCTTCCGATGAGCTTATGGCGAACTTCCGTTGAACCCTCGGTGATGCTCCTGCGGACTTCCGACAATCTCCTGGACTTGAGATGATCCACTTGGCGAGTTACGACGAGCTTCTTTGGCAAGCTCATGGACTTCTCAGATTTGTTCCCGCAGAACCTCCGACGACTATCCGAACTTCCGTCGAACTCTCGAACTCCCAACGTGATCATTGTCTTGATTCCGGCGCAACTCCTGCTGCATATCTTACTTTCATCGTAATTAATCCTGCACACTTAAAACAAAACTTCGATTGAGATAATTAATCCTAAGCAATTAACCAAGTTGTCCGGCGTGTCATTTGTCCCTCGACGCTTCGTCCGATTCTTCGGCGCATCATCCTCTCCTGCAGCCTATTGCCCAATCGGTCAGTTGACTTCGCAACTCCGATATCCTTGGCACAATACCCACTCTTCTTGGCCCGATGACCGAGTCCACGACCGGAAGCCTTATGTCGATACGTCGATCGATCCACCGGCCCGACGTCCAATCTTCTGACATGTTCCTCCGGCACAACATGATTTTCCTACTTTAATTATCTCATCCTGATCGAAGCATCCTGCGTCACTCAAAACGCAGATTAAATCATAAACATATATCAAGTAGTTTCATCATCAAAATACAAGATTCAATAGGAATGACTATTCCATGTGTATATATTAGTCTAATAATTAAGCTGCCATATAGAAGCATCATATCTTTTGTTGACAGTTCAATCATGTTTTGTCGTATTAGATATCCAAAACAGTTATCATGTTCTGTCATAATCTAATACATTGTTCCTAATTCCATTTGACTAACTTCATCATGATGGTATTGTTTTGGAATTAGAGTATTTTTCATGATGTGATGAAGAAATTTTATGTTGAAAGGTAGCAAATGTTCACAACTTTTTGGAATGATAAACAAATTTGGGTTTCCAAAGATAGTACATAAAGCCTCAGAATATGTAATCCCAACCAATTTTGTGTCTCATTGTCCTCTAAAATAACAACTTCTTTTTTTCTTAGAAATTCCTATAAGGTTACAAATTACGCTATCTGTAATAAGTGTATGATGCCCTAAGAGATAAGTGGACACCCTATCATATTCATTCATATGTAAGTTATTGTAAAACAACTGAATAAGTCAAGGATAAATGGTTTCACTAATTTGAAGAATTGGAAGGACTTCTAAGTTAGTGAACCATTGGATTGTTTTCAAATCATTTAATTCTTCTAGATCTACATATTTTCCCTTATGTATACTTCTAGACTCAAAGGTTGAGAATTTAAGGGCATGTTGAAGGGAATCAAAGAGTATAGAATCAAATGTTTCATTTAGTCTCCTCTTTCCTTTATCTCTTAAGGATCTTCTAGGTGTCATGGAATTATATATATATTAACAATGAGAGCTACATATAAGAAGCAAGATTAATCAATGTATTAAGAGAAAAGTTTTAAGGATTACCCTTATAGTGATCTCTAAAAGGGTTAAGATTGACCTTTAGATTTATAGAAGAGAAGGGTTTTCTTGGGTTTCCAAAGGAAGAGCAAGGAGAATGAGAAGTGGAGAAAGGTTTAGTGGAGTGGAAGAGAGGTGGAGGTGTTAGGATTGAGAGCACTAAGAGGGGGGGGGGTGAATTAGTGCAGCGGAAATCTTATATTAATTTAAAAACCAAAAGCTGCGTTCGTTCAAAAACTATTATGATGCAAAAGCAAATTCTCAGTTTGTATCTAAGTGCAGTTTGCGTCTAAGCGCAGATTGCGTTTAAGCATAGTTTTGCGTCTAAGCGCAGTTTTGCGTCTAAATGCAGATTTACGTCTAAACGCAGATTTACGTCTAAATGCAGTTTTACGTCTAAACGCAGTTTTACGTCTAAACGCAGTTTTACGTCTAAACGCAGATTTACGTCTAAACGTAGTTTTACGTCTAAACGCAGATTTACGTCTAAACTTTGAAACTTGTTTGTATACTCGCAGAAGGCAGTATGCAGTTGAAATCAAGACGTAAACGTGAACTGAAATCTGACGATTGAGCGAGAAATGCCGATTTACGTCTGAATGCAGTTTTGCGTCTAAATGTTGAAACTCGTTCGTAAAATCATAGAGGACAGATTGCAGTTATTAATAGGATTAAAATGTAAGCGTAAACTGCAAAGAAGCTCGTTCGTAAAAGCACGGAAAACAGTTCTGCAGAATCAAACGTAAACGTAAACTGTAATGTATGAAAATACGAATTTACGTCTGAATGCAGATTTGGAAGAACAGCACTTAGAATTTGTTCGTGAAAGCGCAGAGAGCAGTAGAGATGAGGGAGGTTTGCAGTAATGATAAAGTGCTCGAAAATAAACGCAAACCAGAGATTTAGAGTGGTTCGGTCAGCCTTGACCTACTCCACTTTTGGCTCCCTCCACCGACGAGGTTGCCGACGTCAACTAGGTGCCTTCCTTCAATGGGCGAAGGCTAACTGCCCTTTTACAGTTTCTCTCCTTTTGACAGGCTCAGGAGACAACCTTTACAGACCTTTCTCTCCTCACTTTACAACTAAAAACTTGAAGAACAGAAGGAGGAGACTTAAAGGATTTACAACACTTTTGAGCTCTTAGAATCACAGAAAAGATCAAGATTTCGGTGTAGGTCTGTATCTTTTCAGTGCTGAATGGGTGGGGTATTTATAGGCCCCAACCCAATTCAAAATTCGAGCTCAAAACGATCAAATCGATCAAATCCCAGAATTCTGGGATCAGGCGGTTGCACCTCTCGACTGGAGAGGTGGCACCGCCTAGCAGAGCTCGAAGACTGAGCTCTGCCGATTGCTTCTCTCTGCCAGAGCTCGAAGACTGAGCTCGATGGTTGCATCACCTGGCAGAGCTCGAAGACTGAGCTTGGTGGTTGCATCACCTGGCAGAGCTCGAAATCTGAGCTCGGTGGTTGCATCACCTGGCAGAGCTCGAAACTGAGCTCAGGCTGATCCACCTCTCTACCAGAGCTCGAAGACTGAGCTTGGTGAATGCATCACCTGGCAAAGCTCGAGACTGAGCACAGGCTGATGCACCACTCTGCCAGAGCTCGAAGACTGAGCTCTGTGGTTGCATCGCCTGGCAGAGCTCGGAACTTGAGCTCTGGCGGTGCAACCTCTTGGCTGGGGCGGTTGCACCTCCCAGCCTCGCAGCCCTGGCGGTTGCACCTCCTGGCTGGGGCGGTTGCACCTCCCAACCCCACAGCCCAGGCGGTTGCACCTCCTGGCTGGGGCGGTTGCACCTCCTGGTGCAATCAGGGTCCGAATGGTTCACTCCATTCGGCCCACTTTGAATCTTTTCAGGGGCCCAATTGCCCCAAGATTAAGCTAATGGGATCACCTCCCATTTTCATGCTTAATCATCATGCTAACTACGATTAACTCTAAGACAACTTCTGCAGCTTTGCTCCGATGCGTCAATCGCTTCTTCCGGCGAGTTTCCGGCCAACTTCCGTCGATCAACCGATAACCCTCGGTGATCCTTCTGCGGACATCCGGCATACTCCTGGACTTTGCGACGATCCACTTGGCGAGTTCCGACGAGCTTCGCTTGGCAAGCTTCTGGACTTCTCGGATCTGTTCTCTCTGAACCTCCGACGACCGTCCGAACTTCCGTCGAACTCTCGAACTCCCAACGTGATCATGATCTTGACTCCGGCGCAACTCCTGCTGCTTGTCTTACTCTCATCGTAGTTAATCCTGCACAACAAATCAAAACTTCGATCGAGACAATTAATCCTAAGCAATTAACCAAGTTGTCCGACATGTCATTGGTCCTTCGACGCTTCGTCCGATTCTTCGACGCATCGTCCTCTTCTGCAGCCTATTGCCCAATCGGCCAGTTGACTCCGCAACTCCGATATCCTTGGCACAATACCCGCTCTTCTTGGCCCGATGCCCGATTCCATGGCCCGAAGCCTTCTGTCGATACGTCGACCGATCCACCGGCCCGACGTCCAATCTTCTGACATGTTCCTTCGGCACAACATGATTTTCCTGCTTTAATTGTCTCATCCTGATCGAAGCATCCTGCGTCACTCAAAACGCAGATTAAATCATAAACATATATCAAGTAGTTTCATCATCAAAATACGAGATTCAACAATCTCCCCCTTTTTGATGATGACAACCACTTGATGACGGAGTTAAACTTAACTCCCGGAGTTTAAACAAACTCCCCCTATCAATATGCCATATTGATAGAACCTTGAATTCAAACTGAATTCAAGTTATTGCAATATTCATCATGAATACTTGCAACACGTCAACATGAACTTATGCATAAACTTATGCATCACATGTCATGTCATCAACATACTTCTCCCCCTTTGTCATCAACAAAAAGGAGAAGTACTACAATCAAGTGTGTGTGATATTGGTTCAACTCATTGCATGAAAATCATAATATCAAGTTTTATCATCATGCAAGTTTGCTAATATCAAATACCAACATGAAAAATTGCGATGTAGGCTTTTGATATCATAATGCAAACATTTCAAGTGTTTATCAATTATAGCATTTCATCACATGGTAGGATATCAACGCGTAAAATTACGATACAAGTTCTTGATATCTTAACGCATGATGAAAACATGGCATAATACAAGTTTGGCAATCATAGCATCAATTCATATATCTCTTAATGATGCAAGCATTGCAAATATGGCAATCATATCAATTCATATATTTCTCGATGATGCAAGCCTAGCATCAGTGTTCATGGCATCAATTCATATATTTCTCCCCCTTTGTCATCAACAAAACGGAGAACGATATAAGCAAATTTTAAGCATAAGTGCTTGTTGTTATGTATGTGAAATAAATCCTTGCAAGTAAAAACACTTTCATCCATATTCATCAAATCCATTTCTCAAAAAAATATTTTTCACATGATGTGTGTATGAGAGATGTATTTGCTAGTCAATTACATATGTCAAAAATCAATGATATGAACTAAACTTGATATGGCATATGCTTGTTAAGTTTGGAAGAGAGTGAACTTGATATGTTAGACTCAAGAGAATCCGAAAATGAAATTTGAGTCTTTCTTCCATTCGAACAAGGTTTTGCTATAGATATTCAATTACAATTATGAAGGTAAAGCATGCTTGTTATCATGGAAGTTTTGTATTCAAGCACATAATTTTCAACATGTAATTGTGTAAAATCATTATGCCAGTCAAGTGATTCAATCATTCAATCAAGAAGGTTCGAAAAATAATTTTAACACGTTCAGTCATTAAGACGTATTTTTGCCATTGTTTTTCAAATTTAATCATAAAGATAAGACATACTCATCATCATGATAGTATGATAGCAGGTTTACCATATACAAGCTAGCAAAAAGTTTGTACATTTTAAGGCCCGCAAGCTAGCAATTTTGAGATGTTCAAGAAAGCAACTCTTGCTTCTTGATATATGCAAATTTGTCAAGTTTTGCTAGATGTGCAAGTTAGCATTTTTGCCTCTTGAGATAGGCAAGCTAGCAATCAAGTTTTTTCATCTTCTTGACTTGTACAAGCTAGCTATCTCCCCCTTTGTCATTGTCAACAAGGGAAAAACCCTTTACATCAATTTCTAAATCATGACAAAGGTAAGTAATCATTCTTATTTGTGCATCATTATAGTTTCAATGCACAAGTTTATTAACATTATATTTCAAAAAATTTATGCATGATACCGAAAAATCAATCATCATCATGAGCATATCAAACATGATATTCAAGCATTCATGATACATCATTTTGGCAGCATGATCATAGATATTCAAACGATGGTATCTAGTATTCATTACATCTTATTATGCATGATCATTAACTCCTCATTTGAATTTCATGCATTATTTCATTTCATCTCATAAGGAATATCAAGAAGAGTTATTGGATGATGAGATAAATATTTTATGAATACACAGAATATCATAAGTGTTTCATGTATTCATATTATCACATGAAGCATATTATCATTTTTAAGATTCATAACATGAATAACGTTATTACTATTTCATCAAAATTAGTTTCGAGATTCACATAATATCATGAAATCATTAATCTCGATAAAATGGGAAAAACATTTTCTTTTTAAGTGATTCTTTTAACACATCATAAAAAAGAAAAACTCATTAATAATTCAAGTGATTTACAAGATATCATAAATGAATTTATCACTTGTATTTCACCAAAATTGAGAACTCTAGAGTTAGAAAAATGATTGAAGCATTTAATCTGATTGAAGAATGATTCATATTTAAAGTGTAGCATTTGTCAAATCTGAAATCATCAAGTATAACTTTAATATTTTCATTGCAACATTAAGCAAGGTTTCATTGAAGATAATTTTGAATGATTCTTATAAATGCCTAAAACTTCTTTAATTTTAATTTATGATTGACTTTATAATAGCATGCTCAAATCTTTATTCTTATGTCAAAACCATACATTATATTTAATAAACAAAGACAATGAAAAATATCAAGCCTTCCAGACAAAAGCCATGTATCGTCATTGAAAAGCAATATGAAAATCATCAAAATATACATTCTTGCTTACATAAGATTAATCTCACTAGGTGTAAAATCATTAGATTTCTATCTTGCATAAGACATGCAATTTTCATTATCATTTTCAAGATTACAAGCATGATCATATTTTTGCATTTTCATTGTTAAATTATTAAAAATATAATTTTCAACAAAATTTAAAGAAAAAAGAAAAGTGCATCATGAAAAGCATCATGTAATTTCGAAGTAAATTAGGGGGATTTCGATTACCTCATCATTGTAGGCTGTTAAGGCGTAGTTTGCCGCCTTGCTTTTGTTGACTTTCTCTTCTTCGGAGGAGCTCGATTCATCCCAATTTTTGTTCTTCTTCTTGCGTTTAAAGTAAGTAGTTCCATTCTTTTTGCTTTTTAATTTTCGTTTCATTTTAAGTTCACCATCACTTGAGCTTATGCTCGAGTGGTCTTCAAATGTTCTATGTCCCAAATCCTTCCTGTTCTTTGGAAGGTTGGTTTGTTCATCATTGTCCTCATCACTTGAGTCATCGCTCAAGTGGCATTCATTTGTCCAGAGTTCCAAATCCTTCCTGTTCTTTGGAAGGTGGTTCTCAAGTTCTTCACGTGCATTGCACGTCATTTCATATGTGATCAATGAACCAATTAGTTCTTCAAGTGGAAAATGGTTCAAGTTTTTTGATTCTTGAATAGCAGTTACTTTTGAATCCCAAGTTTTAGAAAGTGAGCGCAAAACTTTGTTAACGAGTTCAAAATCCGAAAAGCTTTTACCAAGTGATTTTAAACCATTGACGACATCCGTAAAACGGGTGTACATGTCAACAACGGTTTCGCTTGGTTTCATATGAAAAAGCTCGAAATCAAGCAGTAGAATATTAACTTTTGAGTCTTTGACTCTACTAGTTCCCTCGTGCGTGATTTCAAGAGTGCGCCAAATATCGAAAGCCGTTTCACACGTAGAAATCCGATTGAACTCATTTTTGTCCAATGCGCAAAATAAGGCATTCATAGCCTTTGCGTTTAAAGAAAAATTCTTCTTCTCCAAAACCGACCATTCGTTCATTGGTTTGGAGGGAAGTTGAAAACCGTTTTCAATGATATTCCATAAATCCAGATTTAGAGAAATTAAGAAAACTCTCATTCGAGTTTTCCAATAAGTGTAGTCCAATCCGTTAAAGAACGGTGGACGAAAGACCGAACAGCCCTCTTGAAAAGTCATTTCTCTCGGGTGTAAATCCGAAATGAGAAAAACCCCGCTCTGATACCAATTGTTAGGATCGAGAGCACTAAGAGGGGGGGGGGGTGAATTAGTGCAGCGGAAATCTTATATTAATTTAAAAACCAAAAGCTGCGTTCGTTCAAAAACTATTATGATGCAAAAGCAAATTCTCAGTTTGTATCTAAGTGCAGTTTGCGTCTAAGCGCAGATTGCGTTTAAGCGCAGTTTTGCGTCTAAGCGCAGTTTTGAGTCTAAATGCAGATTTACGTCTAAACGCATATTTACGTCTAAACGCAGATTTACGTCTAAACGCAGTTTTACGTCTAAACGCAGTTTTACGTCTAAACGCAGTTTTACGTCTAAACGCAGTTTTACGTCTAAACGCAGATTTACGTCTAAACGTAGTTTTACGTCTAAACGCAGATTTACGTCTAAACTTTGAAACTTGTTTGTATACTTGCAGAAGGCAGTATGCAGTTGAAATCAAGACGTAAACGTGAACTGAAATCTGACGATTGAGCGAGAAAAGCCGATTTACGTCTGAATGCAGTTTTGCGTCTAAATGTTGAAACTCGTTCGTAAAATCATAGAGGACAGATTGCAGTTATTAATAGGATTAAAATGTAAGCGTAAACTGCAAAGAAGCTCGTTCGTAAAAGCACGGAAAACAGTTCTGCAGAATCAAACGTAAACGTAAACTGTAATGTATGAAAATACGAATTTACGTCTGAATGCAGATTTGGAAGAACAGCACTTAGAATTTGTTCGTGAAAGCGCAGAGAGCAGTAGAGATGAGGGAGGTTTGCAGTAATGATAAAGTGCTCGAAAATAAACGCAAACCAGAGATTTAGAGTGGTTCGGTCAGCCTTGACCTACTCCACTTTTGGCTCCCTCCACCGACGAGGTTGCCGACGTCAACTAGGTGCCTTCCTTCAATGGGCGAAGGCTAACTGCCCTTTTACAGTTTCTCTCCTTTTGACAGGCTCAGGAGACAACCTTTACAGACCTTTCTCTCCTCACTTTACAACTGAAAACTTGAAGAACAGAAGGAGGAGACTTAAAGGATTTACAACACTTTTGAGCTCTTAGAATCACAGAAAAGATCAAGATTTCGGTGTAGGTCTGTATCTTTTCAGTGCTGAATGGGTGGGGTATTTATAGGCCCCAACCCAATTCAAAATTCGAGCTCAAAACGATCAAATCGATCAAATCCCAGAATTCTGGGATCAGGCGGTTGCACCTCTCGACTGGAGAGGTGGCACCGCCTGGCAGAGCTCGAAGACTGAGCTCTGCCGATTGCTTCTCTCTGCCAGAGCTCGAAGACTGAGCTCGATGGTTGCATCACCTGGCAGAGCTCGAAGACTGAGCTTGGTGGTTGCATCACCTGGCAGAGCTCGAAATCTGAGCTCGGTGGTTGCATCACCTAGCAGAGCTCGAAACTGAGCTCAGGCTGATCCACCTCTCTGCCAGAGCTCGAAGACTGAGCTTGGTGAATGCATCACCTGGCAAAGCTCGAGACTGAGCACAGGCTGATGCACCACTCTGCCAGAGCTCGAAGACTGAGCTCTGTGGTTGCATCGCCTGGCAGAGCTCGGAACTTGAGCTCTAGCGGTGCAACCTCTTGGCTGGGGCGGTTGCACCTCCCAGCCTCGCAGCCCTGGCGGTTGCACCTCCTGGCTGGGGCGGTTGCACCTCCCAACCCCACAGCCCAGGCGGTTGCACCTCCTGGCTGGGGCGGTTGCACCTCCTGGTGCAATCAGGGTCCGAATGGTTCACTCCATTCGGCCCACTTTGAATCTTTTCAGGGGCCCAATTGCCCCAAGATTAAGCTAATGGGATCACCTCCCATTTTCATGCTTAATCATCATGCTAACTACGATTAACTCTAAGACAACTTCTGCAGCTTTGCTCCGATGCGTCAATCGCTTCTTCCGGCGAGTTTCCGGCCAACTTCCGTCGATCAACCGATAACCCTCGGTGATCCTTCTGCGGACATCCGGCATACTCCTGGACTTTGCGACGATCCACTTGGCGAGTTCCGACGAGCTTCGCTTGGCAAGCTTCTGGACTTCTCGGATCTGTTCTCTCTGAACCTCCGACGACCGTCCGAACTTCCGTCGAACTCTCGAACTCCCAACGTGATCATGATCTTGACTCCGGCGCAACTCCTACTGCTTGTCTTACTCTCATCGTAGTTAATCCTGCACAACAAATCAAAACTTCGATCGAGACAATTAATCCTAAGCAATTAACCAAGTTGTCCGACATGTCATTGGTCCTTCGACGCTTCGTCCGATTCTTCGGCGCATCGTCCTCTTCTGCAGCCTATTGCCCAATCGGCCAGTTGACTCCGCAACTCCGATATCCTTGGCACAATACCCGCTCTTCTTGGCCCGATGCCCGATTCCATGGCCCGAAGCCTTCTGTCGATACGTTGACCGATCCACCGGCCCGACGTCCAATCTTCTGACATATTCCTTCGGCACAACATGATTTTCCTGCTTTAATTGTCTCATCCTGATCGAAGCATCCTGCGTCACTCAAAACGCAGATTAAATCATAAACATATATCAAGTAGTTTCATCATCAAAATACGAGATTCAACAGGAGGAGGGTTTGGGGGCGGATCTACCGTCGGCCCAAAAAGTTCTTTTATAAGGCACGATTTTGGGTGATGGGACCGCCTATGGGAAGTATGCTGTAGTAGTGCCACCACACTGCCTTTTAGCTCATTTTCAAGTTGTAATTTTATCTTTTAACCATTCAAGCTTCAACGTTTGACCTTTAACAACCCAATAGCCATATTTAACATTCATTATAACATTTATCATTTAAGTCAATATCCAATAATATTCAAGCTAATGATTAAGCGAATGATACCAATCCTATATTTAGCATTCAAGTTATCACTTTTTGCTTATTGAAAGTGCAAACTTGCAGCACTTTTGAGATGTGCAGGTCAACAATTTTCTATCCTTGTACATCAAGAATTCAATCATATCATGAGATATATAAATACAAGAAAATTTATAATACGATTCAAGTCATAGACATCAAGAAGTCTAGTGATATATCATGGTTTATTTGAATAAATCCCTTCCTTGGTCAATTGGGGGCAGAATCATAGAAAAATGATTAATAAAAAAAATAGAAATAAATTCAAAAAATATCAAGTGAAAGAATCAAGGTTTATTTGGATAAATATTCTTGAGAATCAAGAAAATTATTTCATGTATGGTACATCTCAAGTTGTAAACACCGACATATCATCTCATATGAAAACAAATCCAAAGTCATTATCAAAATAACTTTTCGAGAAATCCAATTAAAGCAACGTAGATAGTTTCCTATAAGATTAAAAATAGCTAAGGTTCTTTAGCTTAATTCATTTTTATACTTAGTATGCTCTATCATTCTATACACAAACCGTGCATCATGATTTAAAACCGAAAGACAATATTTATCATAAAAATCATCAAATCAAAAGTATAACATATAATTCCAAAATATAAGATTTTAAATTATCATTACTTGAAATCCTCATGCATAATATAAAATCATCAAGTATGATTTCATAAAGCATCTTCAATTAAAATCATTTTGTTGTGGCTAGTGAGCTTTGTAAAGTATGTTGGATCTCCGATCAAAAATCTTTTGAATCCACAATTAAAATTTTATTTTTGCTTCTAGCCAGTGATTATAGACATATCTACAAGAATAGGGGTTTTCTTTTATGTACCCATTTAACCTTGGGTCTCTTATAAATAGATCTATCTATCATTGAGTGATTTATGATTCCTTTGGGAACCCAAACTAATTTGTGTGGACTATGTTAGAAATTTTTATACTAAAATGTGTTTCTAAACCATTAAAATAGAAACACAAGAAAACTAATACGGAAACAAAAATTGCGTATCTCCGGCCATTGTTGCAAAGAATTTCAACAGTGGTTTCTCTTTATATTTTGGCACTTCTCGGCTTAAAACTCTCACTTTAGATGGTGTAGAAAATTCTTTAAACTTAAGAAAGATATTAAGCCCAGGGACCAAAATCATCATTTATATAGACATTCTCCCATTTAAACCATAATAAAGAATTTGTAACATTTAGACCATAATAAAGAATTTATAACATTTAGACCATAATAAAGAATTTTAATGATATTAAATAAAATATTTAATACTAATAATTATATTTATAATGAATAAAAAATTAAAATATTTAAACCATAATAAATGAAGAAATTCATGATAATGAATGATGAACTTAATGAGAACGGTTACATTCTCCCTCTTGGTTCATACGTTTAGCTTAATAATTTGAATTAATCTTTATCGAATAATTTTCTTAAGAAATAAATATATGAATCATAGTGATAAGTCCTCTACGAGCAAGTATTATCATCCATGTATCACGATGTATTTAGTTTCTTAATCTTAATGTGGTAATATTACTTGATGAATAAATATTATGTTTATTCTTGGTGTAGTACCAATATATTTTTTTAAATTAATGTACACATAAATGAGAAAATATCACAATATATAAGAGTTTTAATATTATTATAAAGTGAAATCAAGTCTCATTTTTTATCCTTGAATTTTAGATGTGGTATGCCTTTAATCAAAGGATCAACAAACATCAATTTAGTACTAATATGTTCAATGATTATTTTCTTTTCTTTTACCTATTCTCTTATAGTTAAATACTTAAGAGAATTTACTTCGACTTTCACTTTTAATATTTTTAACTATAAAAATTTTCACTTATTGTTTGTAGATAAAAAAGAAGGTTGGTAGGTCCTCCACTTCGATTTTGATTTGACCTTCGTAGAGTGGAGCTGACAAACTTTGTTTTATGTTTTTAATGTAGCATCACCATCTAATATTGACTTTGGCAAATCGTGTCAAGGATGTCGACGTCATTTGCGCCTACCTCATTGATGAGCTGGAGGAGACAGGCGAGATCGAAGGAGGTGGCGGCCAACTCGAGCATCAAGAAAAGGTAAAACGTCTGACACATTAGGTAAAACGTCTGACACATGTGCATATCTCCTATCACACGTCTTTAAGACGCTAAAGACATGCCAGACGTTTTACTGGGCTTGTATAGCTTGATATGGTTCGACGCTTGACTGGGCTTCACATTTGAGCGAAACGCCTACTTGATATATATGATAGGCTGCGTAAGAATACAAGCATTAATGGAGGGAAAAAAAGAGTTGCTCAACCTCAGTACCATATGTTGGCAAAGACATTGTTGGTCAACCGTATCATTTTCTTATGATACGATCCTCCTGTATCAATTTGTTAATATATTTATTTTTAGTGAAGCGAGTTCACCTTTGTTTAACTGAAGCAAAGATGGTTATTCGATTAGAATGTTTGACCTACAAATGTTATATTGGATAATTTTTTGACACGAATCATTACTGTACCACTCGAGATTCTGACAACATAAACTAAAATGACAATCACTGACAGTAGGTATGTTAAATTTGCGACATAGATATTGACGTTGATGCTTTGTTGACATGGATGCTTACATGTTGATCCACACATATAACTAGTCAATAAAATAGATCTCGTGGTTTAAAGACTAATATATATATATATATTTTAAGCTTTTAATGAAAGTATCAAAGCAAATCATAAATTTAAAATTAGACTCTACGGGATCCTTCCATCAAATTAACTTTCAAATGAGATATATTTTAGTTTTTTAAATATATATTTAATATATTTTTAATCATCCATTGATTAATTTTTTAGAGTAAAACAAATGTTGTAGAGAAAACAAATATTTGTAGAGTAAAACATATATATATATATATATATATATATATATATATTGTGTAGAGAAAACAAATGTTGTCGAGGGCTAGAATTATGAGGGATATACTTGGGTATTACTACTACATGTGAGAACAAATATTATTTGTAAAATATAATTGATTTGGTTATTATTTTTAGTTAATTGAGATTGGAATACAGTCAACACCACCTACTACACGATATATCAACTTTCAGAAGTGATAAAGTGTTAATTAAATATACCACATGGACATGATAGCTAAAATGAATATACTCCTATTAAGTGACTACAAAATTGACACTACATGGAGCAATATTTATTAGATATATTTTTTATTATAAACTTATTAAATAAATACTAAGTGACTTGATCTTTAATCAATTTAATTTTTTTCTTGAATGATGATCATGTTCTCGAGATTATTTTGATTATTATTAAACATGACAACTCGAAAAATATACTAGAATAAGTTCATCTACTTAGATTGATAATCAAAGTTAATAATAATAATAATAATAATAATAATAATAATAATAATAATAATAATAATAATAATAATAATAATAATAATAATAATAATAATAATAATAATAATAATAATAATAATAATAATAATAATAATAATAATAATAATAATAATAATAATAATAATAATAATAATAATAATAATAATAATAATAATAGATGTTGAAGCCACGTGAGCTTTAATTGGGCCACGTTACACCCCCACCGAGCCTGTAATTAGTAACATAATTAGGCCACCAAGTCTTTCTTCGGTGAACGATGGGTGGTGATGGCGGAACCCCAAATCAAGTATGAGATTGTCTTCTCTTTCTCATGCAATTTGATGAATCTTTGATATTCGAATGATGAGCTGATTCCCGATGTGAGTGAATTCGATTGGTATTCATCTGTTCTTCGATTCAGTTCCAAAGGTTTTGATGATTGAATATTCTTTGAAGGGTTTTCTTATCTTGCTCGCCCTTTGGCATTAGCCTTTTCCCCCTTCGACATCACTGTTAAATTTTCTTTCATGCTACATCACGCATCAAACCCCCTTTTTCTGAGATTTCTGTTTGAAGTACAGCAATTATACATGTTGTTTGATGCTATATCATGCATTCATTCACAATAATGATCCTCAAGGTACACAATTGGTTTAAGTCTTTGTCTGATCTGCTTAGCTGCTAAAGTTGAGATCTTTCACCATGAAGACTACATTTGGAGTTGTCCCCATTTCTTGCGACAAGGCTTTCCCATCCGATCTGCGATCTTTGGTGGTCTATAGTTGTTGTTCCTTTTGATCCTTTCTTCTGTTACTTATACGGGAAAGGGTGAAAAGTTGATAAGAACGTTGTGATTGATTTTTGACTGATAGATTATTATGTGAAGAACAAGTTGTCGCTGCATTTGGTGAATTCAACAGTGCTGTTGGGAAGGGGTGGCACAACCCAGCCCAGGAGTGGATGCAAGAAAAACTGAGTGAGAAATTATATCATTTCTCATTTTTATCATTGGAGGGAGGGTTGAAGAATTGGTCCTCAACAATAAGATTTATCTCTCGACAATAGTTGGATTGTGCTAAGAAAGTTTCAACGTTAAAAGTCTTGTGATATTGACCTGTTCTTCACATCTTTTTTAGGTCGGAGCTTACGATTTTCCCTTAATGGGAAGAATTGCTGGAGCTTGATATTTCTGATGAACTTGGATTTTATATTTTAAGACTTTCATGAATACAATGGCGAATTTATATGGTCGAGATCCCTAAAATGATAACTTGTTTCCTCTCGACATCGATTCTTTAAACCTTTCAATTTAAGGTGTTCTTTTTTTTTTCCTCATTCAAAAAATATATATTTTAGTTTGATACCCTTAATATATATCTGCAAACTTTGTCTTCTAGTGTTCTTTTCTCTCTCTCTCTCTCTTTTGGATTCTCTTTTCTCCTCTACAGTTCTCTTGGTCAACAGAATCATTGGTCTTGTGTCTCATGGAATATGAAAGTTCCTAGGCACGAAGCATCTCTCTCAATCTCTATTTCAATTTCGCATGTTCATATGTTATTCATCTCAAAGAAACATGTGAATGCGGGGATAGAAGCAGTGGGCAGGCAGCCCATGTAATATATTTGGCAAGCCATCAGAGGTCAGTATCGCCTCTCCTGTTACTCCTCAATTTGGGAATTTCTTCCTTTTAGTATAGTAAACACCAGCATATGGCTGCCTATTCTTGTTACACTTGAAAGTCTCTTTCCATGTGTCCCCACACACTTTCAATGCCCTTGTCTCTCTCTCTCTCTCTCTCTCTCCGACATGACCTGTACTTTCTTCTCTTAAGGAGGAATGGAAACTCTATACAGAGTAGCCTACATAAGAAAGAACCTCCTGAACTGTTCATCTCTTGCTTTATTATTATTATTATTTTTTGATCATCTGATTCGGTGAATCATCTTTTTGATAGTTACTTTTTGCTCAAGTCAGACGGATGATTTAGATGTTTTGATGGGATAGAATAATCCTTTTATAACTTTCCTATATAGCGAGGTACCACCACCTGCATAGAGTTTACATTCCTCTTAAAGACCAAAGGGCTGCTTTATAACTACTATTATCAACTTGTCAACTTCCATCCACATTAAGAACCCTGTTAAAGTTAAACGAGGCTACAGTGGGCCACATTATCAAGGCCCACTGAACATGGTTGGCCTCCAATTCACACACAATCTCACATGCATGCTCCCGAGGCCTCGGGTGACTTGGTCGTCGACATCCACCAGAAGCATGACATCACCCCATGCTGGAGGTCAGTTTCCAGCCGCCCACTGCCATCCTGCATCAGGCTAGGGAACGAGTATATGTCGTGGCTCCCTTGTGATGACCTATTCCCTCATCTCCAACCACACCCATGATATCCTAATCTCCATTCACGACCAACACAAATTTGCAATTAGCAGTCATCCTGTTGGAGATTTAGGAATTCACAAATTGTACAAACCTTCAAAAAAGAGACTATTATTAAGAACAAAGAGATGTCCTTCATTGAAAGCAGAAGGGACACAAGGCATCTTTCAGGTACAGAGTAAAATGGTTAAACAACTATGTCCATGAATGTTCCAAGGTTCACTGATTCCTTTGTTGTAGCTATTGCTTAGAGAAATGAAACTGTTTGGCCAGTGGGGGTGGGCTCCTATTGTCTCCATGGGTCCATGGGAAATGGATGATCAAAAATAGGGCTCGGTCTTGGTACATTGTTGCCTTGAAGTGGCACTTCTCCTACCCTTAATTTCCTCCTCACCACCTTTTTTTTTTTTTTCTTTTTTTTCTTATTTTTTTCTCCTTCTCTTTTATATACACTTCCATTGGGCATCCTTCTCCTTGTGCTCTGCCATCTCTCCCCTCCCCTACACTTGGTTCAGCAATAAAAAGAGAACAAAAGAGAATCCGAGAAGCTTCTGTAGCCATCAAGATCATGTCAGGCAGAGGTAGGAGGATAACAGATGAGGAGATCAATGAGCTAGTCTCTAAGCTTCAGTCACTGCTCCCCGAGTCCCGCCGCAGGAACATAGGCAGAGTAAGGGCATGAAACACCGATTGAGTCTCTCTTCTTGTTCACATCCACTCATGCAATGAAGGTGCACTGGATATTGCAGGCATCTGCATCGAAGCTACTGAAGGAGACATGCAGCTACATCAAGAGCTTGCACCGAGAGGTGGACGGTCTGAGCGACCGGCTTTCCGGCCTAATGGCGACGATGGACAGCGACAGCCCTCAGGCCGATATCATTCGGAGCCTCCTCAGGTCCTAGGGAGAGTCAATACTGTCATTTTCATCCTTGTTTAATTTAGTATCACCCCCAAGAGATCTGAGGGTCATACATGGTGTCCACAGTTTCTGATGTGTGTTTGTTTATCTAGTTCACCGGTACATGCGTTTGATGTTGTTGCAGCTGCTCTACCCACCCTCGTATGATTTGTGCATTTCTGTGGCTTGAGTGGTTTCTTACATTTCATGATCACACCAGACGGGAGAAAATATCATGTACTAGGCTTCTTAACTGCTTTAATTAATCATTGGCTTAGAGTTTCTGTTTGCATCCATCCATGGTAGGTTCAGTTTCTCCATGACTGGGCTACTTGATCATGTGCTCTCGTTGATGCTTGCGGATATTTCAAGAAAATGAACACACCATGTGTGTTGATTAGGAAGGGAATATGGGGAGTTCAGAAGAATTGCAGGAAAGAAATCTAGATGTAATTAAATTAAAATCCAGAATTATTATATTATATTATTTTGTCTAGTTCTTGATAATATAATCGGATTGTTCACTATGCGAAAAAGCTCAAAATTTCCTCAACTTATCTTCTTACGACAGATGCAAAAGCCTAAAATTATATATATATATATATATATATATATATATATATATAGAGCAATTAATTTTCCAAAATCCTTATTGATCAATAAAATATGTCAATCAAGTGTCTTTTCTGCGAGTAAAATTGTTAATAATAAAAAATTGTGAAAATAATTAATCTCAACAAAAATATTTATATAAAATTAGTGACTCCCCTCCGATAAAAAAGAAAATGAAGAATGTTTTATTTTGATGTTCGGTGTGAACAAGCTTGATAAGGAACGACTGGCTCACAGCTAATCAAATCCGTTAACATCGATCAAAATGAAAGGCTTTCACGAAACGAGAACAACGATTGCAACAAACGATATAAAAAAAAAAATCTAAAATAATAATGATGTGTTCCATATATTAAAAATTATGAAATTGAGAAAGTCGCGATGGTCTGCTCTGGCTTTTTCATGGAAACTGCATCAAATTGTTGTACTTGCAGACGATACATTATTATATCATGTAACATAGGAGGCAAAGATTTGAACTACTAATGTTAAGCTCGAGTTGTATCCAGCCACCATTGCCACTGTTGGTCACACACAATGTTGGCTTCAGGTTCCGAGTGGAGACAAGAAGGCAATCCGGTGTCCGTGCGACGAGGAAAGAGACCGGTCGAAACTGTGGGTGCCACCCTCTTTGAGCCCCGTCGAGCGAGCATGGCTCGCGGAAGTCGATACCCAAACGAACCGGACGATTAAAGCCGGCGAGGCGGATCTCCTGTCTCGTCCCCGGCAAGAACCAGGGTTTTCCTTGCAAAGCTGCCCGGCTCAGCGGTTGGGATGTCGTCACGAAGCTTCTTTCTGATGTCAACCGTTGCAGCGGGAGAGGAGAACCTGTTCTCTGCCTCCGCCGAAACAGGGGAGCTAAATCTGCCCTCACTTAATTTTGATGGTCCCGAATGCCTAATTATTCGTTTCATTCCCCCGCATAATATAGATATGGCTATATATCAGCTGATATAGATTTTTGGGATTGTAAACGAGGGGGTGAATTAGTGCTTTAAAAAATTATGAAGATATGAAAACTCATCGGATAAAAACCATATCGAAAATATATTTAACTTAAAAATATTCGTATTAGTAGTGAGTAAGTAAATTAGTTTGTAATAATAATGAAAAATATAATACAAATCGATTTATAGTGGTTCGGTCATCCCGATATACGTCCACTCTTGATTTCTCTTCACTCAAGGTCACCGGCTTTAACTACCGATCTTTTTTTCAATTGCGAAGATCACGATGAATCTCGGATTTTGATGATAAAACTAATTGATAAAGTTATGATCTAATGTGCGTTTAAGTGAAGAAAGACTAGCTTCAAACAGGGAAAGACAAATCGATTAAAGAAGTGGAATCAGAGGTTGAGCTAAAGTGAACATGTTAGAAGATTGAACGTTGGGCTGGAGGATCGGTCGACGTGCTGGCAAAAGGTCTTCGTGCCATGAGTTCAAGCATCGAGCCAAAAGATCGGACATTGCGCCAAGAAGATCGGATATTGCAGAAGGTCAACATGTCGATTGGAAAATATGTCGAAGGGGAGGATGATGTGCCAAAGGATCAAACGAAGTGCCGAATAAACCAATAATATGCTAGACAACAAAGGATCCATTCTTTATAATAATTTGTCTAGATCGAAGTAGTTTAAAGGACTAATTGAGTTAGTTTCGGATGTAACCATGCCAACTCAATTAGGGGCCAACCGGGCCTGAGTTGGGATTGTTTTGGGCGAAGTGGAAGGCCCATTTAGTAACCCTTAGCTAGCCCAAGCAATGGCACCCCCACGGCTGGCGGTGGTAGGCCTTGGTGGTGCATCACTTGAGGCTTAAACTCCCAAGTTGTTTGGGCAATGATACTGCCTAGACTAGCGGTGGTATCACCCAGTGTCAATGTTAAACTAGGTGATGGTACCACCTAGTGTTAGATTGACAAATGATGGTACCGCCAATTGTCAGTTTGGCAGGTAGTGATATAACCCAATATTGGTGATGGTACCGCTAGTACCTCGGAGACCCGAGATGAGACCGTTTTGACTCTAAATTTGAATCCATTTGGGGTCTATAGATACTTCACTCATCCCTTTTTAGTTAAGATAAGAACTTGAACAAAAATAGTGTGAAAACTCTATTGTAATTCCATGAGAATTCCCCTCTAGCTCTAAGTTTCAGTTTTAGTTTAAGAGAGGGGTGAGTAGCTTGTAAAAGTTATCTTCTGAACTTGTGAAAATGAGAAAAGAGTTGTAAGAGGGTAGTTGATCTTTGGCTATTGAATGAAGATCGGTAGTGGAAGTCGGTGACCTCGAGTAAAGAGGAATTAAGAGTGGACGTAGGTCACGACGACTGAACCACTATAAATCCATTTGTATTTATTTTATGCTTTTTATTCTTATTACAAATTGATTTACTTATTCACTATGCTTACGAATGCTTTTAAGTTAAACGTCTTTCCAATACGAATTTTATCAAATGAAGTTTTTCGAATCGACATAATTTTTACGTAAGTACTAATTCACCATCACCCCCCTCTTAGTACCGATACAGTCTTAACAGTTGGTATCATAGTCAAGTTTCTCTCTGTTTGGTTTAACACCGAAGAAAGATGACTTTTTTCGACTTTCAAGAGGGTCACTCTATCATTCGTCTTCTTATGCTCAATGAGACGGACTACACGTATTGGAAAACATGAACGAGAGTTTTCTTGATTTATTTAAACTTTGATTTATAGAATATTATCGATATGATTTTCAACAACACTCTAAACCTATGAACGAATGAAATGATTTTGAGAAAAAAATATTTTCGTTAAATGCAAAAGCTATGAATGCTTTGTTTTTTGCTTTGGATAAAAATGAGTTTAATTGTATTTCGACTTATGAAACTACCCGTTACATTTAGCACACTCTTCAAATTACATGTGAAGGCACAAGTAGAGTTAAAGAATCAAAAATTAATCTTTTGATGCATAGTTTTTGTCACATCCTGGATTTATATATATATATATATATATATATATATATATCTTTCCACACATTTAGGCCAAATAGATAAACATCACTTTATTCATCATTCATAAACATTTATTACAATTTATTTATTACAATCCATTTATTCATCGAATCATAAATAAAAAGGTAAACATAGTGATGTTAACTTCAAGAATCATCCAAGTGGCTCTACCTAGCGGTAGAGGAAGGTCTGCTCTCCACTGGAATCCGACTTAGTACTAGAGGGAGGCTGCTCTGAAAATCAAAAACAAAGAAAATTCAGCAACGCTGAGTAGGAACCCCAAAAGTCAACTCAAAATGTATACATGATCAAAATTCAATCAATCATCCCATTGGCGTATATCCAGTACCCGAAGGAGCACTCCCCCAACAGCGGATGGAGAGGCTTTATCCTACGGGATGAGTTTGTGTTCTCCCAACAACGGATGGAGGCAAACTCATATCACACTCCCAACAGCGGATGGAGTGGTGTCCCACACCCACCAAAGTGGGGACACGTTCCTCCCAACAGCGGATAGAGGAACTGTCCAGCCGCCACATCTGACGACCCGCTAATCCCCGAAGGGAATCGCCCTACCTGCTCTCGGCAGGAAAATAATATAATCTCACACTAGTCATGTCCATTTCGGGATGAAATAACATATTTAAAACATCTCTTTCAAATATCATCAATATCAAATAATATAAATTAGCCCTCAATTGACTTGAACTCTAGTTTAATCGATTCAATTGAACTCGATTTATTAGAGCCTAACTGAACTTATCTCTAATCCTTATTTAACTAGTTTGGAACCACCCTAGACTAGTATAATTTAGACTAGATTAAGTTCAATTTAGGTTAAACTAACTTGAATAAGTCAATCAATTCGGAATCACCCTAAATTGATCTAGACTAATCAAGTTTAGTTTAGTTCAATCAATATTTGGGTTCAAGTTTAACAATAATATTAGGCTAGATTGAGCCAGTCCATCTACTGGTCATGTGCATTACATCACATACATCATCATAATAAAAAACATATGTATCATTCCAAATCATAAATATTTCAAATCATCATGATATTAATCTATCAACTTCGTTTAGTCTTAATCTTGCCCACTTTCGATGTGGGACTAATCAGGGGTGTTACAATCACCCCTACTCAAAGGCTTGACGTCCTTGTCAAGCCCCAACATAACCCAGATCAAACCCTAGCATAATGCATGTGAGGCGTAGCCCAGTGGTGGCTCCACGTCGTGACGAGTCGGCGGACCAAAATACTTAAGCGGGAGTTAACGTAGTACACTAATCAGGCCCTTATCAGCTAATCATACACATTCCCTACTTCCGATGTGGGACTAATGGGATGTTACAGTTTTAAATTGTTTCAAATTGAACCAAGGGAAACTATTAGAAACATGTACACCCATTTTACGGATGTCATCAATGATTTAAAAGCACTTGGTAAAAGTTTTTTCTGATTTTGAACTTGTTAATAAAATACTAAGATCCCTTCCAAAAAGTTGGGATCTAAAAGTGATGACAATACAAGAGACTAAGGACTTGAATAATTTTCTAATGGAAGAACTCATTGGATCTTTAATGACTTATGAAATGACATATATTGCACATGATGAATATGAGAATAATCTTCCAAAGAACAAAAAGGATTTGACATTAAGAATAAAAGAAAACTTCTTGAGCAAAAGCTAATGATATAGAACTTTTAACAAAAAAAATTAAAAACTCATGAAAAAGATTAATTCTAAAAACGAACTTAAAAAGGACACAAGAACTTATCATAAATCATTGAAAACGAAGAAAGCACTCAAGACAACATGGGATGAAGCGAGTACATCCAAGACAAGGAGCAAATCAAGAAAGATAAGGTGGTGAACTATGCTTTGATGGCTTTCGACAACAAGGTAAGTGACTCAACTAAAACCTCTTTACTTTACTATAAAATTAAAGATCCAATGAGTTCTTCCATTGGAAAATTATTCAAATCCTTAGTCTCTTGTATTGTCATCACTTTTGGATCTCAACTTTTTGGAAGGGATCTTAGTATTTTATTAACAAGTTCAAAATAAAAAAAAACTTTTACTAAGTACTTTCAAATCATTGATGACATCCGTAAAATGGGTGTACATGTTTCTAATAGTTTCCCTTGGTTCAATTCGAAACAATTTAAAACTATGCATCAAAAGATTAATTTTTGATTCTTTAACTCTGCTTGTGCCTTCACATATAATTTCAAGAGTGTGCTAAATATCATGGGTAGTTTCACAAGTCGAAATACAATTAAATACATTTTTATCCAAAGCACAAAACAAAGCATTTATAGCTTTTGCATTTAACGAAAATATTTTTTTCTTAAAATCATTTCATTCATTCATAGGTTTAGAGTGTTGTTGAAAATCATATTCGATAATATTTCATAAATCAAAGTTTAAAGAAAGTAAGAAAACTCTCATTCATGTTTTCCAATGCGTGTAGTCCGTCTCATTGAACATAAGAAGACGAATGATAGAGTGACCCTCTTGAAAGTTGAAAAAAGTCATCTCTCTTAGATGTTAAACCAAACAGAGAGAAACTTGACTCTGATACCAACTGTTAAGACCGTATCGGTACTAAGAGGGGAGGGGGGGATGAATTAGTACTTACCAAAACTTGCTAGCTTGCATATCTTAAGAATAACAAAAATCGCTAACTTGCACAACTCAAAATTATTGCTAGCTTGCATGTTTCAAAATATTGATAGTTACTTTTTTTTTTCTTTTTTGTTGATGATAAAGGGGGAGAAGTTATGATGATGATCATACATGGTATGATGAAATTTTATATTTTAAAATTATAATGCATGATTTTATGATACATGCAATAATGTGATAAATTGGTTCTTTCAATATTCATAATGTATGCAATGATAAAACACTCATGATACTCATGAATTCAAAGGTTCTATCAATATGACATATTGATAGGAGGAGTTTAGTTAAAATTCATCATCAGTGGTTATCATCATAAAAAAAAGGGGGATTGTTGAATCTCATATTTTGATAATGAAACCAATTGATAAAGTTATGATATAATGTGGGTTTAAGTGTCACAAGACTAGCTTCAATCAGGGAAAGACAAATAGACTAAAGCAGTAGAATTATAGGTTGGGTCGGAGTGAACATGTCAGAAGATTGGACATCGGGCTAGAGGATCGTTCAATATATCGGCATAAGGTCTTCGTGCCATGAGTTCAAGCATTGTGACAAAGGATCAGACATTGCGCCAAGGAGATCAGATATTGCAGAAGGTCGACATACCAATTGGGCAATACACCGAAGGGGAGGACGATGCGCCGAAGGATCGGACGAAGCACTAGATAAATCAATGAATGTCGAACAATAAAGGATCCATGCTTTATAATAATTTGTCTAGATCAAAGTAGTTTAAAGGGCTAATTGAGTTGGTTTCAGGTGTCACCATGCCAACTCAATTAGGGGCCAACTAGGCCTAAGTTGGGGTTGTTTTAGGCCAAGTGGAAGGCCCATTTAGTGACTCTTAGCTAGCTCAGGTGGTGGCACCGTTTGAGGCTCAGCCTCCTAGGCTGTCTAGGCTGTGATACCGCCCAAACTAGTGATGGTACTGCTAGAGCTCAGTCTTCGGGGCCCTGTCGAGTATCAGTGTTAGACTTGGTGGTGGTACCACCTAGTGTCAGACTAACAAGCAGTGGTACCACCAGTTATCAATCTAGCAGGCAATGGTACCGCTCAGTACTGGCGGTGATATAACTAGTACCCCGAAGACACGAGATGAGATCATTTTGGCTCTAAATTTAAATCAATTTGGGGCCTATAAATATCATTCATCATGCTCGGTTAAAATAAAAACTTAAACAAAAAATAGTGTAAAAACTCCATTGTAATTCCTTAAGAATTTCCCTTAGCTCTAAGTTTTGACTATAGTTTAATAGAGGGGTGAATGACTTGTAAAGGTTATCTCCTAAACTTATGAAAAGGAGAAAGGATTATAAGAGGGTATTGATCTTCACCCATTGAAAGAAGATCGGTAGTGGAAGCCAATGGCCTCGAGTGAAGAGGAATCTGAAGTGAACGTAGGTCACGATGACCGAATCATTATAAATCAATTTATATTTACTTTATGCTTTTTATTCTTATTATAAACTAATTTACTTATTCACTACACTTACAAATGCTTTCAAGTTAAATGTCTTTCCGATACGGACTTTATCAAACAAAGATTTTCTGAATCGACATAATTTTTATGTATACACTAATTCACCCCATCCACTCCCGGCCCATCCTCTTAGTGTCAATATGATCCTAACTGATTAACTACCCTCTTTACAATTCTTTCTCCTTTTCACAAGCTCAGGAGAGAACCTTCACACATCTCTTTTATACTTAGACCTCATTTGTCCCTTAGAAGACTTCTAACTTTAGGAGGAAGAGACTCAACAACTCAAAAAATATTACAATATTTTTTTCTCAAGTATTCTTTCCCCTTTCTATTATTTTTTTTACTATCCCAAGCAAAAATAAGTGGGGTATTTATAGACCCCAAATGACTTCAGAAATGGAGCTAAAAATTTAAATTTTTAATTTTTCAGAATACCGACGGTACCACCAATTAACATTTTATGCACTGGTAGTACCACCGCTGACCCTGGCGGTACTATCGTTGCGTTTTTTAGAAACGTACACTTCATACTTTTCAACTCATATATGATTCTACTGCCTAACCTGGTAGTGCCACCGCTTGGTCCAACTTCAGGTAATTGAATGGGCCTCCCAATAGGCTTAAACCAGCCCTGATTCAAGCCCAATGGGCCCCTAATTAAGTTGGTATAGTTACACCCAAAACCAACTCAATTACAACCTAAACTGTTAGGATCGAGAGCACTAAGAGGGGGGGGTGAATTAGTGCAGCGGAAATCTTATAATAATTAAAAAACCAAAAGCTACGTTCGTTCAAAAACTATTGTGATGGAAAAGCAAATTCGCAGTTTGTATCTAGGTGCAGTTTGCGTCTAAGCGCAGATTGCGTTCAAGCGCAGTTTTGCGTCTAAGCGCAGTTTTGCGTCTAAACTCAGATTTACGTCCAAATGCAGATTTACGTCTAAACGCAGATTTACGTCTAAACGCAGATTTACGTCTAAACGCAGTTTTACGTCTAAACGCAGTTTTGCGTCTAAACGCAGTTTTACGTCTAAACGCAGATTTACGTCTAAACGCAGATTTACGTCTAAACGTAGTTTTACGTCTAAACGCAGATTTACGTCTAAACTTTGAAACTCGTTTATATACTTGCAGAAGGCAGTATGCAGTTGAAATCAAGACGTAAACGTGAACTGAAATCTGACGATTGAGCGAGGAAAGCCGATTTACGTCTGAATGCAGTTTTACGTCTAAATGTTGAAACTCGTTCGTAAAATCGTAGAGGACAGATTGCAGTTATTAATAGGATTAAAATGTAAGCGTAAACTGCAAGGAAGCTCGTTCGTAAAAGCGCGGAAAACAGTTCTGCAGAATCAAACGTAAACGTAAACTATAATGTATGAAAATACGAAGATACGTCTGAATGCAGATTTGGAAGAACAGCTCTTAGAACTTGTTCGTGAAAGCGCAGAGAGCAGTAGTGATGAGGGAGGTTTGCAGTAATGATAAAGTACTCGAAATTAAACGCAAACCAGAGATTTAGAGTGGTTCGGTCAGCCTTGACCTACTCCACTTTTGGCTTCCTCCACCGATGAGGTTGCCGACGTCAACTAGGTGCCTTCCTTCAATGGGCGAAGGCCAAACTTCCCTCTTACAATTTCTCTCCTTTTGACAGGCTTAGGAGACAACCTTTACAGACCTTTCTCTCCTCACTTTACAATTGAAAACTTGAAGAACAGAAGGAGGAGACTTAAAGGCTTTACAACACTTTTGAGCTCTTTAGAATCACAGAAAAGATCACGATTTTGGTATAGGTCTGTTATCTTTTCAGTGCTGAATGGGTGGGGTATTTATAGGCCCCAACCCAATTCAAAATTCGAGCTCAAAATGATCAAATCGATCAAATCCCAGAATTCTGGGATCAGGCGGTTGCACCTCTCGACTGGAGAGGTGGCACCGCCTGGCAGAGCTCGAAGACTGAGCTCTGCCGATTGCTTCTCTCTGCCAGAGCTCGAAGACTGAGCTTGGTGGATGCATCACCTGGCAGAGCTCGAAGACTGAGCTTGGTGGTTGCATCACCTGGCAGAGCTCGAAATCTGAGCTTGGTGGTTGCATCACTTGGCAGAGCTCCAAACTGAGCTCAAGCTGATGCACCATTCTGCCAGAGCTCGAAGACTGAGCTTGGTGAATGCATCACCTGGCAAAGCTCGAGACTGAGCTCAGGCTGATGCACCACTCTGCCAGAGCTCGAAGACTGAGCTCGGTGGTTGCATCGCCTGGCAGAGCTCGGAACTTGAGCTCTGGCGGTGCAACCTCTTGGCTGGAGCGGTTGCACCTCCCAGCCTTGCAACCCTGGCGGTTGCACCTCCTGGCTGGGGCGGTTGCACCTCCCAGCCTTGCAACCCTTGCGGTTGCACCTCCTGGCTGGGGCGGTTGCACCTCTCAACCCCACAGCCCAGGCGGTTGCACCTCCTGGCTGGGGCGGTTGCACCTCCTGGTGCAATCAGGGTCCGAATGGTTCACTCCATTCGACCCAGTTTGAATCTTTTCAGGGGCCCAATTGCCCCAAGATTAAGCTAATGGGATCACCTCCCATTTTCATGCTTAATCATCGTGCTAACTACGATTATCTCTAAGACAACTTCTGCAGCTTTGCTCCGATGCGTCAATCGCTTCTTCCGGCGAGTTTCCGGCCAACTTCCGTCGATCAACCGATAACCTTCGGTGATCCTTCTGCGGACATCCGGCATACTCCTGGACTTTGCGACGATCCACTTGGCGAGTTCCGACGAGCTTCGCTTGGCAAGCTTCTGGACTTCTCGGATCTGTTCTCTCTGAACCTCCGACGACCGTCCGAACTTCCGTCGAACTCTCGAACTCCCAACGTGATCATGATCTTGACTCCGGCGCAACTCCTGCTGCTTGTCTTACTCTCATCGTAGTTAATCCTGCACACTTATCTCAACACATAGATTAGATAACAAATGACAATTGACTTCATCATCAAAATCCGAGATTCAACAATCTCCCCCTTTTTGATGATGACAATCAATTGATAAAGGAGTTGTCCTTAACTCCCCCTATCTATATGCCATAGTTGAGATAAGTCAACCTTGAATTCAAGACCTAAGAATTCAAGTGACGTATTGATAAGTTAGATCAGTTAAACTTATCAATGCTCCCATCATGATGCCTATCATGATGTATCTCTTCAAGAATTATGTCAATGCATGACATACATCATCAAGATTGTATGATTGTGTTTGTAGCCATTCATCATGTAATCATATAAAGCAACGAAGGACTTTTTACATGATGCTCACATTTGAGATTTTCTAGTAAGTTTGCATTTTCTTTACAATATCAAATCAAGACATGATGCAAACTATAGTACATGTTCACATATCTCTTGGTGATGCAAGGATGGCATAACATTGTTTATAGCATCACTCAAGTATTTGCAACTATGACATAGATATGATTATGACAGTTCAGCTATGACATAGTGTTTATCAATTCATATTTTTCTCCCCCTTTGTCATCAACAAAAAGCATGATAGCATTATCAAGCATATAAAGGAAGTCATGACACATATATCACTTTATTGTTTTTGCTTGACGGAGGAAAGTCATTTTCCAAGGAGTTTTCATAAGAGTGTACGGGAACATCCCATTTTTAGCATACAACCTGAAAAATGAACTTCTTACATGCATTTGGTTAAAAATATTTGTCACATAATTTGCAACATGTTATTTGATCAAGCGTTGTCAAGGCATGTAATAGTAATAACATCCGAAAGATAATTTTAACTAGTTTAAGTATTCGGACACATCAACATTCCTAATTCTCTTCTTATGTAATCAAATTGTTCTTCACATAGGGGTTTTGTGAAGATATCAGCCAGTTGATGTTTGGTATCAATAAATTCTATGGTCACGTCATGATTAGTGACATGATCACGTATAAAGTGATGTCTAATATCAATGTGTTTTGTTCTTGAGTGTTGTATAGGATTTTTAGTTAAGCATATTGCACTCGTGTTTTCACATTTAATGGGAATATCTTTAAGATTCACTTTGTAATCTTCTAAAGTGTTTTTCATCCATACAACTTGTGCACAGCATGCACTTGCTGCAATGTATTCAGCTTCGGTTGTTGATAGGGCAACCGAGTTTTGTTTCTTAGATGACCAGGATACAAGGGCATGTCCTAAAAATTGACATGATCCTGATGTGCTTTTTCTGTCTAGTTTACAGCCAGCGAAGTCCGCATCAGCATAAGCTGTTAATTCAAAATTTTCTGATTTTGGGTACCATAATCCTAGATTGGTAGTTCCATTAAGATATCTGAGTATTCTTTTGACAGCTTTGAGATGAGATATCTTAGGGTCTGATTGAAATCTAGCACAAAGTCCTACACTGAACATAATGTCTGGTCTTGTGGCAGTGAGGTAAAGTAAACTTCCTATCATACCCCTATAGGTTTTTTGATCGAAGCTTTCTCCATTCTCATCAATTTCTAACTTAGTGGAGGTGCTCATAGGAGTGTCAATGGCTTTTGAATTATTCATTTTGAATTTCTTTAGCAAACTCACAGCATATTTGGTTTGACTAATAAAGATGCCATTGCTTAGTTGTTTGATTTGTAGGCCTAAGAAGAATGTTAACTCTCCCATTAGACTCATTTCGAATTCATGACTCATAGTTTTCGAAAAGGATTCACAAAGAGATTCATTTGTAGAACCAAAGATAATATCATCAACATAAATCTGAACAATGAGAAAATTATCTTCAAAATTCTTGATAAATAATGTAGTATCAACCTTGCCTTTAATGAAATTATTTTCAATGAGAAAAGAGCTAAGTCTCTCATACCAAGCCCTTGGGGCTTGTTTTAAACCATAGAGAGCTTTAGTTAATCTAAACACATGATTAGGGTAGCCATTGTTTCCAAATCCAGGAGGTTGTTCAACATAAACTTCTTCGGAAATGAAACCATTTAGAAAAGCGCTTTTAACATCCATTTGAAATAACTTAAAATTATTGCAACTAGCGTAGGCAAGGAGCAACCTTATGGCTTCCAATCGAGCCACAGGTGCGAAGGTTTCTTCGTAATCGATACCTTCTTCTTGGTTGAAACCTTTGGCCACTAATCTAGCCTTGTTTCTAACCACGATACCATTTTCATCTTGCTTGTTTCTAAAGATCCATTTAGTACCAATTACTAAATGGTCAATTGGCCTAGGAACAAGCGTCCACACCTCATTTCTCTCAAATTGATTTAATTCATCTTGCATTGCGATAATCCATGAATCATCTTTCATGGCTTCATCAATACATTTGGGTTCAATTTGGGAGAGAAAAGCGGCGTTGGCACAAAAGTTTTTAAAAGAAGATCGTGTTTGAACCCCTTTTGATGTGTCTCCTAGGATTAGCTCCTTAGGATGAGCATCAATATACTTCCAATCCTTGGGTAAGGATGTTTTGGAAGTGGATGCAACCAAGTTGCTAGTTGGAGACGGGGTTTCGTTTAAATTCAAGGAATCAAAATTAACATCATCATCAAGATCATTTTTCTTAATTTCTGAAATCTCATTGAAAACAACATGGATGGATTCTTCAATAATTAAGGTTCTTTTATTGAAGATGCGAAAAGCTTTAGAAACCGAAGAATAACCAAGAAAGATTCCTTCATCAGATTTAGCATCGAATTTTCCTAAGTTATCCTTTTCATTCAAGATAAAACACTTACACCCAAAGACTTGAAAATATGAGACATTGGGTTTTTTGTTATTCCATAACTCATAGGGAGTTTTGGAGAGTAAGGGTCTTACTAGGACTCTATTTAAAATATAACATGCAGTGTTTACAGCTTCGGCCCAAAAATATTTGGGTAGGCTATGTTCATTCAACATGGTTCTTGCCATTTCTTGCAAATTTCGATTTTTTCTTTCTACTACCCCATTTTGTTGAGGATTTCTTGGAGTAGAGAAGTTATGGTTGTATCCGTTGAGTTCACAGAATTCTTGGAAGTCATGGTTTTGAAATTCTCCACCGTGATCACTTCTAATTGACGAAATCATAGATTCCTTCTCATTTTGAACAAGTTTACAAAACTTGGTAAAATGTCTAAAGCATTCATTTTTTTGTTTTAAGAAGTAGGTCCATGTATATCTGCTGTAGTCATCAATAATGACAAAGGCGTATTTGCTACCTCCTAGACTCGATGTAGATATTGGTCCGAACAAGTCCATATGGATCAATTGTAAGGGCCTAGAGGTGCTTATTTGATTCTTAGCTTTGAAGCTACCCCTTATTTGCTTACCTAATTGGCAAGCATCACATACATTATCTTTGATGAACTTGATATGAGGAATTCCTCTTACAAGTTCTCTAGATGATACTTGATTGATTAGTTTCATGCTAGCATGACCTAATCTTCTATGCCATAGCCAAGCATCCTCATTCATAACGGCAAAGCACATTTCATCACATAAGTCATTGATGTCAATAGTGTATACGTTGTTTTGTTTTAATGCAATCATAGATATATTTTTGTGTGGTTTTTCAATGATGCAGGCATTAGATTCAAATCTTATAATATATCCTTTATTACATAATTGACTAATGCTCAAGAGGTTATGTTTTAAACCATCAACTAGTAAAACATCTTCAATAGAGAGGTTGGATTTGTTACCTATGGTTCCTTTGCCAATGATTTTACCCTTGTTGTTGTCTCCGAAGGTGACATATCCTTCGTCTATGCTAGAGAGCTTAGAGAATTGAGATGGATCTCCGGTCATATGCCTTGAGCATCCACTATCAAGGTACCATTTCTTGCTCCTAGCTTGCGATTGTTTAGTTTTCTACAAGAAAGGATGATGTTTAGGTACCCATTTGCTTTTGGGTGCTTCATAAATAGATCTACATTTTCTATCATGTTGCATAGAGTTTATCATGGTTCCTTTAGGAACCCAAACTAATTTGTTTGGACTTGTTTTCTTGAATGGACAACAATGTGTCTTGTGTCCAGATTTGCAACAAAAGTTGCACTTGGTTTGGTGTTGAACGTGTAAGATGGGGCCTCTTACAAAGGTAGTTGGATTTCGGTGAGGACTCCTCACAAATCCAATCCCACTTCTTTTGGGAGCATGACCCTTGTTTGTAAGGATCATGTTTAATGACTTGCTACCAACCTCGAATTTCTTCAAGGTGTCCTTAAGTAGCAAGTTTTCTTTTTGTAAAGTTTCTAAATCATGACATTTGATACATGAATTTAAATTATCATGATGTTCGACTTTTAACTTATCAAACTCACAAGTAAGATTATCATGTACCTTTTTTAGCAACTTGTATTTTCTATTTATAACTTTGCATTCATCAAATAAATCATGGAAG
The DNA here is from genome assembly GCF_036884655.1 of Musa acuminata AAA Group. Lineage (NCBI taxonomy): Eukaryota > Viridiplantae > Streptophyta > Magnoliopsida > Zingiberales > Musaceae > Musa > Musa acuminata. Next base: position 19,137,299 of record NC_088353.1, on the reverse strand, counting down.
GCATTTAATAATTCATCGAAAGATAAATCAGCATCTAATAAATCCGTTACCTCTTCTTCGATGGCCATAAATGCGTAATGAGCAACTTGCTCGGTGTTGGATTCTTCTTCCTCAGATGCGCTCGAATCATTCCATGTTGCTTGGAGCGCCTTCTTCTTTGTTGTTCTTTTCTTGACTTAGGGACAATCACTTTTGTAATGTCCCGGCTTTTTACATTCATAGCAGATTACTTGGTCCTTCTTAGGTTCAAGTTTATTTTTCACATCGTTTTTAAACTTGTTTCTTTTGAAGAATTTTTTAAACTTTCTTGTCAAAAGTGCCAAGTCATCATCACAGTCCTCATCACTTGAGTTTTCTCTCAAGTGGCATTCAGAAGTTTTAAGTGCCATATCCTTCCTGTTCTTTGGAAGGATGTCTTCTTGCTCTTCATGAGCTTTGCATGTCATTTCGTAGGTCATTAATGACCCGATTAGTTCTTCAAGAGGGAAATTTTGCAGATCTTTTGCCTCTTGAATGGCGGTGACTATAGGATCCCAACTCTTAGGAAGGGATCTTAGTATCTTATTAACAAGCTCAAAATCCGAAAAGCTCTTTCCGAGACCTTTTAAACCGTTGACGACATCCGTGAAACGGGTAAACATGTCGCCAATGGTTTCACTCGGTTTCATTCGAAAAAGTTCAAAAGAATGTAGCAACAAATTGATTTTTGACTCTTTCACTCTACTTGTGCCCTCGTGGGTCACTTCAAGTGTGTGCCAAATATCAAAAGCAGTTTCGCAAGTTGAAACACGATTAAATTCGTTTTTATCTAGTGCGCAAAATAAGGCATTCATAGCCTTTGCATTAAGAGCGAAAGCCTTCTTCTCCAAATCGTTCCAATCGATCATTGGAAGAGAAGATTTTGAAAATCCATTTTCAACAAGGTTCCATAGTTCAAAGTCCATAGAAATAAGAAAGATCCTCATTCGGGTCTTCCAGTAAGTGTAGTCCGTTCCACTGAACATGGGTGGACGTGTAATCGAATGCCCCTCTTGGTTTCCGGCGTATGCCATCTCTCTTGGGTTTTAATCCTTTAGAGAGTTAACCTTGCTCTGATACCAATTGTTAGGATCGAGAGCACTAAGAGGGGGGGGGTGAATTAGTGCAGCGGAAATCTTATAATAATTTAAAAACCAAAAGCTACGTTCGTTCAAAAACTATTGTGATGGAAAAGCAAATTCGCAGTTTGTATCTAGGTGCAGTTTGCGTCTAAGCGCAGATTGCGTTCAAGCGCAGTTTTGCGTCTAAGCGCAGTTTTGCGTCTAAACTCAGATTTACGTCCAAATGCAGATTTACGTCTAAACGCAGATTTACGTCTAAACGCAGATTTACGTCTAAACGCAGTTTTACGTCTAAACGCAGTTTTGCGTCTAAACGCAGTTTTACGTCTAAACGCAGATTTACGTCTAAACGCAGATTTACGTCTAAACGTAGTTTTACGTCTAAACGCAGATTTACGTCTAAACTTTGAAACTCGTTTATATACTTGCAGAAGGCAGTATGCAGTTGAAATCAAGACGTAAACGTGAACTGAAATCTGACGATTGAGCGAGGAAAGCCGATTTACGTCTGAATGCAGTTTTACGTCTAAATGTTGAAACTCGTTCGTAAAATCGTAGAGGACAGATTGCAGTTATTAATAGGATTAAAATGTAAGCGTAAACTGCAAGGAAGCTCGTTCGTAAAAGCGCGGAAAACAGTTCTGCAGAATCAAACGTAAACGTAAACTGTAATGTATGAAAATACGAAGATACGTCTGAATGCAGATTTGGAAGAACAGCTCTTAGAACTTGTTCGTGAAAGCGCAGAGAGCAGTAGTGATGAGGGAGGTTTGCAGTAATGATAAAGTACTCGAAATTAAACGCAAACCAGAGATTTAGAGTGGTTCGGTCAGCCTTGACCTACTCCACTTTTGGCTTCCTCCACCGATGAGGTTGCCGACGTCAACTAGGTGCCTTCCTTCAATGGGCGAAGGCCAAACTTCCCTCTTACAATTTCTCTCCTTTTGACAGGCTTAGGAGACAACCTTTACAGACCTTTCTCTCCTCACTTTACAATTGAAAACTTGAAGAACAGAAGGAAGAGACTTAAAGGCTTTACAACACTTTTGAGCTCTTTAGAATCACAGAAAATATCACGATTTTGGTATAGGTCTGTTATCTTTTCAGTGCTGAATGGGTGGGGTATTTATAGGCCCCAACCCAATTCAAAATTCGAGCTCAAAACGATCAAATCGATCAAATCCCAGAATTCTGGGATCAGGCGGTTGCACCTCTCGACTGGAGAGGTGGCACCGCCTGGCAGAGCTCGAAGACTGAGCTCTGCCGATTGCTTCTCTCTGCCAGAGCTCGAAGACTGAGCTTGGTGGATGCATCACCTGGCAGAGCTCGAAGACTGAGCTTGGTGGTTGCATCACCTGGCAGAGCTCGAAATCTGAGCTTGGTGGTTGCATCACTTGGCAGAGCTCCAAACTGAGCTCAAGCTGATGCACCATTCTGCCAGAGCTCGAAGACTGAGCTTGGTGAATGCATCACCTGGCAAAGCTCGAGACTGAGCTCAGGCTGATGCACCACTCTGCCAGAGCTCGAAGACTGAGCTCGGTGGTTGCATCGCCTGGCAGAGCTCGGAACTTGAGCTCTGGCGGTGCAACCTCTTGGCTGGAGCGGTTGCACCTCCCAGCCTTGCAACCCTGGCGGTTGCACCTCCTGGCTGGGGCGGTTGCACCTCCCAGCCTTGCAACCCTTGCGGTTGCACCTCCTGGCTGGGGCGGTTGCACCTCTCAACCCCACAGCCCAGGCGGTTGCACCTCCTGGCTGGGGCGGTTGCACCTCCTGGTGCAATCAGGGTCCGAATGGTTCACTCCATTCGACCCACTTTGAATCTTTTCAGGGGCCCAATTGCCCCAAGATTAAGCTAATGGGATCACCTCCCATTTTCATGCTTAATCATCGTGCTAACTACGATTATCTCTAAGACAACTTCTGCAGCTTTGCTCCGATGCGTCAATCGCTTCTTCCGGCGAGTTTCCGGCCAACTTCCGTCGATCAACCGATAACCTTCGGTGATCCTTCTGCGGACATCCGGCATACTCCTGGACTTTGCGATGATCCACTTGGCGAGTTCCGACGAGCTTCGCTTGGCAAGCTTCTGGACTTCTCGGATCTGTTCTCTCTGAACCTCCGACGACCGTCCGAACTTCCGTCGAACTCTCGAACTCCCAACGTGATCATGATCTTGACTCCGGCGCAACTCCTGCTGCTTGTCTTACTCTCATCGTAGTTAATCCTGCACACTTATCTCAACACATAGATTAGATAACAAATGACAATTGACTTCATCATCAAAATCCGAGATTCAACATAAACTACTTTAATCAAGACACATATGATTACAAGCATGAATCCTATGTTGTCGGCATGTCATTGATTCATCGGGCACTTGGTCCGATCCTCCGGCATATCGTCCTCTCTTTCAGTGTATTGCCCAATCCATTAATATGTTGACCTCCCGCAACATTCGATCTTCTTAGTGTTAGGATCAAGAGCACTAAGAGGAGGGGGGGGGGGGGGGGGGGGAGGGGGGGTGAATTAGTGTAGCGGAAATCTTTCAACGATAAAAAACGTTCGAACGATAAAAACAATTTTGGTGTGAAAGCTGATTCTAAGATTACTTTAACTTAAGATCAAGCGAGATGACATTAAAGTCAATCTATGAAGGCAGTTTACAGTTATGATGAAAACCAGAATATAAGCGCAAACTAAAATACGACGTTCGTACGATAAAAGCGATTTCGGTGTGAAAGCCGATTCGTAAACCACTTTAACTTGAGATGAAGCGAGATGTAGTTAAAGCAAGGATATAAAGGAAGTTTGCAGTTATGATGGAAATCAGAACGTAAGCACAAATTGAAATATGATGTTCGTACGATAAAACTGATTTGCGTCTAAACGCCGATTCGGAAAGCACTGAACTTTGAAACACGTTCGTAAAAACACAGAAGGCAGTAAGCTATTGAGGAGGTTTCTAGTAAAGATAAGATGCTCAAAGTAAATGCAAACCGAGATTTAGAGTGGTTCGGTCAATCTTGACCTACTCCACTTTTGGCTTCCTCCACCGACGAGGTCACTAACGTCAACTAGAGGCCTTCCTTCAATAGGCGAAGGCCAACCACCCTTTTACAGTTTCATTCCTTTTGACGGGCTTAGGAGACAACCCTTACAGACTTTTCTCTCCTCTCTTTAAAGCTCAGAACTTGGAAGTGCTGGGAAATCTTGGGGGCGACATCATATGCGCAACGAAAGAACAAGAAAACAAAATCCCCAATTCCCAAAGAGATGTTCGTCGTCATGCAAAGATTGGTGCACAAAATCCGCGAAACTTAAAACTGCGTATAGAGTAGATTGTGTTACCTAGGGAGATCGTATATCCCTGTTTCCTTGCAGATCCTTAGGAGAGGGTGAAGGAGGTCAAGCGTCCTCCTCTCTAGCGGTGATCCACATAACAGGGTTGCGACGACGCTCCTCAAAACTCCAAGCCTGCTCTGAGGTGGAGAGGGAGAGGAGAATAGGAAAGGCAAACAAAGGCTCTAGCCTATGAGGCTATGAATCCCTCCTATTTATAGAGATCCCCTGTCAAACCCTAATAGGTCCTCCCCTAGTGGGTATTGGATCTGCATCCAATAAGACAAGGGCTCCGTCGGATATCTTATATCTGAACCTCTACTCATCGCAATGCCTACCATATGTGTGTGACCCTCTAGGCCCAATATCGAGCTGGTCGTGAGTCATACCTATCATAACTCCTTCTAACTCAGTGAATTATTATCTCTGTAATAATTCACTTGACTCATCGACTACGGATGTACTAGGCCACTACGCCGTAGTCCCCAAACGATATAGGGGAATCCAATCCATTGGACCTGTCTGTCCTCAGTTATCGTGTACCTATAGTCCCTCATTCATCTAATATCCCAGAGACCGTATATCGAGCATGGTGCTGTCAGACCCATACAGTTTCTACTCGAGTCTTACTCTAATTGGATTCTCTTGGAGAACTCTTTCTCTCTCAACCCGAATGACCCTGGCCAAGGATTTGTCTGAGCAAGAACACATGGGATATTCCTCTCATGACGCCGAGAGTGGATGATCCTCTATCGACACTCAATAGCCCTCGTAAGGTCGACTACCACTCCCAATGACTAGCTGTACTAGATCTGGGACAGCCAAACCTATAAGTATGGTATCAAAGAGTGGAGCACTCATATAGGACATCCTTGGTGTCTCAAGTCTAAAGACCAGATATACCACTAGGACTACGGAATCGCTGTCTGACAATAAGGCATCATCAACCATCCAGCATTCCGTAAGCGAATCAATCAGTGAACTCATTCTCCAATGAGCACCTGTACTGTATCCCTAGTGTCCCTACACGAGCAGCTATGAGACCAGCTGCATCCATCATATGGACGGGTATACAGCACACTAGTCTGTCCGGTTATCACGATGTCCCTTTCGAGTAACCTATGACCGGGATTATTTAGGACATGTGTTTAAAGGTGAATCGATCTCATTATTGTGATCTCATCACGATCCGATTCCCATTGCACAAATCCAAGGACATCACAATATATATATGCACATATGGAATAGTTATAAAGTAATATACGCCAAAATATAATAAGCAAAAAGATTCTGTATCAAGTCACACGTGTCATCACTCACGTGATTGGCTTGCTGAGCACCTATGACTAGCAATCTCCCACTTGACCTAAAGCCAATCACCTATGTGTCTGATCCCCATCAGACCCCTGTGACGCTTAAAGACAATATGAGACAACGACTTTGTCAATGGATCTGCAATGTTATCTTCGGATGGAACTCTTTCCACTACTACATCTCCTTGGGTTACGATCTCTCTGATAAGCTGGAACCTCCTTAGAACACTTCTGATGAGACTTGGGTTCCCTTATTTGAGTAATCGCCCCATTGTTGTCGCAATATAAGGAGATCGGCTCCTCGTTACCCAGCACGACTCCCAAATCTGTGATGAACTTCTTCACCCAGACTCCCTCCTTTGCTACATCTGATGCAGCAATTTACTCTGCCTCTATGGTCGAATCAGCAGTGGTATCTTGCTTGGAACTCTTCCAACACACTACTCCTCCATTCAAGGTGTACACATACCCTGAATTCGACTTGCTATCATCGACATCAGACTGAAAACTTGAGTCTGTGTAGCCTTCAACCTTAAGGCTATTACCTCCATTTACTAGGAAAAGATCCTTAGTCCTTCTCAAGTACTTAAGGATACACTTTACTGCTTTCCAGTGCTCCAAGCCTAGATCCGCCTTATACCTGCTCGTGACACTCAGAGCATGCGCTATATCAGGCCTAGTACATAGCATGGCATACATGATAGACCCTATTGCTGAGGCATAAGGTATCATATTCATGTTCGTCCTTTCTTCTGGAGTCTTTGGGGACATACTCGTAGAAAGTGATATCCCATGTCTCATCAGTATGAGACCTCTCTTGGAATTTTCCATGCCAAACCTTTTGACAATGGTTTCTATGTACCTGGATTGGGACAAGTCAAGCATCCTCTTGGATCTATCTCTATAGATTCTAATCCCCAAGATATAGGATGCTTTCCCTAAGTCCTTCATGGAGAAGTGTCTAGATAACCAAGCCTTTACTATGGATAGCATTCCTACGTCGTTCCCAATGATGAGGATGTCATCCACATATAACACCAAAAAGGTGATAGCGATCCCTACACACAAGGCTCATCTTCGTTCTTAACGAAGTCATAAGATCTGATTGCCTCATCAAATCTTATGTTCCAACTTTGGGAAGCTTGCTTTAGTCCATAAATGGATCTAAGCAACCTACACACCTTATCTGGGTAGTTCTTGGACACGAATCCCTCAGGTTGCATCATATACACCTCCTCCTCAAGGTTCCCATTAAGGAATGTGGTTTTCACATCCATCTGCCAGATCTCATAATCATAGTGTGCTGCAATAGCCAATATAATTATGATGGATTTTAGCATTGCTACGGGTGAGAAGGTTTTGTCGTAGTCAACACCTTGCCTTTGACGATACCCCTTAGCCACTAGCCTTACTTTATAGGTCTCGACCTTTCCATCTACTCTGATCTTTTTCTTAAAGATCCACTTACAACCGATGGGTACAATACCTTCGGGCGCATCAACTAGGTTCCAAACCTTATTGGAGTACATAGAATCCATCTTAGAACTCATGGCTTCTTGCTACTTCCCGGAGTCTATACTCATAATAGCCTCCTCGTAGGTTTGAGGATCAATATCCTCAACATCCTCTCCTCTAATATGTCCCACATACCTCTCAGGATGATGAGATACTCTATCAGACCTGTGTAAAGTTGAAACTTGTGTATTAGGTACCTGAACAGACTCGGGCTGTAGAGTGGTGCTTGAGCTTGGTTCTCCAACCTCGCTCAACTCTATCATTCTACCACTGTCTCCGCCAAGAATGTGTTCATTCTCAAGGAACACTGCTCTCTTAGCTACAAAGACCTTTTGGTCCTCGAGATGATAGAAATAATATCCACAAATTTCCTTGGGGTATCCCACAAATTTGTATCGCTTTGTCCTTGATTCTAACTTATCGGGGTTGTGTCTTTTAACATGGGCAGGGCAGCCCCAAATCTTAACAACCTTAAGATCAGGCTTCTTCCCTTTCCATATCTCATATGGTGTAGACACTACCGACTTAGTTGGAACTCTGTTCAAAAGGTAAGCTGCGGTTTATAGGGCATATCCCCAGAATGAGATGGGTAGGTCAGCGAAACTCATCATGGACCGTACAATATCTAATAACGTACGATTTCTCCTTTCAGAGACACCATTGAGCTGAGGTGTACAAGGAGGTGTCCATTGGGATAATATCTCATGGTCCTTAAGGAACTGAGTAAACTATGTACTTAAGTACTCACCTCCTCGATCTAATCGAAGAGTTTTGATACTCTTTCTAATCTGGTTCTCCACCTCATTCTTATACTCTCTGAATTTCTCAAAGGCCTCGGACTTGTACTTCATTAAGTACACATATCTATACCTTGAGAAATCATCAGTAAATGTAATGAAGTAGAGTAACCTGCAATGGCATGAGTTGACTTGGGTCCACATACATCACTATGTATGAGTTCCAACAGCTCAGTGGCTCTCTCTCCAGTTCCACTAAATGGAGAGTTGGTCAGTTTTCCACGAATGCAAGGCTCATAAGTTGCATATGACACATAGTCGAATAGATCTAGATATCCATCATTTAGTAACATTTGAATCCTTCTTTCATGGATGTGACCTAGCCTATAATGCCATAGGTATGCACTGTTCACCTCATCTCGTTTCCTCTTAGACACTTACATACATGATATATGGAGTAGTGTCTTGCATAAACAAACCTTTATGCAATATTCCTCTCGTCAATCTCCCATCGGCATTGCTAGAATTTACAATAAATTGTAGATGTGATAAGCAAAACTGGTATCCAATACCAATGCACTATCACAAAAATCTGACAATTGGAGATTGATCATGAATGTACCTAAAGCTTCTCCAAGCTTCTATTTCGCCCTTTCTGCAAGGTACTCTTTGCAGTTTCTCTTCCAGTGCCCATCTTTACCATAGTGGAAGCACTGGCCTTTGTCATTTGCTGGGTTTTTCTTAGCAACCTTTGCTTTACTTGGTTTGCCCTTGCCCTTTCCCTTCTTAAGGGACCTTTCTGCTTTCCTTTTCTTTTTGGCCTCACCAGTATAGAGAACTGGCTTCTCTTTCTTAATAGTACTCTCTGCCAACCTCAACATATTGAAGAGCTCTGGGAGAGTCACCTCAAGCTTGTTCATATTAAAATTCATTATGAACTGTGAAAAGGAATCTGGTAGGGATTGAAGCGCAATGTCCACACACAAGTTATCCTCTAGGACCATTTCTAGACCTGTGAGTTTCTCTATCCACTCAACCATCTTTAGGACATGGTTCTAAACCGGTGTCCCCTCAGTCATCCTAGCGCGGAAAAGGCTCTTGGATATCTCATATCACTGAGTCCTTCCCTGTTCCTCAAACAATTTGCAGACATGTAGGAGAATGGATCTGGCATCCATCTTTTCATGTTGTCTCTGTAACTCAGGAGTCATAGAGCCCAACATATACCACTGAGCAAGAGTGGAGTCATCAATGTACTTCACGTAGCGAGCGATCTCATCCTCGGTTGCCCTTTCTTCGGGCGTAGGCATCACTGTATCAAGGACGTACACGATTTTCTCTGCTGTGAGAATAATTCTCAAGTTACGGAGCCAATCCGTATAATTTGGACCAGTGAGGCGGTTGACATTAAGTATGCCACGTAAGGGATTTGAAAGCGACATTTTCTAAAAATAAAGATGCAGCAGAAATGAATAACATGCAGATTTTGCAAAAAATAAACTATCAAGATATGAACTTCTATCTTAATATGCTCCCACTATTTTACTAACGAGTCACACGACACCCTCAGCACGTGAAACGGAAGTCTCCGGCAAACTTCTAGTGGGGATCAGGATCCAATCAGCGTCTTAGTGTAACCTCGAGGGACTCGACCAATCACACTAAGCCTAAAAGGTAGGCAACTCTTGCCGATCACAACTCCTTGTGATTCCCATCCTGTTCGGCCTCCGAATCACCATGGCCTCGAGGGACTCGACCAACCATGATGCTCGGTTATGTTAACACCTTCGTTACAAGATGAGTCTGATTTGATAATATACCCTCGAGGGACTCAACCAAGTATACCATGCCCTCAGGTCACCGGTGACATCTCTATGTCATAAGCAAGATAGCGAATCACGATATAGGTGAGTCTCGAGGGACTCGACCAACTCAACCTACACCGAGAATCAGTTCCTACTTATAACGATGGAAGGCCACGTGGGTCAATCTAATTGCCTCACGTTTACTGACTTAATATTATCGAGAGATGTTTCTATGATTTGGTCTCCTAATATGACATGTCACACATATACATATTTAATATATATCTACATCGCATGCAAATATATATATACATATCTAGTATGTGTATAAGCAATCACACGAGATGATCATGGACCACAACCTAATATGATTAGGCCTGAGCCAGTAGGCCTAATCACTTACATCAAGATCTATGTGTGCAACGGTGCATCTCCATGCCCTATGATCGTCCATCTCATCCTCGTCGGTTCCGTTAACATCTTGATGCATCTTCATTCATCACGATTGTCCGTCTTGTGGGTCCCGCAATCGCATCCACGCTCCCGCTGCACCTCCTCATGTGATTACAACTTAATCATAGGTACATAGGCCCGACAATAAACGAGAAATATAATGGAGACTCGCAGACCTCAATAATAATAATCACAAGTACACACATCACATGGTCCATGATCATCCGTCCACACATTATACATCACATGTATAAATAATCATCATCATGTAAGACTACTAGATAATAATAAAAATAATAATCAATTAAACCTTTTAATTAATTAATATTTTTTGAAATCAGGGACATGTAGGGAATTTCTGAATTTATAGGGGTATTTTCGTAATTTGGATAAAAGATAGAAACTGGAATTTATTAAATTCTGAGGGGCAAAACTATCTTTTACCCAGAACACCCTAATGCCCTACTACCCTTTTTTGCTTTTGCTGCCGCCGCCGCCGCCAGCAGGGGCGGGGCGCTGCCGCTGCAGGTGGGCGCCCCCGCGGTCGTCGCCGCCTCCGCGGGCAGTTCTGCCGGCGGGGCAACGCCCGTAGGCGGTGCTGCCCAGCAGGTTGGCGCCCCTGCGGGCGTCGCCACCTCCGCGGGCGGTTCTGCCCGCGAGGCAACGCCCGTAGGCGGTGCTGCCTCGTTGGCGGCCGCCCCTGCGGGGTTTTTGCCTGTGGGAGCAGCGGCCACAGGCGCCGCTGCCCTGCGGTGCCTCAGCCCGCGCTGCTACCCCGCGGTGCCTCTACCCGCGGGCTCAGCGGCCGCAGGTGCCTCTACCCGCGGGCTGCCAGCCCCGCCGGCCGCAAGCCTGCTGCAAGCAGACCGCCGGCCGGTTGTTGCAGGCACAGCGCTTGCGCATGCGCCGGCACTGTGCTGCATGGCTGCGGCTGCAGTTGCCGCTGCAGGTGGCTGCAGGCATGCAGATCGAGGGCAGCAACAGTTGCTGCCCTTCCTCGCTTTTGCGTCAACGATTTTGACGTCAAAATTCTTCCTAAACACAACACACGCAGTTCAAAACCAATCATTCGCACGAATAACCTGGCTCTGATACCACTGTTAGGAAATATTGGGGGCGACATCATATGCGCAGTAGAAGAACAAGAAAATAAAATCCCCGATTCCTAAAGAGATGTTCGTCGTCATGTGAAAATTGGTGCGCAAAATTCGCGAAACTTAAAACTGCTTATAGAGTAGATTATGTTACCTAGGGAGATCGTATATCCATATTTCCTTGCAGATCCTTAGAGGGTGAAAGAGGTCAAGCATCCTCCTCTCTAGCGGTGATCCACACAATAGGGTTGCGACGATGCTCCTCAAAACTCCAGGCCTGCTTTGAGGTGGAGAGGGAGAGGAGAATAGGAAAGGCAAGCAAAGGCTTTAGCCTATGAGGATCTGAATCCCTCTTATTTATAAAGATCCCCTGTCAAACCCTAATGGGTCCTCCCCTAGTGGGTATTGGATCTGCATCCAATAAGACAAGGGCTCCGTCGGATATCTCATATCTGAACCTCTACTCATCGCAATGCCTACCATATGTGTGTGACCCTCTAGGCCCAATATCGAGCTGGCCGTGAGTCATACCTGTCAGAACTCCTTCTAACTCAGTGAATTATTATCTCTGTAATAATTCACTTGACTCATCGACTACGGAAGTACTAGGCCACTACGCCGTAGTCCCTAGACGATACAGGGGAATCCAATCCATTGGACCTGTCTGTCCTCAGTTACCGTGTACCTATAGTCCCTCATCCATCTAATATCCCAGAGACCGTATATCAAGCATGGTGCTGTCAAACCCATACAGTTTCTACTCGAGTCTCGCTCTAATCGGATTCTCCCGGAGAACTCTTTCTCTCTCAACCCGAATCACCCTGGCTAGGGATTTGTTTGAGCAAGAACACATGGGATATTATTCTCATGACGCCGAGAGTGGATGATCCTCTATCGACACTCAATAGCCCTTGTAAGGTCGACTACCACTCCCAATGACCAGCTGTACTAGATCTGGGACAGCCAAACCTATAAGTCTGGTATCAAAGAGTGGAGCACTCATACAGGACATCCTTGGTGTCTCAAGTCTAAGGACCAGATATACCACTAGGACTACGGAATCACTGTCTGACAATAAGGCATCATCAACCATCCAGCATTCCGTAAGCGGATCAATCAGTGAACTCATTCTCCAATGAGCACCTGTACTGTATCCCTAGTGTCCCTACATGAGCAGCTATGAGACCAGCTGCATCCATCATATGGATGGGTATACAACACACCAGTCTGTCCGGTTATCACGATGTTCCTTTCGAGTATCCTATGACCGAGATTATTTAGGACATATGTTTAAAGGTGAATCGATCTCATTATCGTGATCTCATCACGATCCGATTCCTATTGCACAAATCCAAGGACATCACAATATATATATGCACATATGCAATAGTTATAAAGTGATATACGCCAAAATATAATAAGCAAAAAGATTCTGTATCAAGTCACACGTGCCATCACTCACGTGATTGGCTTGCTGGGCACCTATGACTAGTAGGAAGAAAAGAGGGAGAAGAACTTTTGGCCTTTACAATAATTTTAAGCTCTAAAAATCACAGAACAAGATCAAGATTTCGGTGTATGTTCAGTGCTCTTTTAGTGCTGAATGGGTGGGGTATTTATAGGCCCCAATCCAATTCAAATTTGGAGCTCAAAACTGTCAATTCCCGAAATTTCGGGATCTGGCGGTTGCACCTCCTGACTGGAGCGGTTGTATCGCCTGGAAGAGCTCGAAAACTGAGCCTCTGGGCGGTGCCACCTCTTGTCAGGGGCGGTTGCACCTCCTGCCAGAGCTCGAAGACTTAGCTCAAGCGGTGCCACCTCTTGTCATGGGAGGTTGCACCGCCCAGTCTCGCTCGGAGACTGAGCCCAGGCGGTGCCACCTCTTGGCTGGGGCGGTTACACCGCCTAGTCTCCCTCGGAGACTCAGCCCAGGCGGTGCCACCTCCTGGCTTGGGCGGTTCAACCGCCTAGCAGAAATCAGGGTCCGAATGGGTTGATCCATTCGGCCCAATTTGGGTTTTTCAAGGGCCTAATTGCCCCAAGATTAAGTTAATGGGATCACCTCCCATTTCCAACTTAATCATTGTGCTAACTACGATATTCCCTAAGACATTTACTGCAACTTGCTCTGGTGCGTCAATCGCTTCTTCCGACGAGCTTCCGACTAACTTACATCGATCATCCGATGAACCCTCGGTGATGCTCTGCGGACTTCCGGCAAACTCCTGGACTTGCGACGATCCACTTGGCGAGTTCCGACGAGCTTCTTTGGTAAGCTCATGGACTTCTCGGATTTGTTCCCGCAGAACCTCCGACGACTGTCCGAACTTCCGTCAAACTCTCGAACTCCCAACGTGATCATTGTCCTGACTCCGGCGCAACTCCTGCTGCATGTCTTACTTTCATCGTAGTTAATCCTGCACATTTATCTCAACATATAGATTAGATAACAAATGACAATTGACTTCATCATCAAAATTCGAGATTCAACAATCTCCCCCTTTTTGATGATGACAATCAATTGATAATGGAGTTAACCTTAACTCCCCCTATCTATATGCCATACTTGAGATAAGTCATTTTAGAATTCAAAACCTTTGAATTCAAGAGACATATTGATAAGTTAAAATCATTTAAACTTATCAATACTCCCATCATGATTCCCATCACGATGTATCTCTCTGAAGATGATGTCAAGGCTTGACATTCATTTTCAAATTTTACAATACATGTTTGAATGATGGTAATAGTAGCAATTCATCATATTGTAAGATATCAATATGTAAAACTGCGAAGTAAGATTTTGATATCATTACATGATGCACACATTTCAAATATTTTAGCAATTATTGCATTTCATCACATAGTAAGATATCAATACATAAAATTACGATGCAAGTTTTTTGTTTGATATCTTGACATGATACAAATAAGGCATAATGCAAATTATAGCAATCATAGCATCTCTTGGTGATGCAAGCATGACATTAATACTCATATATTTCTCCCCCTTTGTCATCAACAAAAAGCATGGTAATTGTGATACCAGGAGAACAATATAAGCAAATTTTGAGCATAAGTGTGATAGTCGTTCATGCCTTTACTAGGTTCAAGTTATTTTCCAATAGTAAATGATAGGAAATCAATTGTATAAGCATGATATGTAGATCACTTTGAATACTTTTTCCTTTGTATTTGTTATAATCTTTTTGCATGAAGGAGGAAGGCCATTTGTGATACTAGCTATTTGTGAGTTTACTTTGAGTTAAGTTAAAACCGATGAGAGATTAAATCATGAAGTTAAAATCGATGAGAGATTGAATCATGCTTCATTTTTACAGGTATCAAGATATGTATGTGAAACAAATCTTTGCAAGTAAAAAACACTATCATCCATATTTCAAGATGGAATTCATAAGCAGGAATCATTTCATCAAATCCATTTCAGAAAAATATTTTTCATAAGTGTATGAGAAAATTCGATTGTTAGGATACTAATTGTTAAGCGAATCCGAAAATGAAATTAACACTTTCATACATTCGGATAAGACTATGCTACAGATTTTCAAATACAATCATGAAGACAAAACATACTTATTGTTATGGAAATTTTGTATTCAACACATAATTTCCAATATGTTATTTAGGTATGTAATGGTAGTCAAGTGATTTGATCATTCAATAAAGTCCGAAAGATAATTTTAACTAGTTTATGTACTCGGACACATCAACATTCATAATTCTCTTCTTATGAAATCAAATTGTTCTTCACTTAGAGGTTTTGTAAAAATATCAACTAGTTGATGTTTAGTATCAATGAATTCTATGATTACATCATGATTAGTAACATGATCTCGTATAAAGTGATGTCTAATATCAATATATTTTGTTCTTGAGTGTTGTATAGGATTTTTCGGTAAGCATATTGCACTTGTGTTATCACATTTAATATGAATATTTTTAAGATGAATTTTATAATCTTCTAAGGTGTTTTTCATCCATACAACTTGTACAGAGCATGCACTTGCTATAATATATTCAGCTTCGGTTGTTGATAGTGCAACCAAGTTTTGTTTCTTAGATGACCAGGAAACAAGGGCATGTCCTAAAAATTGACCTATTCCTGATGTGCTTTTTCTATCTAGTCTACAGCCAGCAAAGTCCGCATCAGCATAAGCAATTAACTCAAGATTCTCTGATTTTGGGTACCATAATCCTAGATTTGTGGTACCATTAAGATATCTAAGTATTCTTTTAACTGCTTTGAGATGAGATATCTTAGGGTTTGATTGAAATCTAGCACAAAGTCCTACACTGAACATGATATCTGGTTTAGTTGTAGTGAGGTAAAGTAAACTTCCTATCATACCCCTATAAGTTTTTTGATCGAAGCTTTCTCCACATTCATCAATTTCTAACTTAGTGGAGATGCTCATAGGAGTGTTAATAGCTTTTGAGTTATTCATATTAAACTTTTTCAGTAAATTCATAGCATATTTAGTTTGACTAATAAAGATGCCATTGCTTAATTGTTTGATTTGTAAGCCTAAGAAGAATATTAATTCTCCCATTAAACTCATTTCGAATTCAAGACTCATAGATTTAGCAAAAGATTCATAAAGAGATTCATTCGTAGAACCAAAGATAATATCATCAACATAAATCTGAACAATGAGAAAATTATTTTCAAAATTCTTGATGAATAATGTAGTATCAACCTTGCCTTTTGTGAAATTATTTTCAATAAGAAAAGAACTAAGTCTCTCATACTAAGCCCTCGGAGCTTGTTTTAAACCATAGAGAGCTTTAGTTAATCTAAACACATGATTAGGGAGGCTATTATTTTCAAATCCAGGAGGTTGTTCAATATAGACTTCTTCGGAAATAAAACCATTAAGAAAAGCGCTTTTAACATCCATTTGAAACAACTTAACATTATTACTGCTAGCGTAGTCAAGGAGCATCCGTATGGCTTCTAATCGAGCCATAAGAGCAAAGGTTTCTTCGTAATTGATACCTTCTTCTTGGTTGAAACCTTTGGCCACTAATCTAGCCTTGTTTCTAACCACGATACCATATTCATCTTACTTGTTTCTAAAAACCCATTTAGTACCAATAACTAAATGGTCATTTGGTCTAGGAACAAACTTCCACACCTCATTTCTCTCAAATTGATTTAATTCATCTTGCATTGCGATAATCCATGAATCATCTTTCATGGCTTCGTCAACACATTTGGGTTCAATTTGGGAGAGAAAAGCGACGTTGGAACAAAATTTTTTAAGAGAAGAACGTGTTTGAATCCCCTTTGATGTGTCTCCTAAGATTAGCTCCTTAGGATGAGCATCTACATACTTCCAATCCTTGGGTAAGGATGTTTTGAAAGTGGATGCATTCAAGTTGCTAGTTGGAGAAGGGGTTTCATTTAAATTCAAGGAATCAAAATTAACATCATCATCAAAATCGTTTTTCCTGATTTCGAAAATCTCATTAAAGACAATATGAATGGATTCTTCAATAATTAAAGTTCTTTTGTTGAAGATACGAAAAACTTTAGAAATCAAAGAATAACTAAGAAAGATTCCTTCATCGGATTTAGCATCAAATTTTCCTAAGTTATCTTTTTCATTCAAGATAAAACACTTCAACCCAAAGACTTTAAAATATGAAACATTGGGTTTTTTGTTATTCCATAACTCATAGGGAGTTTTGGTGAGTAAGGGTCTTACTAGAACTCTATTCAAAATATAGCATGCAGTATTTACGGCTTCGACCCAAAAATATTTGGGTAGGCTATGTTCATTCAACATGGTTCTTGCCATTTCTTGTAAATTTTGATTTTTTCTTTCTACTACTCCATTTTGTTGAGGATTTCTAGGAGTAGAGAAATTATGGTTGCATCCATTGAGTTCACAAAATTCTTGGAAATCATGGTTTTGAAATTCACCACCGTGATCACTTCTGATTGACGAAATCATAGAACCCTTCTCATTCTGAACAAGTTTACAAAACTTGGTAAAATATCTAAAGCATTCATTTTTCTGTTTTAAGAAGTAAGTTCATGTGTATCTCCTATAGTCATCCACAATGACGAAGGCGTATTTGCTACCTCATAGGATTGATGTAGAGATTAGTCCGAACAAGTCCATATGGATCAATTGTAAGGGCCTAGAGGTGCTTATTTGATTCTTAGATTTGAAATTGCCCTTAATTTGTTTACCTAATTAGCAAGCATCACATACATTATCTTTGATGAACTTGATATGAGGAATTCCTCTTACAAGTTCTTTAGATGATATTTGAGTGATTAGTTTCATGCTAGCATCACCTAATCTTCTATGCCATAACCAAGCATCTTCATTCAAAACCGAAAAACACATTTCATTACACAAATCATTGATGTCAATAGTATATACGTTATTTTATTTTAATGCAATCATAGACGTATTTTTATGTGATTTTTCAATAATGCAAGCATTAGATTCGAATCTGACAATATATCCTTTATCACATAATTGACTAATGCTCAAGAGGTTATGTTTTAAACCATCAACTAACAAAACATCTTCAATAAAGAAATTGGATTTGTTACCTATGGTTCCTTTGCCAATGATTTTACCCTTGTTGTTGTCTCCGAAGGTGACATAGCCTTCGTCTATGCTAGTGAGCTTAGAGAATTGAGATGGATCTCCGGTCATATGCCTTGAGCATCCACTATCAAAGTACAATCTCTTGCTCCTAGCTTGCGATGGTATAGGTTTCTACAAGAGAGGATGATTTTTAGGTACCCATTTGCTTTTGGGTGCCTAAAAAATAGATCTACATTGTTTATCATATTGCATATAATTTATCATGGTTCCTTTAGGAACCCAAATTAATTTGTTCAGACTAATTTTCTTGAATGGACAATAGTGCGTTTTGTGTCCAAGTTTGCAACAAAAGTTGCATTTGCTTTGGTGTCGTACATGTAAGATGGGGCCTTTTATGAAGGTAGTTGGATTTTGGTGAGGACTTCTCACAAATCCGATTCCACTTCTTTTGGGAACGTGACCTTTGTTTGCAAGGATCATGTTCAATGACTTGCTACCAACCTCGAATTTCTTCAATGTGTCCTTAAGTAGCAAGTTTTCCTTTTGGAGAGTTTCTAGATCATGGCATTTTATGCATGAACTTAAACTATCATGATATTCAGTTTTTAACTTATCAAAATTGTTGAATCTTAGATTTTGATGATGAAACTAATTGATTGTGTTTAGATGTTTAGCTG
This sequence comes from Musa acuminata AAA Group, assembly GCF_036884655.1. NCBI lineage: Eukaryota > Viridiplantae > Streptophyta > Magnoliopsida > Zingiberales > Musaceae > Musa > Musa acuminata. The sequence continues at coordinate 19,118,676 of NC_088353.1, read as the reverse complement.
CCTTTTGAGTGATGCAGGTCTACTCGATCAGGATTAGACAATTGACGTAGGAGGAATTGACGTTGCGCCGGAGGAGATCACGTCAGGATATTGGATGGCAGAACGCTTCAGACATCGGGCATCGGGCCAAGGAGAGCGGAATTGCGCCAAAGATATCGGGGTTGCAGAGGTCAACCGCCGATTGGGCAACAAGCCGCAAGAGAGGATGATGCACTGAAGAATCGGACGAAACGCCAACCAATGACGTGCCGGGCAACAGAATGTCAATTCGCATTGTAATAATTGTCTAGATCAGAGTAGAGTTTTAGCTTGTGTGTGCAGGATTAACTACGATAACGACGAAGACATAAAGCAAAACAAAGTGTCGGAGTCAAGCACGATGGATTCATTGCGAGTTCGAGAGTTCGACGGAAGTCCGAAGGTTCGTCGGGAATGCTACCGGAACTAGCCGAGAATGAGTAGGGAGCTTGCCGAAGGGTTTTTCGGAAGCTCGCTGGAAGGTTCGTTGGAAGTTCGCGGAGCTCGCCGAGAAAGATCGGAGCTTGCCGAAGAAGCTCGTTGGAACTCGTCAAGATCAAATCGTGAAGTCTAGGAGCTTGCCGGGAGTCCGTAGAATGGTTTCCGAGAGTTTATCGGAAAACCATCGGAAGTTCGCCGGAAGCTCGCTGGAAGAAGTCTTGACTTACGGACTTTGTAATAGCTTAGAAAATGTCTTTAAATTCGTAGTTAGCACGTTACTTAGGGTTAGGATTAGGTGTTAATCCTATAAACCAAGTAGGGGCCAATTGGGCTCAAGTTTGGACTGGTTTGGGCCAATTTTGGAGCCCAACCAGTGAGCTGAAATAGTGAGGCGGTGGCACCGCCTAGCACCCGAGAGCCAGGTGGTGGCACCGCCAGTCCACTATTAGTGTCAGACACTGACAGGCGGTGGCACCGCCACTAATAGGCGGTGGCACCGCCAGCATCGGGAACCAAAGAGAATTCAAATTTTGGAGCCCAAATTTGAATCCTCTTGAGGCCTATAAATACCCCTCAAATCTCAGCTGAGATTACAACCTTTTGAGAAGCTAGAAGTTCAGAAAAGCTTTAGGAAAAGTCTAGTTTTCAATAGCTTGAGTGTTCACCTCCTTTCTTTTCATTGAAATCTTTGTAAAAGGGTGAACCACTTGTAAGAGGTTGTAAGAGGGGTGTATGAAGGAGGTTGATCTTCGCCTAGTAAAGGAAGATCATTAGTGGATGCCGGTGGCCTCGACGGAAGAGAAATCGGAGGAGTGGATGTAGGTCACGATTGACCGAACCACTATAAACTATCGTCTTCTTTGGTTTGCATTTACTTCCTGCTATTACCTTACTGCAAACCCCTTCAATAGCTTACTACCTTCAAGTTAAAACACAATCGAAACGGTTTCAAAGGAAACGTTGCTTTTATCGTACGAAGTTTCCGAAAGTGTTTAAATCACCGAAAGTTTATCATACTTTACCGTTGCACTAATTCACCCCCCCCCCCCCCCCCCCCTCTTATTGCCACTTCAGTCCTAACAATTGGTATCAATGCCCGGTATTTCTCATTTCAGATTTACACCCAAGAGAAATGGCTCTTTATGGCTTTCAAGAGGGTTTATCTGTTGTTCGTCCACCGTTGTTTAAAGGATTGGACTATACTTATTGGAAAACTCGAATGAGAGTTTTCTTGATTTCTATGAATTTGGATTTATGGAATATCGTTGAAAACGGTTTTCAACTTCCCTCTAAACTGATGAACGAATGGTCGGATTTGGAGAAGAAGTAATTTTCTTTAAACGCAAAGGCTATGAATGCCTTATTTTGCGCTTTGGAAAAAAATGAGTTCAATCGGATTTCAACGTGCGAAACGGCTTTTGATATTTGGCGAACACTTAAAATCACGCACGAGGGAACTAGTAGAGTCAAAGACTCGAAAGTTAACATTTTATTGCATGATTTTGAGCTTTTTCAAATGCAACCAAGCGAGGCTATAGGCGACATGTACACCCGTTTCACGGATGTCGTCAATAATCTAAGAGTTCTTGGTAAATCTTTTTCGGATTTTGAACTCGTAAATAATATTTTGCGTTCTCTTTCTAAGAAGTGGGATTCAAAAGTAACTGCAATACAAGAAGCTAAAAACCTAAACAACTTACCACTTAAAGAACTAATTGGTTCATTAATGACATATGAAATGGTGCACAATGCACATGATGAACATGATGAACAAAACACCTTCTAAAGAACAGGAAGGATTTGGAACCCCAGATAAATGAATACCACTTGAGCGATGACTCAAGTGATGAGGACAATGATGATCTTAAACTTCGAACACTAAATCTTAATAAGTTTATTAAATAAAAATCTAAAATAAACAATGAACTTGAACGGAGGAAGAGGCCAAAGAAGAGGAAGGCAACCAAGGATGAATCAAGAACTTCCAAAGGTAAAACGGCGAATTGGGCTTTAATGGGCTTCGACTACAAGGTAAGTAACTCAACTCTCTTGAATTATTTTGAAATTACTTAAAGCCCATCATGAGTGCTTAATTTAGTTAATAGGAATAGGAAATAAAAAATTATTTTTCAAAAATTATATCATGTTTTTCTTTTTAGCATCTTTGAAAAATTAAAAAATTTGATATGAAAAGTATATTGCTAAGATTTCAAGCTTGAAATGTTGAATGATGTATGCAACATTATAGATGATAGTTATATGATATGTGATAATGCTTAGGATTAATCCATGCATGTGTATTTTGATGATTTTATGTCATGCATGAGTTTTTGAAGTAAATGTGATTTGAAACTCTCATTTTGGATTAACATGTTTTTGGTTGAATCATTTTTATGACAAATTAAGATGACATTCTCATGACATATTAAGATGACATAGTGCATGTACATCTATGTATGAATTTCTTGATAGTCTTATGATGATAGATGTGATATCATGATGTTCTATTTTTGATGTGTTTGGTCTTGACGGCTTTATGATGAAACTTATGTTTTGATTTTAAATGATGATACATGTTTTCACAAAAAGACTTGAACACCCTCACATGAAATCAATTTTATAAAATGGAAATAAATATTTTATCCTATTGAGATTAATGAATTTATTTTACCATTCTTGTGAATCTCATGAAAATAAACATGATGAATATTTTGAAAATAAATGAGTGTATCATGCATTTGGTCTTAATGATTTCTCTTGAACATACTTTTTGAAATCATACTTGATAATGAATATCAAGATATTAAAAGGATGTTATCATGTAATAATGCTTGATAATTTATTTTACGAAATTTACCTTTCTATCTTGAATGTTGACATTTTTTTAAAAAAAGCAAAGGCATGCTCTTAAGAAGCAAATCACATGAATATAAATTTATAAAAATGAAATGTAATCCTCTATCTTATTGATTTTTCAATAAATCTATGCTTGTCATATATGAATTTATTGAATGTAATTTTGAGGATGATTTTAGATTTGACAAATGCTTGATTCGTATTTACGACATAAGATACATTTTAAATATGAATCATGCTTCAATCATGTTAAATGCTTCAATCATGTTCTATCTCTAGAGTTCTCGATTTGGATGAAATACAAGTGATAAATTCATTTATGATATCTTGTAAATATCTTGAATTATGAATGAGTTTTTATTTATTTATGATGTGTTAAAAGAATCACTTAAAAAGAAAATACTTTTCTCATCTTATCGAGATTAATGATTTCATGATATTGTGTGAATCTCAAAATTGATTTTGATGAAATAGTAATAACGTTATTCATGTTATGAATCTCAAAAATGATAATTTGATTATGATTTTTTATCAATTAACTTGAATGAAATTTTGTTTTAACTGAATCATAAACTTTCCCTTGACTTCTTGACTTAAGAATTTTGAAGAAACATGATGATTACTTGATATTTGATACTTGAAATTTCTTGTAAAATGTGATCTTGATAAGAATATTTCAATTTGCTCTTTGTGCTATATCTTTTCAAATGAATCTTGAGCCTTGATATCATATATTTCATAATATAGAAATAACAAGATTTCTTTGCCTTGTATGTCTTGTGTGATGATTGTACATCAATTTGCTTTATTATGAATTATATGAATCTTGATCGTGAACTTGTTAAGAAGAATTTTAATGAACCATGAATCATATCTTTGGTATTCACGAATTGATCCTCATTGATATCTTTCATTGATATGATAAATTATCATCTCATGATATATCGCATAATTATATCATGCTTTGCGATTGTATCATGTGATCTTTGCTGAATTTTCACATTGATATTCTTCATGACATGATTTCTTGGCATCATTGTCTTGTATGCTTCATGTGATAATATGAATACAAGAAACACTTATGATATGATTTTTATATAATTCTGTGTATTCATAAAATATTTATCTCATTACACAATAACTCTTCTTGATATTCCTTATGAGATGAAATGAAATAATGCATGAAATACAAATGAGAACTTAATGATCATGCATGATAGGATGTAATGAATTTTGATATTTAGATACCATCATTTGAATAGCTACGATCATGTTGCCAAAATGATATATCATGAATGCTTGAATATCATGTTTGATATGCTCATAATGATGATTGATTTTTTGGTATCATGCATAAAAAATAAAAATTAAAATGTAATGTTAATGAATTTGTGCATTGAAACTATAATGATGCACAAATAAGAATGATTACTTACCTTTGTCATGATTTAGAAATTGATGTAAAGGGTTTTTCCCTTCTTTTTGACAATGACAAAGGGGGAGATAGATTGCTAGCACAATTCAAAAAAAAGGCAAAAATTACACTTCTCATAAGAGAAGAAATTGCTATGTTAAACATCACCGATAATTGCTAGCTTGAAATATCAACAAAATGCAAAAACTTATTTACTTTCTTACACATCTAAAGAGAAGATGCAAATGTAACACTTGCCAAATTGTTTGCTTGCCTCATGTAAAACATTGTCTCTTGGTAGTTTGGCATTTTGCTAAGAAAGCAAAAATGACACTTCTTAAAAGAGAAGAAAAAGCTTGCTATCTTAAACATCACAAGCTTGCCTATCTTAAGAACAAAAATTTGCAAAAGTGCTATCTTGCCTATCACAAGAAGCAAAACTTGCAACTTATATATTGCATTTCCTTTCATGCAATGTATGGAACTTTTTATAAGAGTAGGAACTTCTCCTTTTTGTTGATGACATAGGGGGAGAAGTATATTGATGACTTCATGCATTGAATTAAATATTTTATATATATTTGCATGATGGTTTAAATGTTTTTCATAACATATGATGAATGTTACTTGGATGTGGGATAATCCAAATGTTCTATCAATGGCATATTGATAGGGGGAGTTTGGTTAAACTTCGGGGAGTTAAGGTTAACTCCGTTAGTCATAAATTAGTTGTCATCATCAAAAAGGGGGAGATTGTTGAATCTCAGATTTTGATGATGAAACTAATTGATTGTGTTTAGATGTTTAACTGCATTTTGAGTGATGCAGGTCTACTCGATCAGGATTAGACAATTGACGCAGGAGGAATTGACGTTGCGCCGGAGGAGATCACGTCAGGATATTGGATGGCAGAACGCTTCGAACATTGGGCATCGGGCCAAGGAGAGTGAAATTGCGCCAAGGATATCGGGGTTGCGGAGGTAAACCGCCGATTGGGCAACAAGCCGCAAGAGAGGATGATGCACTGAAGAATCGGACGAAACACCAACCAATGACGTGCCGGGCAACAGAATGTCAATTCGCATTGTAATAATTGTCTAGATCGGAGTAGAGTTTTAGCTTGTGTGTGCAGGATTAACTACGATAACAACGAAGAAATAAAGCAAAACAAAGTGTCGTTGTCAAGCACAAAGGATTCATTGCGAGTTCGAGAGTTTGATGGAAGTCCGAAGGTTCGTCGGGAATGCTGTCGGAACTAGCTGAGAATGAGTAGGGAGCTTGCCGAAAGGTTTTTCGGAAGCTCGCCGGAAGGTTCGTTGGAAGTTCGCGGAGCTCGCTGAGAAAGATCAAAGCTTGCCGAAGAAGCTCGTTGGAACTCGTCAAGATCAAATCGTGAAGTCTAGGAGCTTGCCGGGAGTCCGCAGAATGGTTTCCGAGAGTTTATCGGAAAACCGTCGGAAGTTCACCGGAAGCTCGCTGGAAGAAGTCTTGACTTACAGACTTTGTAATAGCTTAGAAAATGTCTTTAAATTCGTAGTTAGAATGTTACTTAGGGTTAGGATTAGGTGTTAATCCTATAAACCAAGTAGGGGCCAATTGGGCTCAAGTTCGGATTGGTTTGGGCTAATTTTGGAGCCCAACCAGTGAGCTGAAATAGTGTAGGCGGTGGCACCGCCAGATTTTAGTGGTGGCACTGCCCAGCACCCGAGAGCCAGGCGGTGGCACCGCTAGCCCACTATTAGTGTCAGACACTGATAGGCGGTGGCACCGCCACTGATAAGCGGTGGCACTGCCAGCATCGGGAACTAAAGAGAATTCAAATTTTGGAGCCCAAATTTGAATCATCTTGAGGCCTATAAATACCCCTCAAATATCAGCTGAGATTACAACCTTTTGAGAAGCTAGAAGTTCAGAAAAGCTTTAGGAAAAGTCTTGTTTTCAATAGCTTGAGTGTTCACCTCCTTTCTTTTCATTGAAATCTTTGTAAAAGGGTGAACCACTTGTAAGAGGTTGTAAGAGGGGTGTATGAAGGAGGTTGATCTTTGCCTAGTAAAGGAAGATCATTAGTGGATGCCGGTGGCCTCGACGGAAGAGGAATCGGAGGAGTGGATGTAGGTCACGATTGACCGAACCACTATAAACTATCGTCTTCTCTGGTTTGCATTTACTTCCTGCTATTACCTTACTGCAAACCCCTTCAATAGCTTACTGCCTTCAAGTTAAAACACAATCGAAACGGTTTCAAACGAAACGTTGCTTTTATCGTACGAAGTTTCCGAAAGTGTTTAAATCGTCGAAAGTTTATCATACTTTACCGTTGCACTAATTCACCCCCCCCTTCTTACTGCCCCTCCAGTCCTAACAAAAATTACAAGTAAGACTATCATGCTCCTTTTTTAGCAATTTATATTTTCTACTAATAATCTTGCATTCATCAAATAAGTCATGGAAGGTATTTAATAATTCATCAAATGATAAATCTGCATTTATTAAATTCCTTACCTCCTCTCCGATCGCCATTAAGGCGTAATGAGCAACTTGCTCGGTGTTGGACTCCTCTTCTTCGGACGCGCTCGAGTCATCCCATGTTGCTTTGAGCGCCTTCTTTTTTTATTTTCTCTTTTTGACTTGGGGACAATCACTCTTGTAGTGTCCCGGCTTTTTGCACTCATAGCAAATAACTTGGTCCTTCTTGGGTTCAAGTTTATTTTTTGTGTCATTTTTAAACTTGTTTCTTTTAATAAATTTTTTAAATTTTCTTGTTAGAAGTGCCAAGTCATCGTTACAGTCCTCATCACTTGAGCTTTCTCTCAAGTGGTCTTCTGAAGTTCTAAGTGCCATATCCTTCCTGTTCTTTGGAAGGATGTCTTCTTGCTCTTCATGAGCTTTGCAAGTCATCTCGTAGGTCATTAATGACCCGATTAGTTCTTCAAGAGGGAAGTTGTTTAGATCTTTCGCCTCTTGAATAGCAGTTACTTTAGGATCCCAATCTTAGGAAGGGATTTTAGAATCTTATTTACAAGCTCAAAATCTGAAAAACTTTTTCCGAGTCCTTTTAGACCATTGACGACATCCGTGAAACGGGCAAACATGTCACCAATAGTCTCACTCGGTTTCATCCGGAAAAGTTCGAAAGAATGTAACAAAAGATTGATTTTTGACGCTTTCACTCTACTTGTGCCTTCGTGAGTCACTTCGAGTGTGTGCCAAATATCAAATGCGGTTTCACAAACCGAAACATGGTTGAACTCATTTTTATCAAGCGCACAAAATAAGGCATTCATTGCCTTTGCATTAAGAGTGAAAGCATTCTTCTCCAATTCATTCCAATCGATCATTGGAAGAGAAGACTTCGTAAATCCATTTTCGACAAGATTCCAAAGTTCAAAATCCATAGAAATAAGAAAGATCCTCATTCGGGTCTTCCAATAGGTGTAGTCCGTCCCATTGAACATGGGTGGACGTGTAATAGAATGGCCCTCTTGGTTTCCGGCGTATGCCATCTCTCTTGGGTTTTAATCCGTTTGAGAGTTAACCCCGCTCTGATACAAATTGTTAGGATCAAGAGCACTAAGAGGGGGGGGGGGGGGGGGGGGGGTGAATTAGTCCAGCGGAAATCTTTCAACGATAAAAAACGTTCGAACGATAAAAATGATTTCGATGTGAAAGCCGATTCTAAGATTACTTTAACTTAAGATCAAGCGAGATGACGTTAAAGTCAATCTATGAAGGCAGTTTACAGTTATGATGAAAACCAGAATATAAGCGCAAACTGAAATACGACGTTCGTACGATAAAAGCGATTTCGATGTGAAAGCCGATTCGTAAACCACTTTAACTTGAGATGAAGCGAGATGTAGTTAAAGCAAGGATATAAAGGTAGTTTGTAGTTATGATGGAAATCAGAATGTAAGCGCAAACTGAAATATGATGTTCGTATGATAAAACTGATTTGCGTCTAAACGCCGATTCGGAAAGCACTGAACTTTGAAACACGTTCGTAAAAACACAGAAGGCAGTAAGCTATTGAGGAGGTTTGCAGTAAAGATAAGATGCTCAAAGTAAATGTAAACCGAGATTTAGAGTGGTTTGGTCAATCTTGACCTACTCCACTTTTGGCTTCCTCCACCGATGAGGTCACCGACGTGAACTAGAGGCCTTCCTTCAATAGGCGAAGGCCAACCACCCTTTTACAGTTTCACTCCTTTTGACGGGTTTAGGAGACAACCCTTACAGACTTTTCTCTCCTCTCTTTAAAGCTTAGAACTTGGAAGAAAAGAGGGAGAAGAACTTTTGGCCTTTACAACAATTTTGAGCTCTAAAAATCACAGAACAAGATCAAGATTTCGGTGAATGTTCAGTGATCTTTCTGTGCTGAATGGGTGGGGTATTTATAGGCCCCAACCCAGTTCAAATTTGGAGCTCAAAACTGTCAATTCCTGGAATTCTGGGATTTGGCGGTTGCACCTCCTACCAGAGCTCGAAGACTGAGCTCAGGCGATGCCACCTCTTGTCAGGGGAGGTTGCACGACCCAGTCTCGCTTGGAGACTGAGCCCAGGCGATTCCACCTCTTGGTTGGGGCGGTTGCACTATCCAGTCTCCCTCGGAGACTCAGCCCAGGCGGTGCCACCTCCTGGCTTGGGCGGTTCATCCGCTTGACAAAAATTAGGGTCCGAATGGGTTGATCCATTCGGCCCAATTTGGGTTTTTCAGGGGCCCAATTACCCCAAGATTAATTTAATGGGATCACCTCCCATTTCAAACTTAATCATTGTGCTAACTATGATATTCCCTAAGACATTTACTGCAACTTGCTCCGATGCGTCAATTGCTTCTTCCGGCGAGCTTCTGGCGAACATCCGTCGATCATCCGATGAACCCTCGGTGATGCTCCTACGGACTTCCGGCAAACTCCTGGACTTGCGACGATCCACTTGGCGAGTTCCGACGAGCTTCTTTGGCAAGCTCATGGACTTCTCGGATTTGTTCTCGCAGAACCTCCGACGATTGTCCTAACTTCCGTCGAACTCTCGAACTCCCAACGTGATCATTGTCCTGACTCCGGCGCAACTCCTACTACATGTCTTACTTTCATCGTAGTTAATCCTACACACTTATTTCAACATATAGATTAGATAACAAAATGACAATTGACTTCATCATCAAAATTCGAGATTCAACACTTAGTTCAATAGCCAATCCTTCTGACCTAATGCACAAACTTATGGCATGAAGTCTATCCTTCGGCATGTTGACCATGTTAGCATAAAATATGTAATCATGCTATCTGTAATGCGGAAAAAACTTTTATGCCAAGATTAAAATCATATAAAATTAGATCTAACAATATTATGATGCATACCTTTCATTATTGTTTAGAAGAATAAATCTTATCTGATCTACAAGCGCCCTATTGTTGGATTTGAGATATCAATCTGCAAGGAGAACTAGATCCTTCTCTTTTCTTCCTATGTTTTCACAGGACCACATAAATTGATGGATCAGGGAGATTGAGAGAAAAACTTTAATCTCTCAATTACATTGAGATGCCTCTTTTAGCCCCTAGAGGTCCTGTCTATTTATAGGTGACGGCAAAGGGTTTAGGATAAGTTATTAGGAGAGTTCCTCTCAAAAAGGTTATGTCTTAAGGAATCTTACTTTAACATAAACTTCTTTTCTATTGGCCAATAACCATAATCAGAATCCAATCATACCTATAACATATCTTATTTAATTAAATAGGGCCACATAATCTAACATTCTCCCACTTGACCCATTAATTAATAATATAAAAAATATTTAAAATAAAAAATAAATAAATAAAATTTATTTAAAAAATAATTTGACCCAATTGAATTATGAAATTTTAGAAAAATTATATACATGCACGTAAATTTTAAAAATAGGCCAATAAGTCCAGTAATTATAATAATACTACATTAAGTTTGACTAATAATATGAGTTATAGCAGTTGTATGACATCAGTGTCACACTTTCTTCTATGTACCACAACATTGTTAGCCTTTCCCAATGAAGTCCAAAATGACCCCTATAATTTATCTTGCTAAGACAATCATTTCATCACATTCAACCATAATATGTACATACATAATTGTGAACAGGATAGTAGAAACAAATAACTGTAAGTACGTAAGCAAGAATGTCAATTATAGTATCCATTCAAACATGCATCACCATATCCTTTATGAGTTTCTCACAAACACAATTATAAGAACATGTTCTTTCAAAATACTTTAGGCTGTAAATCCTAAATGAATGAATCAATAATCAATACAGTGGAACTCAAGTAATTAATTGACATTGGATGTTTTTGGACTCCTCTTCCTTAACCATTGAGTATTTTATACCATAATACATGGAGATGCAATAGTACTTGTCATTCTTAGAGAAGAAAACTACTGTAATGTCACAAAATATCTTCAATGACTTGGCAATTGAGTCTGACTTCACCAAGTCCTGAGATGAAATTTCGCTGTCCAAAAGTTTAATTAGTGGCCTCAAAGCATGCCACAAAATCAACTTCTATTATTAATAATAATAAATTACCCCTCTAATTGATATATATATTAACTGTAAGGTGGACTTTCTATTATCGAGGCAATTTATACAACCATCATCTAAAAAATACCATCATATCATGCTGATATAATTTCATACATATGAGCATATAATCATTTGTCCCTTCCGGATATCTTATTACTTTCTTTGCAGTCCTTTAGTGTTTTTACTTCTAGGTAACTTTAATATATACCCAATATTTTAATTGTAAAACTAATATCTTTTCTAATATAAGCTTGAGCATAGACTTTCAACTGTGCATATACAAAGAATATCTTCTTTATTTGATTTTTTCAAGTCATTTTAAAGCATTTACTATTCTAAAGGTTGTCAATTATGGTTATTCTACAAGACCATTAACAACGATATCAATATAATATGGGAGTTTAGTAATGTTATGTTGTTGTTCACTTTTATCAAATCATTTAATGATTTGAGTAACAACAATCTCTCGAATAATAAAGGAGTATCAACTTATATCTCTTCTATATCAAAATTGAATTTCGAGATTTCCACTCCCATTGATTTACTATTTTATAAGAATCTTACATCACCAAATTTAATTATTCTCGTACTATGATTAGAGTAATAAGATATGTACCCCTTTAAACTTTTCTGAATAGATAATAAAATATTAAAAAATAATTATTAATTCTAATTTTATTTTATGTGAGTTGAAGATCATTATCTCTAAGGGATAGTCTCAAATATGTAAATATCTTAAGTTGGGTTTCCTACATTTCATAACTTAAAAAAGTTATGTAATTTACTTACTAGGAACACTATTCAAGAAATACATAATTGTCTTTCGAGCTTCTTTTCATATTGATTTGGGTACAAAAGAATAACTTATCATGCTCCTAACTATATCTATAAAAATATGATTATATCTTTCAACAATCATATTCTATTATAACACATCTAGTAAATCATATACCTTATTTTTTCAAGAATCTAGTAAAAAAATTGAAATTATAATTGGGTTCATCATAAATATCATAAAATTCATCACCCTTGTCAGATATAATGATCTTGACTTTTCTATCTAATTGTCTATCGACTTCATTTATATACACTTCAAGAGTGTGAACAGTCATAGACTTTACATGAATTAGATATATATATAATCATATATCAACATGTTATCTATATGGTGATAAAATGTCTCTATTTAATGAGATGAAAGTATAGAGTGACCCACAAATATAAGCATGATCTCAAGGAGTTTATAAAACTATATTTCATTTTAATATTTAATTATAGGATCATTGTAAACTTAAGATTCATATTAATTCTGTATCGACTATTATACAAAATTCAAAGGTTAATTTTATTGAATCACAGTAAGTTTACAACCACCAAAAGGGAAATAATATTCTAATAATTCTAAGTAAAGAACCCAAATTTCCAGAATTATAAGAATAGAACATGGATCCTCAAGATCTATCAAATTGAATCATCTTTAGATGTAGGCGATAAATACATATTATTATTGCTTTAAGATGATTCCCTATAATGATGAATATCTCATTTTCTTTTGGTTTTATCCACCTTTACTTTTCTTTTATTTTAATGAATATCTATTGTTGGTAACATATGTTGAAGCATCAAATTAATCCATCAAGGATTAGAAAAATAATTTCTGTAATATTTGATTTGAATCATATAAAGGTTATATTTATACCTTTTTATTTCGAATCAAATCATATATATATATATATATATATATATATATATATATATATATATATATATATATTCTTCTTCACATAACTTTCTTGGGTACTGAAGTAACACTTTATTGTGAAGATATTCTTTTATGAGTTTATATAGGAATTATAAACTAAGGTGACTTATGCTTCATCCTTAATTTAGTGTTACCTACTCCTTGAGTAATACTCAAAATAGTATGAGTCTTGAGCTTACAGCTTTATCATTTATATTAAGGATATAATCTTGAATTCCTCAAATACTATCATTTTAAGGTATCAACTAATGACTTATCAGAAAATTTAAATTGATCCTTAGATATTCTTGTTGAATCTCGTATTTTGATGATGAAACTACTTGATATATGTTTATGATTTAATCTGCGTTTTGAGTGACGCAGGATGCTTCGATCAGGATGAGACAATTAAAGCAGGAACATCATGTTGTGCCGGAGTAACATGTCAGAAGATTGGACGTCGGGCCGGTGGATCGGTCGACGTATCGACAGAAGGCTTCGGGTCGTGGACTCGGGCATCGGGCCAAGAAGAGTGGGTATTGTGCCAAGGATATCGGAGTTGCGGAGTCAACTGGCCGATTGGGCAATAGGCCACGGGAAAAGACGATGCGCCGAAGAATCGGACGAAGCGTCGAGGGACCAATGACATGCCGGACAACTTGGTTAATTGCTTAGAACTAATTGTCTCGATCGAAGTTTTTGTTTTGTTGTGCAGGATTAACTACGATGAAACTTAGACAAGCAGCAGGTGTTGCGCCGGAGTCAAGATCATGATCACGTTGGGAGTTCTAGAGTTCGACGGAAGTTCGGACGGTCGTCGGAGGTTCAGCGAGAACAGATCCGAGAAGTCCAGAAGCTTGCCAAGCGAAGCTCGTCGGAACTCGCCAAGTGGATCGTCGCAAAGTCCAGGAGTTTGCCGGAAGTCCGCAGAAGCATCACCGAGGGTTCATCGGATGATCGACGGAAGTTCGCCGGAAACTCACCAGAAGAAGCGATTGACATACCGAAGCAAAGCTGCAGAAATTGTCTTAGATTTAATCGTAGTTAGCACGGTGATTAAGTTAGAAATGGGAGGTGATCCCATTAGCTTAATCCTGGGGCAATTGGGCCCCTGAAGAACTCAAGTTGGGTCGAATGGTTCGAACCCAAGTAGCTGTGGGAGGTGCAACCGCCCAGGCAGGGAGGTGCAACCGCCCAGGCTAAGTCTCCCAGCGAGACTGGGCGGTGCAACCGCTCCAGCCAGGAGGTGCAACCGCCCACGGCTCAGTCTCCAAGTGAGACTGGGCGGTGCAACCTCCTCTGTCAAGAGGTAGCACCGCCAGAGCTCAAGTTCCGAGCTCTGCCGAGAGGTGCAACCACCGAGCTCGGTCTTCGAGCTCTGGCAGGGTGATGCAACCTCCTTGGACAAGTGATGCATCGCCTGAGCTCGGTCTTCGAGCTCTGGCAGGAAGGTGCAACCACCCCTGACAGAGAGGTGCACCCGCCTGAGCTCAGTCTTCGAGCTCTGCCAGGCAGTGCAACCTCTCCAGTCAAGAGGTGCAACCGCCTGATCCCGGAATTCCGGGATTTGATGGTTTTGAGCTCGAATTTTGAACTGGGTTGGGGCCTATAAATACCCCACCCATTCAGCACTGAAAAGATACAGACCTACACCGAAATCTTGATCTTTTCTGTGATTCTAAGAGCTCAAAAGTGTTGTAAAGCCTTTAAGTCTCCTCCTTCTGTTCTTCAAGTTTTCAGTTGTAAAGTGAGGAGAGAAAGGTCTGTAAAGGTTGTCTCCTGAGCCTATCAAAAGGAGAGAAATTGTAAAAGGGCAGTTTGGCCTTCGCCTATTGAAGGAAGGCCCCTAGTTGACGTCGGCAACCTCGTCGGTGGAGGAAGCCAAAAGTGGAGTAGGTCAAGGCTGACCGAACCACTCTAAATCTCTGGTTTGCGTTTATTTTCGAGCACTTTATCATTACTGCAAACCTCCTTCATTACAACTGCTCTCTGCGCTTTCACGAACAAGTTCTAAGTGCTGTTCTTCCGAATCTGCATTCAGACGTAAATTCGTATTTTCATACATTACAGTTTCCGTTTACGTTTGATTCTGCAGAACTGTTTTCCGTGCCTTTACGAACGAGCTTCTTTGCAGTTTACACTTACATTTTGATCCTATTGATAACTGCAAACTGTCCTCTACAATTTTACGAACGAGTTTTAACATTTAGACGTAAAACTGCATTCAGACGTAAATCGGCTTTCCTCGCTCAATCATCAGTTCTCAGTTCACGTTTACGTCTTGATTTCAACTGCATACTGCCTTCTGCGAGTATACAAACGAGTTTCAAAGTTTAGACGTAAATCTGCGTCTAGACGTAAAACTGCGTTTAGACGTAAATCTGCGTTTAGACGTAAATCTGAGTTTAAGACGTAAATCTGAGTTTAGACGTAAATCTGTGTTTAGACGTAAATCTGCGTTTAGACGTAAATCTGCGTTTAGACGTAAATCTGCGTTTAGACGTAAATCTGCGTTTAGACGTAAACTGCGCTTAGACGCAAAACTGCGCTTAGACGCAATCTGCGCTTAGACGTAAACTGCACTTAGATACAAACTGAGAATTTGCTTTTGCATCATAATAGTTTTTGAACGAACGCAGCTTTTGGTTTTTAATCGCTGTAAGATTTCCGCTGCACTAATTCACCCCCCCCCCTCTTAGTGCTCTCGATCCTAACAATTCTCATGCACTAGTTGTAAACTGTACTAAAATCTAAGTATCATAAAATTGAGTCTTTTATACTTTTCCTGATCTGTCACGTCAATTATTTATTCCATAGAACTTTCAGTAATTAAGTTTGTGTTATGTTCAATTAATCTAATCAAGGTCTTACTCACTCAATACAACTTACATATGCTCAAGCCATTTATTTCAGAAAGTACAAGGACATTTACAAAGATACAATAAAGGAAGTACCACTGTAATAATATAATATTAATGCTTTGAGTTTCTAAAATATGATGAACTATTGATATCATCTATATTTCACCTTTGGGTGAAATAATGATATATCTAATGTTAACTTAAGATCATTTATGGAAGACTGATACTATCCTTATGGAATATTGTTGTTATCTTTGGGTATACAATCATAAACTGCAAGGATATTCAAAACAGTATCATTCTACCCTATTATATAATTATTTGAAATAGATTATCCTTTGGGATTATCTAATTCTCCTAATTATATATGTCATCGTAAGTATATTTTATAGGTTATTGGTCCAAGTCACTTTGGTGGCTAGAGGACCAATACAAAAAGATAAAATACAATCTAAAAAAGAATCCCATGAATGATAAGAATTTTATTGTAATTTATATCCCAAAAATCTATCATCCCAAGCTACTTTGATAGCTACCGATCAGATAAACCTTAGGAAGATAAATTACAAATAATATTCACTAAATTTTTTTATCTTGATTCATGCTGCCATTATGAATACTATTTTATGTAATATCATTTATGGCTAATTTCATAATTATTTTATAAATTATTGGTCCAAGTCACTTTGGTGGTTTTAGGACCAATACAAAAATATAAAATATAATCTAAAATGTCCTATAAATGATAAAACCTTTATTGTAATTCATATCTTATAAGTCTACGATCTCAGGCTACTTTGACAACTATCGATCAGATAAAACTTATGAAGATAAATTATAAATAATATTCATAAATTTATTTATCTTGACTCATACTAAAGCAGTTCAATAATAGAATAACAACTATAATAATTATTAAATATTAATCAGAAAAATAAAAACACATATGATAATCATGATAACATGTAAATCTTGAAGTGTCTTTATGTGAAAGAAAACTATTATTTCATAATTTCAAATATATACATGTCAATAACCAAATAAATATCCAAGAATAATAATTATATTTTATTTCTCACATGTTAAAAATATAATCAATAATTCATATGAGAAAACTATAAAAGTAAATCATAATTTATATTTTTTTAAATAAAAAATTAAATCCAATCAAATAATATAAAATATAATCATGATTAAATTCAATTATAATTATAATAAATCATATTTATCAAATTTATAAATTAGAATTCTCAATTTCATAAGGGTAAAATTATAAATATATTGATAGGACATAAATTGAAATTACTAAATTTATAAAAGTTAGAACTATAATTTAGTAAAACTTGGCCTCCAGGATAGAACTGTAAATATGTCAAAAATTAAAGGATATTAATAAAATACAGAAGAGTAAAGCTGTAATTTGACTAAAGGGAAACCCTAGGGTAAAACTATAATTTTGCCCAAGACCTGCAATGCCGTCACCTTTGCACGTGCGGCGCTGCTTGTGCTCGCGTGTAGTTGCGGCGTTGCCGCCGTGGGGTTGCCTCTGCCCGCGAGAGGCCGCTGCAGGGCTTCCTCTACCTACGCGGCCGTTGCGGGGCTTCCTGCTGCGCGCGATCGCCGTTGGTGCATAGCTCCTGCCCGCGTACGGCCACCGCCTGGGTGCGGCCTTTGCCCATGCGTGGCTACTACCGCTGCCCTCTACCCATATGGGCAGTGGCTGCCACCATCTGCGGCCACCACCCTTCCATAGGCACCCTCTGCGGGTGCCACCATTACACGTGAGGGCAGTCGCTACCTTCACTCGGGGTGCAGCTGCCGCCTTTCGTGGGCATCGCGTTCACAAGCGGTGCGGGATGCCCGTGGTGCTGCCGGCATCCGCGTGTGGCTGCTACGATGCGTGCACTGCGTGGTGCAGCCATCACTTGCAAGCGGATCGCTGCCTGCACACGACCGTGATGCGTGGCTGCGGGGTGGTACACAACCCTTCAGCGGGGTTGTCGACAATGATCAACAGAGATCATCGCCTTAATAACATCGATAGTAAATTCATCGATCAAACATAAAATTATACATCGCTCAGAATCAACAATAAAGTAAATCATATAGAAAAAACAGATCAATAATATCCGACGAATTATTGTAAACAAAAATAATATATTTGATCTCAAGAATCTAGGCTTGATACTAATTGTTAGCATAAAATCTATAATCATGCTTTCTGTAATGCAAAAAAAACTTTTATGCCAAGATTAAAATAAAATAAAATTAGATATAACAATATTACGATACATACATTTCATTGTTATTCAGAAGAATAAATCTTATCTGATCTACAAGCTCCCTATCGTCGGATCTAAGATATCAATCTACAAAGAGAATTAGATTCTTCTCCTCTCTTTTTCTCCCATCAAGGTTATTTCCTAAGAAATTATACTTTAACATAAACTTCTTTTCTATTAGCTAATAATCATAATCAAAATCCAATCATATCTATAACATATCTTACTTAATTAAATAGGGTCACATAATCTAACATACCAATCTCTAACAAGATCTACTCTAGCCCAACATTTGATTTTTTCTACTTCAATCAATTTGTCTTTCCATGATCGAAGTTAGTTCTGCGTCATTGAAACGCTGGTTAGATCATAATTTCATCAATTGATTTCATCATCAAAATCCAAGATTCAATAATCTTCCCCTTTTGATGATGACAACCAATTGATGATGAAGTTTTAACTTAACTCCCCCTATCTATGCTACATGGAAATAAAGCAAACTCGAATTCAGTAGGAGTGATAACCTTTTAATTTATGTCGAAATAATGACTTTCACATCATAGTTAAAATATTATTGCATGCATCATAAAATCATAATTTCAAATCATCATAAGTTACATGATAACATGCATAATTCCAAAATATTAAAATTTCAAATCATCATAAGTTACATCATAATATACATGATTTTAAAACATTAAAATTTTAAATCATCATTACTTCTCCCTCTTTATCATCAACAAAAACGGAGAAAGGTGAAATTAGAAAATTTATGAAATATGCAAGCTAGCAAGTTAGCAAGTTTTACTTTTCTTTGAAATATGCAAGCTAGTAAGGTTTACTTCTCTTTGAGATATATGCAAGTTAGCAAGTTTTTTAGCTTATCTTAAAATATGTAAGCTAGCAAGTTTTTTACTTCTCTTAGATGTGTAAGTTTGGCAATTTTCTCTCCCCCTTTGTTATTGTCAAAAAGAAGGGAAGGATACAATGTGGTAAAATCTTTTCCTCTTTTAGTTTTAATTTATGTGATTGATTTCATACAAACATGTCATAGCCTTTAATGTCAAAGTCATGCATCATCATTTAAAATTGAAAAATAAGTTTTATCACAAAAATCATGTAGATCAATAGTATAACCATAAACCATCTTCCATCAAAAGATTTATTACCAATAATTTTAATTCAAATAATCTTTCTTTTATTATTATTGTCTCAGCGAGTGATTTTGTGAAGTGTGTTGGATCTCCGGTCATATGCTTTGAGCACCCACTATTAAGATATTATCTTTTGCTCCTAGCTTTATATCTATAAGAAAGATGCGTTTGCGTATCTATTTAACTTTGGATCCCTCATGGTCAGATCTACTTATCTTGTGTTTTGGCATTAAGTCATTTATGGTTCCTTTAGGAACCCAAATTAATTTATGTGAGTCATACTTTTTAAATAAATATTTATAAGCAAAATGACCACGTCTACCATAAAAAAGTATACTTATTTTTAGGGAAAACATGTAATATGGGTCCTTTAATAAAAATAGTTGGCTTTTGTTGAGTATTACTCACAAAGCCGACTCCTTCCTTTCTACGTACATGACCTTTATTAGCAAGAATCATAGTTAATAATTTGCTACCAATTTTAATTTTTTAATATTTATTATAATAATAAAATTTTCTTTTTTATGAATCTAACTTTTTATATTTAGTACAAGGAGTTATCATGCAATTGTCATGCTTATTTTTTAATGTTTTAAATTTACTAGTGAGAGAAGCATAATCCTTTTTTAGTAATTTATATTTTTTACCAACTAATTTAAATTTATTAAACAAATCATGAAATACATTAAGTAATTCATCATAAGATAAAGGGGTTTCGGTTAAGTCAAATACCTCATCATTGAGAGACATCAAAGCATAGTTCACTACCTCGTCTTTATTGGTTTGCTCTTCATCTTCTGATACACTTGATTCATCCCAAGTCACCTTAAGTGTTTTCTTCTTCAGTTGTGGACATCAGTTTTGAAGTGCTCTGGCTTCTTGTATTCATAGCAAATTGTTGTGTTCTTTTTAAGTTCATTTTCATTCTTAGATTCTTGTTTTATGAACTTTTTAAATTTTCTTGTGAGGATTTAAAAGTCATCTTCATCATTTGAGCTTTCGCTCGAGTGGTTTTCTTTGTTCTAAGTGTAATATCCTTCATGTTCTTTAGAATGTTATTCTCATGTTCATCATGTGCCTTGCAAGTCATTTTGTAAGTCATCAATGATCCTATGAGTTCTTTAGGAAAAATTATTTAAGTCCTTTGCTTCTTAAATAGCAGTTATTTTTGAATCCTAATTTTTTGGAAGGGGTCTTAGAATTTTATTAATAATTTCAAGATTAGTAAAATATTTACTAAGAGCTTTCAAACTATTGATAACATTCATAAAACGGGTGTACATGTCACTAATGGTTTCGCTTGGCTTCATTCGAACCAATTCAAAACTATATAGCAAGAGATTTATCTTAGATTCTTTTACTCTACTTATTCCTTCACGAGTAATTTCAAGTGTGTGTCAAATATCGTGTGCAGTTTCATATATAGAAATATTATTAAACTCATTTTTGTCTAAAGCATAAAATAAAGCGTTCGTAGCTTTAGCATTTGAAAATAATTTTTTTCTCTAGATCATTCTATTCATTCATTGGTCTAAAGTATTTTTGAAAACCACATTCGATAATATTTCATAAATCAAAGTCTATAGAAAAAAAAAAAATCATCATTCATGTTTTCTAATATATGTAGTCTGTCCCATTGAAAATAGAAGGACGAGTGATAGAGTGACCCTCTTGATAGCTAAAAAAAATATTTAATCTCTCTTGGGTGTTAAACTAAATGAGAAAACTTAGCTTTGATATCAACTATTAGGACTGTAAAGGTACTAAGATGGGGGGGGGGTGGGGGGTGGGGCATAGGGGGCAGGGTTGGGTGAATTAATACTTTCAAAAAATTACGATGATTTGAAAACTCGTTCAATCAACCTGTATCGAAAATACATTTAACTTAAAAATATTTATAAGAGTAGTGAGCAAGTAAATCAGTTTGTAATAAGAATAAAAAGCACAAAGAAAATACAAATCGATTTATAGTGGTTCGATCGTCCCAACCTATGTCTACTCCTAATTCCTCTTCACTCGAGGCCATCGACTTTCACTATCGATCTTCTTTTCAATGGGAAAAGATCAACTACCCTCTTTATAACTTTTTCTCTTTTTCACAGGCTTAGGAGAGAACCTTCACACCTCTCTTTTATACTTAGACCTTATTCCTCCCTTAGAAGACTTCCAACTCTGAGAGTAAGAGACTCAACAACTTAAGAGAGATTACAACACTTTTTTCTCAAGTATTCTTTCCATTTTCTACTTATTTTCTTGCTATTCTAAGCAAAAATAAGTGGGGTATTTATAGACCCCAAATGGCTTCAGAAATGGAGCCAAAAATTTAAATCCCTAATTTTTTTGAGGTAACGACGATACCACAGCCTGACATTGGGTGGTGCCACAACTGACCCTAGCGGTACTATTAGGATCAAGAGCGACACTAAGAGGGGGGGTGGGGGTGAATTAGTCCAGTGAAAAAAATCATCGGTTTTATAAGATATTCATTCGTTGAAAACCAATCTCGGAAAGTGCTTGACTTTAGAGTAAATGAACTAGCCATTAACTTAGAAAGTAATAGCAGTAATAAAAAGCAAAATGGAAATGAGGACACCGGAATTTATAGTGGTTCGGTCGTTGTGACCTACATCCACTTCCGATTCCTCCTCCGTCGAGGTCATCGACATCCAGTAATGGTCTTCCTTCAATGGGTGAAGACCAACCACCCTCTTTATAGCACTTTCTCATTTTTACGGGTTTAGGAGAGAACCCTTACAAATCTCACACCTCTATTAAATGATCATAAGACTTAGAAAGAGAGGACTCTTAGCACTTTTACAACACTTTTAACACCCTAAGACTTCAAGATATTGTTCACACTTTCGTGCCCTTTCATTCAGAAAAGGGTGGGATATTTATAGGCCCCAATGGCTTCAAAAATTGGAGCAAAAAAGTATCACATCCATAGTTTCCAGGGTACTGGCGGTACCACTGCCATTATTGGGTGGTACCACCACCTACAGATTGACATTGGGTGGTACCACCACTCAGTCTAGGCGGTACGATCGCCTGACAGAGCTCGGAGATCGAGCTCTAGCAGTGCCATCGCCTGATAGGGTAGTACCATTGCTTGGTAGTATTAACTACTAGCGGTACTATCGCCATGACCACTTGGGAGAGAGGGTCTCAGGCGGTGCCACTGCTAGCCATGACTCTAAGGGGCTGAATGGGCCTTCCAACCAGCACAATTCAGCCCTGTTAAGGGCCCAATCAGCCTCTAACTAAGTTAGTGGGATTACCTCCCAATCCTAACTCAACTTAAGGTCTAACTACAATAATTTAATATTAGGATCAAGAGTAACACTAAGAGGGGGAGTGAATTAGTGCAGCAGAAAACTTTCCCGATTTCAGAAAAATGTTCGTTTTGATTAAAACTGATTCTGACGAAAATGGTTTCAATTCAATCTGTTTTGGAGAGAATATGAACTTGAAAGTTTTAGTAAAAGTGCAAGAGAGGATTAAGGAGATTTACAGTAATGTGAATTGCACAAATAAAAAGCAAACCATAATTTAGAGTGGTTCGGTCAATGTGACCTACATCTACTTTCAGATTCTTCCTCCGATGAGGTCTCCAGCGTCCACTAAAGGCATTCCTTCAATAGGCGAAGGCCAACCACCTTTTACAGCTCTTTCTCCTTTTGCTGGGTTTAGGAGACAACCCTTACAAGTCTCACTCCTTTTTCTTGGATGGTTATAAGGCTAAGAGATGAAGGAGGAGAACTCTTCACTTTTGCAACACTTTAAGACTTAAGAACTCAAGATTATGCCAATAGCTTTCGTGCCCTTTCATACAGAAAAGGGTGGGGTTTTTATAGGCCCCAGTATCTTTAAAAATTGGAACCAAAAATTGTCTTATCCCGGATTTCCGGGGTACTGGCGGTACCACCGCCATTACTAGGCGGTACCACCACTTGACACTTGACACTGGGCGGTACCACCATTAAGTCTGGGTAGTACCACAGCCTAACAAAGCTCGGAGACCGAGCTCTAGTGGTACCACCGCCTAACAGGGGTAGTACCACCATTGAGAGCATTAACTTCCAATGGTACCACCGCCCAGAAATCCTGGGGCACTGCATTCCAAGCGGTGCCACCTCCGGCCATATTTTCAGGGGCTGAATTGGCTACTCAATTCGGCCCAATTCAGCCCTGTTAAGAGCCCAGTTGACCCCTAATTAAGTTAGTGGGATTACCTCCCAATCCTAACTTAATTTATGCTCTAACTATGATAATTAAGATATAATTACAGCACTTCTTGTTCCAGTGCGTGAATTGCGCTTCCGGCGAGCTTCCGATGTACTTCCGGTGAACACCCGACAAACTCTTAGCAATGTTCCAGCGAACTCCCGACAAGCTCCTGCACTTTACAATGATCTTCTTGGTGAGTTCCGACGAGCTTCTTTGGCAAGCTCTTGGACTTCTCGGTTGGTTCCAGCAGAACTTCTGACGAACGTCCGGACTTCCGACAAACTCTTGAACTCCGGCATAACATATGCTTTATGTCTTACTGCTATCATAGTTAATCCTGCACACTTTACTCAATATATAGATTAGATCAAATAAATTATAATTGACTTCATCATCAAAATCCGGGATTCAACAATCTCCCCATTTTTTTATGATGACAATCAATTGATGATGAAGTTAACCTTAACTTCTCCTATCTATATGCCATACTTGAGAAAAGATATTCTTGAATTCAAGGGTTTTGAATTCAAGAAACAAACTGATAAGATAAGTTCATTAGACTTATCAATATGCACATCATGATTCCTATCATAATCTAACATTCTCAAGATACGATGCCAAGTATGATGTCAAGTCATGACATCCATTTTTAAGTATGATATTTCAAATATGAAAGATGAAAAAGATAGCAATTCATCATTCTATGGCAAAATACCCATTGTAAAATAGCAAGTTAAGCTCTAGATATCTTATCATAATAAAAGAAATTTATCAAGCAAATATTTCAAGTATATATGATGAAATACATTGCATACATTTGTCATCAATTTACCACATTTTGGTATTATTTCTCCCCCTTTGTCATCAACAAAAAGGAGAACAATTCAACAATGCAAGTGTGGTAAAAAACATTCAAGCAAGTTTCAGACTCAAAAGTTCTCATAATTAAATGTTATCAACATTAAAGCGATAGATTCTATCAACTTCTCCCCCTTTGTCATCACATTTTGCATAAAGAAGAGGAACCATAAAGAAGAGGAAAGAAGGTAAGGAAGGAATCCATTAAGAACTAAAATTTTGAAATGATTTGAATTAAGTCAAAAACGATAAATAAGTTTTTGTTAAAACATGCTTTCATTTTGACAAAGAGAAGGGATTCATGAAAAGGATCAAGATATCCATATGAAATCAAATCCCCAATCTTGCAAATAATTATCATACATGAAAATTCATCTTTCAAGGATTAAGATATTCATATGAATTCATGGGAGAGGAGTATCACATGAAGGATAAATTCACGAATAAAACTTCATAGTGAGAACATCATTACATCAAATCTATTTCCTATTAAAAATTCATAAGAGTGAAATCCGTGAGAGATGCATTTGTCAATGACTTCCATGTATCAAACATCAAGATATGTATAAATACTTCATGCATTTATAAAAAGTTTCGTCATGGCCTTTCATCACTATTTGCATGAGGTAATATCATTAGTGCTTGTAGCATTCAAAAGTTAAGAATCCGATATTGCATCATGTATGATTAAAACTTCTCAATATTCAATAGAGATTATAATCATCATAGAAATTTTCAGCATCAAAGTAAACACGATATTGCATTATTGTATGATAACATGCTCATCATTTAAAGATATCACAACATCATAAAAATTTTTAACATCAAAACACAGAATTCCAATATCAAAGTAAACATTTTATTGTCATGAAGCACACAACCTTATTTACATCATTATGTAAAATTCGCATCATGAGAGAAGAAGATTTAAGTGAGTGATCCAAAGAATCAAGAAAGTCCGAAAATGAAATTTAACAAGTTCATGCATTCAGACAAATTAACATTCCTAATTCTCTTCTAATAAAATCAAATTGTTCTTCACTCAAAGGCAATGTAAAAATATAAGCTAATTGATGTTTCGTATCAATAAACTCTAAGATTACATCATGATTATTAACATGATCTCATATAAAGTGATACCTAATATCAATATGTTTAGTTCTAGAATGTTGAATATGATTTTTTGTTAAACATATTACACTTGTGTTATCATATTTTATGGGAATATTTTTAAGATGAATCTTATAATCCTCTAAAGTGTTTTTCATCTACACAACTTGTGCACAATATGCACTAGCTGCAATGTACTCAGCTTCGGTTGTAGATAGTGCAACCGAGATTTGTTTCTTAGAATACCAAGAAACAAGTGCGTGTCCTAAAAATTGACATGTTCCGGATGTGCTTTTTTTATCTAATCTACATCTAGCAAAATCCGCATTAGCATAAGCAATTCGTTCAAAGTTCTTGGATTTTGGATACCATAATCCTAGATTTGTGGTTCCTTTAAGATATCTAAGTATTCTCTTAACTGCTTTAAGATGGGATATCTTAGGATTAGATTGAAACCTAGCATAAAGTCCTATACTAAATATGATATCCAGTCTAGTTGCGGTGAGGTATAGTAAATTTTCTATCATACCCCTATAGGCTTTTTGATCAAAGCTTTCTCCACTTTCATCAATGTCTAATTTAGTGGACGTGCTCATAGGAGTGTTGATAGCCTTTGAGCTATCCATTTAAACATTTTTAGTAAATCTAAAGCATATTTTGTTTAACAAATAAAAATACCATTACTTAGTTGTTTGATTTGTAAGCCTAAAAAAAAGGTTAGTTTCCCAATTAGGCTCATTTCAAATTCAAGACTCATACTTTAGCAAATGACTCACATAGAGATTCATTCGTGGAATCGAAAATAATATCATCAACATAAATTGAATAATAAGAAAATTATTTTTAAAATTTTTGATAAATAATATAGTATCGACCTACCTTTAGAGAAATTATTTTCGATAAGAAATTAGCTAAGTCTCTCGTACCAAGCCCTTGGGGCTTGTTTTAATCCATAGAGAACTTTAGTCAATTTAAACACATGATTAGGGAGATTATCATTCTCAAATCTAGGAGGTTGTTCAATATAAACTTCTACGAAAATAAAGTCATTAAAAAAGTACTTTTAACATCCATTTGAAATAACTTAAAATTATTACTACTAGCATATACAAGGAGCATCCTTTTGGCTTATAATCGTGCCATAGAAGTGAATGTCTCTTCATAATCAATACATTCTTCTTGGTTGAAACCTTTGACCACTAATCTAGCCTTGTTTCGAACCAAGATACCAAGTTTATCTTGCTTGTATCTAAAGATTCATTTAGTACCAATAACTAAATGGTCATGTGGCCTCAAAACAAGTTTCCACACCTCATTTCTCTCAAATTGATTTAACTCATCTTGCATTGCGATGACCCATGAATCATCTTTCATACCTCTTCAATACATTTAGGTTCAATTTGAGAGAGAAAAGCGATGTTTGTATAAAAATTCTTAAGAGAGGAACGAGTTTGAACCTCTTTAGATGTGTCTCTTGTGATTAGCTCCTTGGGATGAGCATCTATATACTTCCATTCCTTAGGTATGGATGTTTCGGAAGAAGATGCATCCAAGTTGCTAGGTGGAGAAGGGGATTCATTTAAATTCAAAGTATCAAAATTAAGATCATCATCGAAATCATTTTTCTTAACTTCGAAAACTTTAATAAAAACCACATGAATTGATTCTTCTATAACTAAAGTTCTTTTGTTAAAGATACGAAAAGCTTTAGAAATGAACGAATAACTAAGAAAAATTCCTTCATCAGATTTTGCATCAAACTAAGGTATCTTTTTCATTCAATATAAAGCATTTACATCCAAAAACTTTAAAATATGAAACATTGGGTTTTTTGTTATTCCACAATTCATAAGGAGTTTTGGAAAGTAATGGTCTTACTAGAACCCTATTCTTGACATAGCATGCCGTATTTACGTCTTCGGTCCAAAAATATTTGGGTAGGCTATGTTCATTTAACATGGTTCTAGCCATTTCTTGTAAGTTTCTATTCTTTCTTTCTACTACTCTATTTTGTTTAGGATTTCTTGGAGTAGAGAAGTTATGGTTGTATCTATTAGAATCATAAAATTCTTAAAAATCACGGTTTTGAAATTCACCACCGTGATCACTTCGTATTAACGAAATCATAATGCCCTTTTCATTTTGAACTAGTTTACAAAACATAGAGAAATACCTAAAGCAAGCGCTTTTGTGTGCCAAAAGTAAGTCCCTGTGTATCTACTGAAATCATCCATAATGATGAATGCATATTTGCTACCTCCTAGGCTTGATATAGCAATTGGTTCGAACAAGTCCGTATGGATCAATTGCAAAGGTCTAGAGGTGCTTATTAAGTTCTTAGGTATGAAGCTACATTTTATTTATTTTCCTAGTTGACATGCATCACACACATTATCTTTGACAAACTTGATACGAGGAATTCCTCTTACAAGTTCTTTAGATGAAATTTAAGAGATTAGTTTCATGCTAGCATGACCTAATCTCCTATACTAAAGCCAAGCATCGTCATTCAAAATCGAAAAGCACATTTCATTACATAGATCATTAATATCGATAGTGTATACATTATTTTATTTTAAGGCAATTATAGATGTGTATTTTTGTGGTTTTTAAATAATGCAAGCATTAGATTTAAATTTAATGATGTATCCTTTATCACCCAACTGACAAATGCTTAAGAGATTATGCTTTAAGCCATTAACCAATAACACATCTTCAATAAAGAAGTTGGATTTGTTACCTATGGTTCCTTTGCCAATGATTTTACCCTTGTTGTTGTCTCCGAAGTTGACATATCCTTCGTCTATGCTAGTGAGCTTAGAGAATTGAGATGGATTTCCGGTCATATGCCTTGAGCATCCACTATCAAGGTACCATCTTTTGCTCATAGCTTGTGATGGTATATTTTTCTAAAAAAAGGATGATTTTTAGGTACCATTTGACCTTGGGTGCCTCAAAAATCGATCTACATAGCTTATCATATTGCATTGAGTCATTTGAGGTTCTTTTAGGAACCCAAATCAATTTATGTGGACTACAATTCTTAAATGAACAATGATAAGCTACATGCCCAAATTTACAACAAAAGTTACATTTATTTCGGGAGGAAACATGCAAAGTAGGGGCTTTAACAAAGGTGGTTGGATTTTGGTGAGAGCTACTCATAAATCCAATTCCACAATTTCTATGTGCTAGTCATAGGTGCCCAGCAAACCAATCACG
The DNA here is from genome assembly GCF_036884655.1 of Musa acuminata AAA Group. NCBI lineage: Eukaryota > Viridiplantae > Streptophyta > Magnoliopsida > Zingiberales > Musaceae > Musa > Musa acuminata. The sequence continues at coordinate 19,089,927 of NC_088353.1, read as the reverse complement.
TGAGTGATGGCTCGTGTGACTTGATACAAATCTTTTTGCTTGTTATATTTTGGCATATATCACTTTATAACTATTGCATATATGCATATATATATATTGTGATGTCCTTGGATTTGTGCAATGGGAATCGGATCGTGATGAGATCATGATAATGAGATTGATTCACCTTTAAACACATATCCTAAACAATCCCGGTCACAGGTTACTCGAGAGGGACATCGTGATAACCGGACAGACTAGTGTGCTGTATACCCGTCCAAATGATGGATGCAGCTGGTCTCATAGCTGCTCGTGTAGGGACATTAGGGATACAATACAGGTGCTCATTGGAGAATGAGTTCACTGATTGATCTGCTTACGGAATGCTGGATGGTTGATGATGCCTTATTGTCAAACAGCGATTCTGTAGTCCTAGAGGTGTATCTGGTCCTTAGACTTGAGACACCAAAGATGTCCTGTATGAGTGCTCTACTCTTTGATACCAGACTTATAGGTTTGGCTGTCCTAGATCTAGTACAGTTGGACATTGGGAGTGGTAGTCGACCTTACGAGGGCTATTGAGTGTCGATAGAGGATCATCCACTCTCGGCGTCATGAGAGGAATATCCCATGTGCTCTTGCTTAGACAAATCCCTGGCCAGGGTCATTCGAGTTGAGAGAGAAAGAGTTCTCCAGGAGAATCCGATTAGAGCGAGACTCGAGTAGAAACCGTATGGGTCTCACAGCACCATGCTCGATATACGGTCTCTAGGATATTAGATGGACGAGGGACTATAGGTACACGATAATTGAGGACAGACAGGTCTAATGGATTGGATTCCCCTGTATCGTTTGGGGACTATGGCGTAGTGGCCTAGTACGTCTGTAGTCGATGAGTCGAGTGAATTATTACAGAGATAATAATTCACTAAGTTAGAAGGAGTTCTAATAAGTATGACTCATGGCCAGCTCGATATTGGGCCTAGAGCGTCACAAACATATGGTAGGCATTGCGATGAGTAGAGGTTCGGATATGAGATATCCGACGGAGCCCTTGTCTTATTGGATGCAGGTCCAATACCCACTAGGGGAGGACCCATTAGGGTTTGACAGGGGACCTCTATAAATATGAGGGATTCAGAGTCTCATCGGCTAGAGCCTTTGCTTGTCTCTCCTATTCTCTTCCCCCTCTCCACCTCAGAGCAGGCCTGGAGTTTTGAGGAGCATCGTCGTAGCCCTACTGTCTGGATCACCGCTACAGAGGAGGACGCTTGACCTCCTTCACCCTCTCTTAAGGATTTGCAAGGAAACAAGGATATATGATCTCCCTAGGTAACATAATCTATTCTATACGCAGTTTTAAGTTTCGCGGATTTTGTGCACCAATCTTCATACGACGATGAACATCTCTTTAGGAATGGGGGATTTTGTTTTCTTGTTCTTCCATTACGCATGTGAGGTCGCCCCCAAAGATTTCCCAATAGTGGTATCAGAGTCAGGTTGTTCGTGCGAATGATTGGTTTTAAACTGCGTGTGTTGTGTTTAGGAAGAATTTTGATGTCAAAATCATTGATGCAAAAACAAGGAAGGGCAGCAACAGTTGTTGCCCTCGATCTGCGTGCATGTTGCGTAGTCGAAGGCAGGAAGCACAGGGGCTGCGCCTATAGTAGCCGGTCGGTGGGGCTGGCAGCCCGCGGGTGCCCCACCCACGGTCGTTGCCGCACGGCGCCGGTAGGCAGGGCTATAGGCAAGGCAGCCACCTGCGTGTGGGCACTATGCCCGCGCGCAAGGGCGAAGCCTGCGGGTGCCGGATCCGCGGGCAGAGGCACCGCGGGGCGAGGTGCCTTCGGCCACAGCGCTTGCAGGCTGAGGCGCCACATGGCAACGACGCTTGCGACTGCTGCTCCTGCGGGCAAACCCCCCCACAAGGGTGGCCGCCCAGTGGGGCACATCGCTCGCGGGGGCAGCGCCACCCGTAGGGGCACCAACCCACGGTGGCGCCCACCTACAGGGGCGGCGCCCCCGCCCCGCCGCACAGGCCACCGCCAGCAGGGTGGCAGCGGCGGTAGCAGTAAAGGGGAGTAGGGCATTAGGGTTTTCTGGGCAAAAGATAGTTTTGCCCCTCGGAATTTGGGAAATTCCAATTTTTGTCTATTGTCTAAATTATGAAAATACCCCTATAAATTCAGAAATTCCTTATATATCCCTAATTTCATAAAATACTAATTAATTAAAAGATTTAGTTGATTATTATTTTTGTCATTATCTAGTAGTCCTACATGATGATGATTAATTATACATGTGATGTATGATATATAGACGGATGATCATGGACCATGTGATGTGTGTACTTGTGATTAGTATTATTGGGGTCTGCGAGCCTCCATTATATTTCTCGTTTATTATCGGGCCTGCGTGCCTATGATTAAGTTGTAATCACATGAGGAGGCGCAGCAGGAGCGTGGATGCGATAGCGGGACCCACGAGACGGACGATCGTCATGCATGAAGATGCATCAAGATGTCGACGGAACCAACGAGGACGAGATGGACGATCACAGGGCATGGAGATGCACCGTTGCTGTCACGCCCCTCAAAATAATAGCGATATTATGAAAACTTTCATCGCAAACAAATCCAGGATCCAAACACACATTTGAGGACACTGAAAAACATTCTATCAAATTCACATCTATAAAACCTGTGCAGTTTATAATCATATATCACGTCACTCGATAATTCATATTTATGGCAATCCAAGCCAACTTAACAAACATAAACAACATTTATAAATCCACAAGCTATGTAATTTATACAATCATAACTCCAACCATTTACCACAAGTTCATATCATCGTAAACTAGACTTAACATTCCGAAATTCCAAATAAAAGAGATCTTCTAACACTTTTACATAGTATATCCATTTCAATTCATCGACAACATTTCATTTCATACAAAATATGCTTATACAACAATAACATAATAACCAACAAGACTTGCCCATAATTCAGAATAGCTCTCCACTGCCTCAGCCCAATTCAAACATCTCAAAGAGTGACAAGCTGACCTGAAAGATTTATATAACAATGGAGTGAGCTAAAAACAGCTCAGCAAGTAACAAAGCATATTCAGAACAAAAGGAATGGTTTCAAACAAGTAAGATATCATAATGCAAGGCAGAATACAAGAATTCTCAAGGATACCATCTCATTAGATACAAAATCATATGTGTCATGTCATTCAAAATATATTTGGTTCATAACCAATGGAGCATAGAGTAATTGGAGCATATCAATAGTGTACGAGATGTTCCGAAGCATATCAATTGCAAATAGGACATTTCAGAACATATCAGTTCATAGCAAATGAGGCATAGAGTAATTGGAGCATATCAATAGCGTAGGAAATGTTCCGGAGCATATCAACGATATATGGAACATTTCGAAGCATGCCAATAACAGATGAAACATTTCGGAGCATATCAACAACGAATGAAATGTTTCGGAGCATATCAATAACAAATGAAACGTTTCAGAGATCATCGAAGGTGTATGAAATGTTCCGGAGCATATCAACGGCGTATGGAACATTTCGAAGCATAACAATAACAGATGAAACATTTCAGAGCATATCAAAGAACGAATACGAAACACAAGCTTAGACGTCGTACCCTAGCATAGTGCATGTGAGGATTAACTCAGTGGTAGCTCCACGCCGTGATGAGTTCTCGACTTCATCCACGGGTAGCCCTTTTCTACTCGAGCCTTCTCACCCTGCCCAAGTGCTAGGTCGGCTCTGAATTTCATATCAAATAGATAGATGGTGAAGTGGGATTCCAAACATAATATGGTCCATCCATTTCTGAATGGCCACCAAACATAATCTAGAGCATCGCAGGCTCTAAGCACATACCCTTTACCATTTCTGGCAAAGGTCCAAATAATCCCATAAACACCAGAATACAAAAGGGTATTGTGAATAATAAATTGGGACATATCAGAAGCACATGCGGAACAACGAAATGTACATGTGCCTTTATGAAACATTAAGATACAAACATGAAGTTTACATAACATATTTAGGTATCCAAATACATGTAGGACAAGAGCATACAAGAATTCAAAGCAGTAATATAAAGCTCAATTGAATAAGAAAGCTATAGGATATCAATTTCCAAAGGAATGAAACCAGAATATGCGAAATCAACCAAAGCTCGATTTCTGACAGAATTCAAGAGGCATATTGAACCAATGATTCAAACTATCAATCGTGCTCCAATATACTCAAGAAAGCTATCAAAAGAAATGTTTATGAGTCTATATTCTAATCATATAATTTTTGTCCAAATCAGAGATCAATACATGAAGTTATAACCATACAAAGTTAGAAAGGTCAGAATTTCAGGAGTCGCACATATTCGAATCGTTACGTCTAAACAGGAGATATATCAAATACAAGGCTAGAACAATTCAATGTTCCTCATATTCAAAGCAAATGTAGAGATAAAATTGTAGTAAGGAAAGATCAGGACACTTGCAATAGGAAAGATTAGAACAATAACAGGAGAAACGATCGGGAAACTTGCCTTTCAAAGATTTTGATCCGAAGATCCAAAGAAGGTGTCAGCCCAAATTCTTCTACTTTTCCTCCGTGTCCTCTCCCTGTTTTGTTTTCTACATGTCTTTTCTTTTTCCTCCACAACTGCAGCTCATGCAGAACATAGAGGCATAGTCACATGCTCTCTCTTACTCTCATTCCTACTCTTTCTTTCCCAAACACAGCTGCCACAGATGCAGCCGCCACCACCGCAACCGCAATCACGGCCACAGCCCCCTTTTTTTTTTCCTTTCCTTTCTTTCTCTTTCCCAAAAGCAGCTACTGCAGCCACCACTACTACCGCAGCTACCGCAGCCAACGTCGCAGTCGCAGCCGGAGTCACAGCCACGGCCGCAGCCACCACACTCGCAGCCTCTTCTTCCTTCCCTACTCTATTTCCTCTCCTTCTCTTCCAGCTGCAGCTGCCACTGCCACAACTGCCTCCCCTTCTCCTCTTCCTCTCTTCTTCCCTTTTCCTTGCTCTTCTTCTTCCTTTCCTTCTCTTCTTTCCCAGCTGCACTGCTACAGTCGCAGCCTCAGCCACGGCCACAGCCTCTTCTTCCTCCCCTGCTCATCTTCCTCTCCTTCTTCTCTTCCAACTGCAGCTGCCATCGTAGTAGCCGCAGCCCCTTTTTCCCCTTCTCTTCTTCCTCTCCTTCCCTTCTTCCTTCCTCTTCCTCTTTCCCTGCCACAGCTGCAACTACCATAGCCGCAGCCGCAGCTACTTCTTTCCCTTCTCCTCTTCCTTCTCCTTCCTTTGTTCTTCTTCTCTTCTTCTCCTTCCTCCCCTTCTTCTCCCCGAAGAACAGCACCTCCTTTCCACTGTTTCCTCCTGCAGGAAACAGAGGTGCCGCCTCTTCACCCGCTTCTACTTCTTCTCTTCTTCCTCACCATCTCTTCCTCTCCTTCTCTTCTAGCTGCAGCTTCCACTGCCGCAGCCGTAGCTCCTCCTTTCCCTTCTCTTCTTCTTCTCCTCTTCTTCTTCCCTCCTCCTCCCTGGCGTCACACACACCCTCTCCTCTGTTTCCTCTGCAGGAAACAGAGGTATCACAACCTCTTCTCCTACTTCCTCTTCCTCTTCTCTTCCTCTTCTTCTTCTTCTCCTCTTCGAACGCCCCACACCTCTCCTCTGTTTCCACCTGTAGGAAACAAAGGTGCTGCAGCCCTAGCTGCTGCCACCTCTCGCTCCTCTCCCTCTTCCCTCTCTTTTCCCCCTTCTTCTCCTCTTCCCTTTTCCTCCCCAACACCACACACCTCCTCGCTGCAGCCTTGTCGCAGCTATCCTCCTCTCTTCTTCTTCTTCTTCTTCTTCTTCTTCCCTTCTCCTCCCCAACGCCCCACACATCCTCTCCTATGTTTCCACCTGTGGGAAACAGAGGTGCTGCAGCCCTAGTTGCTACAGCTGCCTCTCTCTCTCCTTTCCATCTTTCCTCTCTTCTTCTTCTTCTTTCTTCTTTTCTTCTCTTCTCCCTCTTCCTCCTCTCTTCTTTTCCCTCTTCTTCTTCTTTTCTTCTCTTCTCCTTCAACTTCTCTTCTTCTTCTCCCCACGCCCCACCGCTCCTCTCTGTTTCTCGAAGAAACATATAGGTCATATTAGGAATATTAATAATTTAGTCCTTGAAATTTCTATATTTACATATAGGTCCTCCAATTTACATATAAATCATTATTAATAATTTTCAAAAGTGAGGGATATTACAATTGCACACATAGATCTTGATGTGAGTGATTAGACCTACTAGCTCGAGCCTAATCACATTAGGTTGTGGTAATGATCATCTGGTGTGATTGCTTATACATATACTAGATATGTATATATATTTGCATGCGATATAGATATATATTAAATATGTATATGTGTGACATGTCATATTAGGAGACCAAATCATAGAAACATCTCTCTCGATAATATTAAGTCAGTAAACGTGAGGTTATTAGATTGCCCACGTGGCCTTTTATCGTTATAAGTAGGAATCGATTCTCGGTGTAGGTTGAGTTGGTCGAGTCCCTCGAGACTCAGCTATATCACGATTCGCTATCTTGCTTACGACATAGAGATGTCACCGGTGACCTGAGGACATAGTATGCTTGATCGAGTCCCTCGAGGGTATATCATCAAATCAGACTCATCTTGTAACGAAGGTGTTGACTTAACCGAGCATCATGGTTGGTCGAGTCTCTCGAGGCCATGGTGATTCGGAGGCCGAACAGGATGGGAATCACAAGGGGTTGTGATCGGCAAGAGTTGCCTACCTTTTAGGCTTAGTGTGATTGGTCGAGTCCCTCGAGGTTACACTAAGACGCTGAATGAATCCTGATCCCCACTAGAAGTCTGCCGGAGACTTCCGTTTCACGTGATGAGGGTGTTGCGTGACTCGTTAGTAAAATAGTATGAGCATATTAAGATAGAAGTCCATATCTTGATAGTTTATTTCTTGCAAAATCTCCATGTTATTCATTTCTGCTGCATCTTTATTTTTAGAAAATGTCGTTTTCAAATCCCTTACGTGGCATACTTGATGTCAACTGCCTCACTTGTCCAAATTATACGGATTGGCTCCGTAACTTGAGAATTGTTCTCACGATGGAGAAAAACGTGTACGTCCTTGATACAGTGATGCCTACGCCCGAAGAAGGGGCAACCGAGGATGAGATCGCTCGCTACGTGAAGTACATTGTGTTGGGAAATCATAGGGGGCGACATCATATGCGCAGCGGAAGAACAAGAAAACAAAAATCCCCGATTCCCAAAAAGATGTTCATCGTCGTGCGAAGATTGGTGCGCAAAATCCGCAAAAACACAAAACTGCGTATAGAGATTGTGTTACCTAGGGAGATCGTATATCCCTGTTTCCTTGCAGATCCTTAGGAGAGGGTGAAGGAGGTCAAGCGTCCTCCTCTCTAGCGGTGATCCACACAGCAGGGTTGCGACGACGCTCCTCAAAACTCTAGGCCTACTCTGAGGTGGAGAGGGAGAGGAGAATAGGAAGGGCAAGCAAAGACTCTAGCCTATGAGGCTGTGAATCCCTCCTATTTATAGAGATCCCGTGTCAAAACCCTAATGGGTCCTTTCCCTAGTGGGTATTGGATCTGCATCCAATAAGACAAGGGCTCCGTCGGATATCTCATATCCGAACCTCTACTCATCGCAATGCCTACCATATGTGTGTGACCCTCTAGGCCCAATATCGAGCTGGCCGTGAGTCATACCTGTCAGAACTCCTTCTAACTCAGTGAATTATTATCTCTGTAATAATTCACTCGACTCATCGACTACGGAAGTACTAGGCCACTACGCCGTAGTCCCCAGACGATACAGGGGAATCCAATCCATTGGACCTGTCTGTCCTCAGTTACCATGTACCTATAGTCCCTCATCCATCTAATATCCCAGAGACCGTATATCGAGCATGGTGCTGTCAGACCCATACGGTTTCTACTCGAGTCTCGCTCTAATCGGATTCTCCCGGAGAACTCTTTCTCTCTCAACCCGAATGACCCTGGCCAGGGATTTTTCTGAGCAAGAACACATGGGATATTCCTCTCATGATACCGAGAGTGGATGATCCTCTATCGACACTCAATAGCCCTCGTAAGGTCGACTACCACTCCCAATGACCAGCTGTACTAGATCTGGGAACAGCCAAACCTATAAGTCTGGTATCAAAGAGTGGAGCACTCATACAGGACATCCTTGGTGTCTCAAGTCTAAGAACCAGATACACCACTAGGACTACGGAATCGTTGTCTGACAATAAGGCATCATCAACCATCCAGCATTCCGTAAGCGGATCAATCAGTGAACTCATTCTCCAATGAGCACCTGTACTGTATCCCTAGTGTCCCTACACGAGCAGCTATGAGACCAGCTGCATCCATCATATGGACGGGTATACAGCACACCAGTCTATCCGGTTATCACGATGTCCCTTTCGAGTAACCTATGACCGGGATTATTTAGGATATGTGTTTAAAGGTGAATCGGTCTCATTATCGTGATCTCATCACGATCCGATTCCCATTTCACAAATCCAAGGACATCACAATATATATGCATTTATGCAATAGTTATAAAGTGATATACGCCAAAATATAATAAGCAAAAAGATTCTGTATCAAGTCACACGTGCCATCACTCACGTGATTGGCTTGCTGGGCACCTATGACTAGCAATCTCCCACTTGACCTAAAGCCAATCACCTATGTGTCTGATCCCCATCAGACTCCTGTGACGCTCATAGACAATCTGAGACAACGGCTTTTTCAGTGGATCTGCAATGTTATCTTCGGATGGAAATCTTTCCACTACTACATCTCCTCGGGTTACGATCTCTCTTATAAGCTGAAACCTCCTCAGAACACTTCTGATAAGACTCGGGTTCCCTTATTTGAGTAATCGCCCCATAGTTGTCGCAATATAAGGAAGTCGACTTGTCGCTATCTGTATCGACTCCCAAATCTGTGATGAACTTCTTCACCCAAACTCCCTCCTTTGCAGCATCTAATGCAGCAATGTACTCCGCCTCTGTGGTCGAGTCAGCAGTGGTATCTTGCTGGAACTCTTCCAGCACACTGCTCCTCCATTCAAGGTGTACACATACCCTGAATTTGACTTATTATCATCGACATCAGACTGAAAACTTGAGTCAGTGTAGCCTTCAACCTTAAGGCTATTACCTCCATATACTAGTAAAAGATCCTTAGTCCTTCTCAAGTACTTAAGGATACACTTTACTGCTTTCCAGTGCTCCAAGCCTGGATCCGCCTGATACCTGCTCGTGACACTCAGAGCATGCGCTATATCAGGCCTAGTACATAGCATGACATACATGATAGACCCTATTGCTGAGGCATAAGGTATCATATCCATGTTCGCCCTTTCTTCTGGAGTCTTTGGGGACATACTCGTAGAAAGCGATATCCCATGTCTCATCGGTATGAGACCTCTCTTGGAATTTTCCATGCCAAACCTTTTGACAATAGTTTCTATGTACCTGGACTGGGACAAGCCAAGCATCCTTTTGGATCTATCTCTATAGATTCTAATCCCCAAGATATAAGATGCTTCTCCTAAGTCCTTCATGGAGAAGTGTCTAGATAACCAAGCCTTTATTGTGGATAGCATTCCTATGTCATTCCCAATGATGAGGATGTCATCCACATATAACACCAAAAAGCTAATAGCGCTCCCACTTACCTTTCTGTATACACAAGGCTCATCTTCGTTCTTAACGAAGTCATAAGATCTGATTGCCTCATCAAATCTTATGTTCCAACTTCGGGAAGCTTGCTTTAGTCCATAAATGGATCTAAGCAACCTACACACCTTATCTGGGCAGTTCTTGGACACGAATCCCTCAGGTTGCATCATATACACCTCCTCCTCCAGGTTCCCGTTGAGGAATGCGGTTTTCACATCCATCTGCCAGATCTCATAATCATAGTGTGCTGCAATAGCCAATAGAATTCTGATGGATTTTAGCATTGCTACGGGTGAGAAAGTTTCGTCGTAGTCAACACCTTGCCTTTGACGATACCCCTTAGCCACTAGCCTTGCTTTATAGGTCTCTACCTTTCCATCTACTCCGATCTTTTTCTTAAAGATCCACTTGCAACCGATGGGTACAATACCTTCGGGTGCATCAACTAGGTTCCAAACCTTATTGGAGTACATAGAATCCATCTCAGAATTCATGGCTTCTTTCCACTTCCCGGAGTCTATACTCATAATAGCCTCCTCGTAGGTCTGAGGATCAATATCCTCTACATCCTCTGCTCTAATATGTCCCACATATCTCTCAGGAGGATGGGATACTCTATCAGACCTGCGTAAAGTTGAAAATTGTGTATTAGGTACTTGAACAGACTTGGGCTGTAGAGTGGTGCTTGAGCTTGGTTCTCTAACTTCGCTCAACTCTATCATTCTCCTACTGTCTGCGCCAAGAATGTGTTCCTTCTCAAGGAACACTGCTCTCTTAGCTACAAAGACCTTTTAGTCCTCGAGATGATAGAAGTAATACCCACAAGTTTCCTTGGGGTATCCCACAAATATGCATCGCTCTGTCCTTGATTCTAACTTATCGGGGTTGTGTCTTTTAACGTGGGCTGGGCAGCCCCAAATCTTAACAACCTTAAGATCAGGCTTCTTCCCTTTCCATATCTCATATTGTGTAGACACTACCGACTTAGTTGGGACTCTGTTCAGAAGGTAAGTTGCGGTTTCTAGAGCATATCCCCAGAATGAGATGGGTAGGTCAGCGAAACTCATCATGGACCGTACCATATCTAATAAAGTACGATTTCTCCTTTCAGAGACACCATTGAGCTGAGGTGTGTAAGGAGGTGTCCATTGGGATAATATCCCATGGTCCTTGAGGAACTGAGTAAACTCTGTACTTAAGTACTCACCTCCTCGATCTGATCGAAGAGTTTTGATACTCTTTCCAGTCTGGTTCTCCACCTCATTCTTATACTCTCTGAATTTCTCAAAGGCCTCGGACTTGTACTTCATTAAGTACACATATCCATACCTTGAGAAATCATCAGTAAATGTAATGAAGTAGGAGTAACCTCCAATGGCATGAGTTGACATGGGTCCACATACATCACTATGTATGAGTTCCAACAACTCAGTGGCTCTTTCTCCAGTTCCACTAAATGGAGAGTTGGTCAGTTTTTCACGAATGCAAGGCTCACAAGTTGCATATGACACATAGTCGAATGGATCTAGATATCCATCATTTAGCAACTTTTGAATCCTTCTTTCATGGATGTGACCTAGCCTACAATGCCACAGGTATGCACTGTTCAACTCATCTCGTTTCCTTTTGGACACATTTACATTCATGATATGTGGAGTGGTGTCTAACATAAATAAACCATTATGCAATGTTCCTTTCGTGATGATCTTATCATCTAATAATATCGAACAACCATTGTTCTCAAAAACAAATTTATATCCACTAACTGTTAAACATGAAATGGAGATAATGTTTTTGATAATTGAAGGAACAAAATAACATGCATCTAATACAATAAAAGCTCCACTAGGCAGATGTAGGGCGACCTCGCCAACAGCTAATACAGCAACTTTTGCTCCATTATCCATCTTGAGGTCCATCTCGCCTCTCTCTAGTCTCCTAGGCCTTGCCAGAACCTGCAACGAATTGCATATATGATAAGCACTACCGGTATCTAATACCCATGTGTTATCATAAGAGTCTGACAAATGGAGACTGATCATGAATGTACCTGAAGCTTCATCAAGCTTTTGTTTCGCCCTTTCTGCAAGGTACTCTTTGCAGTTTCTCTTCCAGTGCCCATCTTTACCACAGTGGAAGCACTGGCCTTTGTCCTTTGTTGGGTCTTTCTTAGCAACCTTTGCTTTACCTTGTTTGCCCTTGCCCTTTCCCTTCTTAAGGGACCTTTCTGCTTTCCTTTTCTTTCTGGTCTCACAAGTGTAGAGAACTGGCTTCTCTTTCTTAATAGTACTCTCTGCCTCCCTCAACATATTGAGGAGCTCTGGGAGAGTCACCTCAAGCTTGTTCATATTAAAATTCATTATGAACTGTGAAAAGGAATCTGGTAGGGACTGAAGCACAATGTCCACACACAAGTTATCCTCTAGGACCATTCCTAGACCTGTGAGTTTCTCTATCCACTCAATCATCTTTAGGACATGGTTCTGAACCGGTGTCCCCTCAGTCATCCTAGCGCGGAAAAGGCTCTTGGATATCTCATATTGTTGAGTCCTTCCCTGTTCCTCAAACAATTTACGGACATGTAGGAGAATGGATCTGGCATCCATCTTTTCATGTTGTCTCTGTAACTCTGGAGTCATAGAGCCCAACATATAGCACTGAGCAAGAGTGGAGTCATCAATGTACTTCACGTAGCGAGCGATCTCATCCTCGCTTGCCCCTTCTTCGGGCGTAGGCATCACTGTATCAAGGACGTACACGATTTTCTCCGCTGTGAGAACAATTCTCAAGTTATGGAGCCAATCCGTATAATTTGGACCAGTGAGGCGGTTGACATCAAGTATGCCACGTAAGGGATTTGAAAGCGACATTTTCTGAAAATAAAGATGTAGCAAAAATGAATAACATGCAGATTTTGCAAGAAATAAACTATCAAGATATGGACTTCTATCTTAATATGCTCCCACTATTTTACTAACGAGTCACGCGACACCCTCAGCACGTGAAACGGAAGTCTCCGGCAGACTTCTAGTGGGGATCAGGATCCAATCAGCGTCTTAGTGTAACCTCGAGGGACTCGACCAATCACACTAAGCCTAAAAGGTAGACAACTCTTGCCGATCACAACTCCTTGTGATTCCCGTCCTGTTCGGCCTCCGAATCACCATGGCCTCGAGGGACTCGACCAACCATGATGCTCGGTTAAGTCAACACCTTCGTTACAAGATTAGTCTGATTTGATGATATACCCTCGAGGGACTCGACCAAGCATACCATGCCCTCAGGTCACCGGTGACATCTCTATGTCGTAAGCAAGATAGCGAATCGCGATATAGGTGAGTCTCGAGGGACTCGACCAACTCAACCTACACCGGGATTCGGTTCCTACTCATAACGATGGAAGGCCACGCGGGTCAATCTAATTGCCTCACGTTTACCGACTTAATATTATCGAGAGATGTTTCTATAATTTGGTCTCATAATATGACATGTCACACATATACATATTTAATATATATCTACATCGCATGCAAATATATATACATATCTAGTATGTGTATAAGCAATCACACCAGATGATCATGGACCACAACCTAATATGATTAGGCCCGAGCCAGTAGGCCTAATCACTCACATCAAGATCTATGTGTGCAACGGTGCATCTCCATGCCCTGTGATCGTCCATCTCGTCCTCGTCGGTTTCGTCGACATCTTGATGCATCTCCATGCAACACGATCGTCCGTCTCGTGGGTCCCGCTATCGCATCCACGCTCCCGCTGCGCCTCCTCATGTGATTACAACTTAATCATAGGCACGCAGGCCCGACAATAAACGAGAAATATAATGGAGGTTCGCAGACCTCAATAATAATAATCACAAGTACACACATCACACGGTCCATGATCATCCGTCCACACATCATACATCACATGTATAAATAATCATCATCATGTAGGACTACTAGATAATAATAAAAATAATAATCAACTAAACCTTTTAATTAATTAATATTTTTCTGAAATCAGGGACATGTAGGGAATTTCTCAATTCCTAAGGGTATTTTCGTAATTTGGACACAAGACAGAAACTGGAATTTCTCAAATTCCGAGGGGCAAAACTGTCTTTTTCCCAGAAAACCCTAATGCCCTTTCCCCTTTTCGCTGCTGCCGCTGCCGCCACCCTGCCGGCGGCGGCCTGTGCGGCGAGGGGCGGGGCGCTGCCCTCGCCTACGGGCGGCACGCCCGCTGGCCCCCGCGGGCGTCGCCGCCTCCGCGGGCAGTTCTGCCGGCGAGGCAGCGCCCGCAAGCGGTGCTGCCTCGCTGGCGGCCGCCCCTGCGGGGTTTTTGCCCGTGGGAGCAGCGGCCACAGGCGCCGCTGCCCTGCGGTGCCTCAGCCCGCGCTGCTGCCCCGCGGCGCCTCTACCCGCGGGCTCAGCGGCCGCAGGCGCCTCTACCCGCGGGCTGCCAGCCCCGCCGGCAGCAAGCCTGCTGCAAGCAGGCCGCCGGCCGGCTGCTGTAGACACAGCGCTTGCGCATGCGCCGGCGCTGTGCTGCCTGGCTGCCGCTGCAGGTGGCTGCAGGCATGCAGATCGAGGGCAGCAACTGTTGCTGCCCTTCCTCGCTTTTGCGTCAACGATTTTGACGTCAAAATTCTTCCTAAACACAATACACGCAGTTCAAAACCAATCATTCGCACGAACAACCTGGCTCTGATACCACTGTTGGGTAATCATAGGGGGCGACATCATATGCGCAGCGGAAGAACAAGAAAACAAAAATCCCCGATTCCCAAAAAGATGTTCATCGTCGTGCGAAGATTGGTGCGCAAAATCCGCAAAAACACAAAACTGCGTATAGAGATTGTGGTACCTAGGGAGATCGTATATCCCTGTTTCCTTGCAGATCCTTAGGAGAGGGTGAAGGAGGTCAAGCGTCCTCCTCTCTAGCGATGATCCACACAGCAGGGTTGCGACGACGCTCCTCAAAACTCCAGGCCTACTCTGAGGTGGAGAGGGAGAGGAGAATAGGAAGGGCAAGCAAAGACTCTAGCCTATGAGGCTGTGAATCCCTCCTATTTATAGAGATCCCGTGTCAAAACCCTAATGGGTCCTTTCCCTAGTGGGTATTGGATCTGCATCCAATAAGACAAGGGCTCCGTCGGATATCTTATATCCGAACCTCTACTCATCGCAATGCCTACCATATGTGTGTGACCCTCTAGGCCCAATATCGAGCTGGCCATGAGTCATACCTGTCAGAACTCCTTCTAACTCAGTGAATTATTATCTCTGTAATAATTCACTCGACTCATCGACTACGGAAGTACTAGGCCACTACGCCGTAGTCCCCAGACGATACAGGGGAATCCAATCCATTGGACCTGTCTGTCCTCAGTTACCATGTACCTATAGTCCCTCATCCATCTAATATCCCAGAGACCGTATATCGAGCATGGTGCTGTCAGACCCATACGGTTTCTACTCGAGTCTCGCTCTAATCGGATTCTCCCGGAGAACTCTTTCTCTCTCAACCCGAATGACCCTGGCCAGGGATTTGTCTGAGCAAGAACACATGGGATATTCCTCTCATGATACCGAGAGTGGATGATCCTCTATCGACACTCAATAGCCCTCTTAAGGTCGACTACCACTCCCAATGACCAGCTGTACTAGATCTGGGAACAGCCAAACCTATAAGTCTGGTATCAAAGAGTGGAGCACTCATACAGGACATCCTTGGTGTCTCAAGTCTAAGAACCAGATACACCACTAGGACTACGGAATCGTTGTCTGACAATAAGGCATCATCAACCGTCCAGCATTCCGTAAGCGGATCAATCAGTGAACTCATTCTCCAATGAGCACCTGTACTGTATCCCTAGTGTCCCTACACGAGCAGCTATGAGACCAGTTGCATCCATCATATGGACGGGTATACAGCACACCAGTCTATCCGGTTATCACGATGTCCCTTTCGAGTAACCTATGACCGGGATTATTTAGGATATGTGTTTAAAGGTGAATCGGTCTCATTATCGTGATCTCATCACGATCCGATTCCCATTTCACAAATCCAAGGACATCACAATATATATGCATTTATGCAATAGTTATAAAGTGATATACGCCAAAATATAATAAGCAAAAAGATTCTGTATCAAGTCACACGTGCCATCACTCACGTGATTGGCTTACTGGGCACCTATGACTAGCACATTGATGACTCCACTCTTGCTCAATGCTATATGTTGGGCTCTATGACTCCTGAGTTACAGAGACAACATGAAAAGATGGATGCTAACTCCATTCTCCTACATGTCCGTAAATTATTTGAGGAACAGGGAAGGACTCAGTGATATGAGATATCCAAGAGCCTCTTCTACGCTAGGATGACTAAGGGGACAACGGTTCAGAACCATGTCCTAAAGATGATTGAGTGGATAGAGAAACTCACAAGTCTAGGAATGGTCCTAGAGGATAACTTGTGTGTGGACATTGTGCTTCAGTCCTTACCAGATTCTTTTTCACAATTCATAATGAATTTTAATATGAACAAGCTTGAGGTGACTCTCCCAAAGCTCCTCAATATGTTAAGAAAGGTAGAGAGTACTATTAAGAATGAGAAGCCAGTTCTCTATGCTGGTGAGACCAGAAAGAAAAGGAAAGCAGAAAGGTCCCTTAAGAAGGGAAAGGGCAAGGGTAGACCAAGTAAAGCAAAGGCTGCTAAGAAAGACCAAGCAAAGGATAAAGGCTAGTGCTTCCACTGTGGTAAAGATGGGTACTGGAAGAAGAACTACAAAGAGTATATTGCAGAAAGGGCGAAATAGAAGCTTGGAGAAGCTTCAGGTACATTCATGATCAGTCTCCATTTGTCAGACTCTTATGATAACACATGGGTATTGGATATCGGTAGTTCTTATCATATATGCAATTCATTGTAGGTTCTGGCAGGGCCTAGGAGACTAGAGAGAGGCTAGATGGACCTCAAGATGGGTAATGGAGCAAAAGTTGCTATAGTAGTTGTTGGCGAGGTCACCCTACATCTGCCTGGTAGAGCTTTTATTGCATTAGATGAATGTTATTATTAGAACCCTTGCAGATTCTAAACTTGGGGTTGATCTCTTTAGGGGATCGGCCTCCTTGGAACTCTATAGGGGTTCCTCCCTCTAAGTTGCTGCTCAAAGGCTGTAGAAAAGATTCATCTATTGCTTCTCAAAAGAGGTGGAATACATTACTATTTATAGGGCTTCTAAACCCTAACTCCTAATAGGACTCCTACTTCTAACCAACTCCTAATATGACTCATACTCAAGACTCCTATTCCTTTACAACTCCTTATTTTTCTCTAAGAAACAACCTCCTACATGAATGTCCCTCTCAATTAGGACTCTCCTAGCTAGAGTCCTAACAGAATGTCCCTCTCAATTAGGACTCTCCTAGCTAGAGTCCTAACAGACCCACCCTCTTCAAATCAGCCTTGTCCTCAAGGCTGAGATTCCATGAACATAGGGAACCGAGTCTTTAGCTCCTCATATGGTTCCCATGTGGCGTCTTCAAGTGGTAGATTATTCCAATGCACTAGTACTTCGGTAGATGGATGTCGGTAACGCATCACGATCCTACGATCGAGGATGGCTTGTGGTTGGGCTTGAATAACTCCATCCTCAATTGTGTTGGGCAGTTGGATCTGGTGTGACTCATGTTCTCCCAACTTGGGCTTTAGGCATGATACGTGGAAGACAGGGTGAATTTTGGCATCTTCAGGTAATTTAAGTCTGTACGCCATGGCTTCAATATGCTTTGGGATCTGATAGGGCCCATAAAAACGTGGGGATAGCTTTATGGAGGCTCGAGTGTTGATAGAGAGTTGCTTGTATGGTTGTAGGCGAAGATAAACCCAATCTCCCACTGAAAATTCTCTTTCACTTCGTCGTGTGTCGGCTTGCTGCTTCATTCTGGCTTGAGCGGTAGAAAGATTATCTTTTAATAGTTATAAGAGTTTGTCCCTATCAATCAATTCTTGGTCAACCTGATCTACCTTGGCCGAGCCAATTACATTCTTTGGAATCATAGGGGCTGGTTGACCATACAATGCTTCATAAGGGGCACATTTTGTAGATAAATGATATGTAGTATTATACTACCATTTGGCCTAGGGAAGCCATTTCGCCCACTCTTTTGGTCGGTCACTAGCGAAACACCGGAGGTACATCTCTAATCACCTATTTACCACCTCTGTTTAGCCATCAGTTTTTGGATGATACGCTGTGCTCATCTTGAGTTTGGTGCCTTGTAACTGAAATAACTCGGTCCAAATTTTACTAGTGAAGATCTTGTCACGATCACTTACGATGGACCTTGGCATCCCATGCAGTTTAATAATATTTTCTATGAAAATCTGGGCAATACTAGTAGCAATGTAGGGATTTCTCACAGCACAAAAATGAGCATATTTCGTAAGTTGATCAACCACCACGAGAATCGTGCTTTTACCTTTGGAAGATGGCAGCCCTTCAATGAAGTCCATGGAGATGTCAGTCCACACTGAGTCTGGTATGGGTAGTGGTTGTAGCTTCCCTGGATTTGCCACAGTTTCACCCTTGTGCTGTTGACATACATCACATTGTGCCACATATTCTGCAATAATTTTTTTCATCCCTCTCCAATAAAAATTTTGCTTCACTCTTTTGTAGGTTCTTAGGAATCCAGAGTGCCCTGCTGAAGGTATGGAGTGCATTTCATGCAAGATGATTGTGATGCAAGGGGAGTCAGGTATAAGCACAATGCGACCTTTGTAGCGTAGATCCCTCGAATCCCAGGTGTAGTGGGCTATTGCACTTGGATCCTCCTCCAATTTTTTTATGATGTTGCTAATCTTTGGATCCTTCTTCCATTCTTCCCTAATGTCCTCGAGGAGCGGTGGTAGGAAGGGAGATGGCTGAAACCTTAGCTTGTTCAGGTAGCCGTGAGAGTGCATCTGCAACAACGTTTTATTTTCCCTTTTTGTAAATAATTTCATAATCAAATCCAAGAAGTTTGGTTACCCATTTTTGCTGCTCAGGAGATGATATATTTTGCTCCAAAAAGTACTTGAGGCTTTTATGGTCAGTTTTAATTTGAAATCGCCGGCCGATCAAGTAGGGTCTCCACCTCGTTACTGCGTGTACAATGGCAAGCATCTCCTTATCATATACTGACATGTTTTGATAGGAGGGAGATAATGCCTTGCTAGTGTATGTGAGTGGTCGACCATTTTGCATGAGAACAGCTCCAATTCCGACTCCAAATGCGTCGGCCTCAATCATGAAGGGTCTATTGAAATCTGGTAGTGCAAACACCGGCGTCGTTGTCATGGCTGCTTTAAGTTTGTCAAAGGCAGCAGAGGCTTTGTCCGACCATTGGAAAGCATCTTTTTTCAGTAAAGAAGTGAGTGGTGCATTGATCTTCCCATAGTCCTTAACAAATTTTCGGTAGTAGCCCGTTAGTCCAAGGAACCCTCGCAGTAATTTCATGTTTGTAGGTTTCGGCCAGCCTTGCATTGCCTCAATTTTTGTTGGGTCTACTGCCACTCCTTCTTCTGATATTATATGCCCAAGGTACTCTACATTTTGCTGGAGAAAGCTGCACTTTGGTTGCTTAATAAAAAGAGTATTCTCCCGAAGGATTGTCAAAACAATCCGTAAATGCTGAAAGTGAGTCTCAAGAGAAGGGCTGTAAACGAGAATATCATCGAAAAATACCAGCACAAATTTACAAAGAAAGCTATGAAATATATCATTCATGAGATTTTGAAAGGTTGAAGGAGCATTAGTGAGTCCAAAAGGCATTACCAAGAATTCATAATGGCCATCATGTGTGTGAAATGCAGTTTTTGGAATATCATTGTCACATACCCGAATTTGGTGGTAACCGGATCGAAGGTCCAACTTCGTGAAGACTCGAGCTCCTTTCAATTCATCAAGAAGTTCATCCACCACTGGTATTGGGTATTTGTCCTTGACGGTGATGCCATTTAAAGCTCGGTAGTCGATGCACATCCGCCAAGTTCCGTCCTTCTTGCGTACAAGTAGCACCGGTGAGGAATAGGGGCTGCAACTTGGCCGAATCACCCCTGTTTCAAGCATCTCCTTTACGATCTTTTCAATTTTATCTTTCTGGAGGTGAGGTTATCGGTATGGTCGAGTGTTCGCTGGTGGCTTGCCCAGAAGGATTGGAATTCGATGGTCATGTTGCCGAGAAGGAGGAAGACCGCGCGGTTCAGCAAATATGTCGGCAAATTCAATAAGCAATTGGGCAAGATTTTGATCTTCAATTTCTATTTTCTTCCCCTCTGGTTGCTGCTGGAGGTGCAACAAAAAGCCACCATTTACCTTGTGTAAAACTTTCTCCATTCGTTGGGTCAAAACAGTGGTAACGTTGCTTCCGCGCTTCCTGCGTAGGATGATCTGTTTGCCCTTACAGTAGAATTTCATAATTAATTTAGAAAAGTTCCAAGAGACATCACCTAGTGTAGTCAGCCATTCTATACCAAGCACTGCCTCATAGTCATCGATTGGTAGGAGGAAGAAATCGGTGATAATTTCTTGGTCTTGTAGTAATAGTTTCACCTGCGGGCATCTTTGGTCGCACTTTAGGATTCTGCCGTCGGCAACCTTTACATCGAACTTGCTGCAACCTTCAATATGCAGTGCCATCCAAGCAGCAACCTTACTATTCAGGAAGTTATTAGTGCTACCCGTGTCGATAAGAACAATGATCGGTTGTTGTTTAAGAAGGCATCCAACTTTCATCGTTTGTGGATTTGAGTAGCCAGCTAGTGCGTGTACCGTAATGTCGGTCGGTTGTGGCTCTTCTTCCATATCTTCTTCTTCATGTTCAAGACTCTCTTCTAGATGTTCAATGACCTCTTCTTCTACTGGTTCAATCATAAGAAGTCTACCTTTTTTACAGCGATGCTCGTGGCTCCATGGCTCGTCGCAATGCCAACATAACTCCTTCGCAGATCGCTCCTGAAGTTCTTCTCTTGTTAACCTTTTCGGTGCAGGGACTCGGTTGATACTAGGGGGGGTTGAGGGCTTTAGTATTGTAGGTCATGGAGTGATCCTAGTCCTCTGGGCTTTATGGTTCAATCGCTCCTCTTGAAGTCGTGCGAAAGAGATGGCTGCCATAAGCGTGTAAGGTTGTTGCGCCTTAACTTCTCCCCGGATCTCCGGCTTTAAGCCCTCAATAAAGGTCCCCAATAACTGTTTTTCAGACCAATCACGAGTTTGATTAGATAACCTTTCAAACCTAGTCTGGTACTCCTAAATGGTGGAGGTTTGTCGGATCTTTGCTAGTTGTCCGTCAATGTTCTCGTAATAAGTTGGTCCGAAGCGGATCAGTAGTCATTCTTTGAATTGTCGCCATGAAAGGACTCCATAAGTTTGTTCAAACCAGTCAACCCATTGTATGGCATCCCCTTCAAGATGTATAGCTGCAATTTCCACCAAGGATGCATCCGCAGTTTTATGGTATCGAAAATATCGCTCTACGCGCGAGATCCAACCAATTGGGTCTCCTTCTTCCCATCTAGGGAAGTCCACTCTCATGCGCGAATAGTTAGAGTCGGTCATAGAGCCTCCCCTCTCTTGGAAGTCATCTCTTTGGGCATGATGTGATTGGTTAGAGCTCTCTCCTTGATGTGATTTCTTCGGGCTTGGTGGTCGGCCCAAACTGAATTCGGTAAGGAGAGTCCGAATCTTATCCTCCATTCATGCCTCAAAAGCTTCAAATTTAGTATTGATTGCCTCCTCAGATGCCATAGTATATGACTCCAAATCTGTGATGTTAAGATGTCTCTTTTGTTGACGGGTTAAAGGTATGTATAGGTTTGATAGAAATAAGTGAAAGTTTGCTGTAGAATTGTGTTGTCTTGTAAGAGCAGAATTATCGTCGAAGAAACAGCGGTTTCTCGACGAAATCTCCACAAAAAATTTGAAATATTTGAGGAGGGAATTGACAGCAATATGTCAGTTTATATGACAGCAAGGATGTCCAATTTAATCAAGAAAATTTCAACAGTAACAGCAAGAAAATTAGTGTAAGTTGCGATAACAGAATTCTCGTCGAAAAATTTCAGCAACTTACGATGAAAATTTGCAGCAATATAGGAACGAAATTTTTTTTTTTTTTTTGGATTTTCGAATAGGGATAACTAAATTGCAGCAGCAGTAAGGTAGGAAACCAGAACCTGTTGCAATTCACAGGGAGATCAAAGGATGATCTGTGGTGGTGGAGATGATGACGATGGAATTTGACGACGATCTTTTAAGCAATTGTGGGAATTGCTTTGGGCGGTTGTGGAGGGTTGATGGATGGCTGTGGAAGGGCAGCAAGATGCCAAGAACGCTGCTCTAATACCAGGTGTTAGAACCCTTGCAGATTCTAAACTTGGGGTTGATCTCTTTAGGGGATCGGCCTCCTTGGAACTCTATAGGGGTTCCTCCCTCCAAGTTACTGCTCAAAGGCTGCAGAAAAGATTCATCTATTGCTTCTCAAAAGAGGTGGAATACATGACTATTTATAGGGCTTCTAAACCCTAACTCCTAATAGGACTCCTACTTAAGACTCCTACTTCTAACCAACTCCTAATATGACTCATACTCAAGACTCCTATTCCTTTACAACTCCTTATTTTTCTCTAAGAAACAACCTCCTACATGAATGTCCCTCTCAATTAGGACTCTCCTAGCTAGAGTCCTAACAAAATGTCCCTCTCAATTAGGACTCTCCTAGCTAGAGTCCTAACAGTTATTTTGTTCCTTCTATTATCAAAAACATTATCTCCATTTCATGTTTGACAGTTAGTGAAAATAAATTAGTTTTTGAGAATAATGGTTGTTCGATATTATTAGATGATAATATCATCACGAAAGGAACATTGCATAATGGTTTATTTATGTTAGACACTACTCCACATATCATGAATGTAAATGTGTCCAAGAGGAAACGAGATAAGATGAACAGTGCATACCTATGGCATTGTAGGCTAGGTTACATCCATGAAAGAAGGATTCAAAAGTTGCTAAATAATGGATATCTAGATCCAATCGACTATGTGTTATATGCAACTTGTGAGCCATGCCTTCGTGGAAAACTGACTAGCTCTCCATTTAGTAGAACTAGAGAGAGAGCCACTAAGCTGTTGGAACTCATATATAGTGATGTATGTGGACCCATGTCCACTCATGCCATTGGTGGTTACTCCTACTTTATTACCTTTATTGATGATTTCTCAAGGTATGGATAAGTGTACTTAATGAAGTACAAGTCTAAGGCCTTTATGAAATTCAGAGAGTATAAGAATAAGGTGGAGAACTAGACTGGAAAGAGTATCAAAACTCTTCGATCAGATCAAGGAGGTGAGTACTTAAGTACAGAGTTTACTCAGTTCCTCAAGGACCATGAGATATTATCCCAATGGACACCTCTTTATACACCTTAGCTCAATGGTGTCTCTGAAAAAAGAAATTGTATGCTATTAGACATGGTACGGTCCATGATGAGTTTCGCTGACCTACCTATCTCATTATGGAGATATGCCCTAGAAACCGTAGTTTACCTTCTGAATAGAGTTCCAACTAAGTCGATAGTGTCTACACCATATGAGATATGAAAAGGGAAGAAGCCTGATCTTAAGATTGTTAAGATTTGGGGCTGCCCTGCCCATGTTAAAAGACACAACCCCGATAAGTTAGAATCAAGGACAGAGCGATACAAATTTGTAGGATACCCAAGGAAACTTGTGGGTACTATTTCAATCATCTCGAGAACCAAAAGGTCTTTGTAGCTAAGAGAGCAGTGTTCCTTGAGAAGGAACACATTCTTGGCGGAGATAGTGGGAGAATGATAGAGTTGAGCGAGGTTGGAGAACCAAGCTCAAGCACCACTCTACAGCCCGAGTCTGTTCAGGTACCTAATACACAAGTTTTAACTTTACGCAGGTCTGATAGAGTATCCCGTCCTCCAAAGAGATATGTGGGACATATTAGAGGAGAGGATGTTGAGGATATTAATCCTCAGACCTACGAGGAGGCTATTATGAGTATAAACTCTGCGAAGTGGCAAGAAGCCATGAATTCTGAGATGGATTCTATGTACTCCAACAAGGTTTGGAACCTAGTTGATACGCTCGAAGGTATTGTTGTTGAATCTCATATTTTGATGATGAAACTACTTGATATACGTTTATGATTTAATCTGCGTTTTAAGTGACACAGGATGCTTCGATTAGGATGAGACAATTAAAGCAGGAAAATCATGTTGTGCCGGAGGAACATGTCAGAAGATTGGACGATGGGCCGGTGGATCGGACGACATATCGACAGAAGGCTTCGGGCCATGGACTCGGGTATCGGGCCAAGAAGAGCGGGTATTGTGCCAAGGATATCGGAGTTGCGGAGTCAACTGGCCGATTGGGCAATAGGCTGTAGGAGAGGACAATGCGCCGAAGAATCGGACGAAGCGTCGAGGGACCAATGACATGCCGGACAACTAGGTTAATTGCTTAGGATTAATTGTCTTAATCGAAGTTTTATTTTAAGTGTGCTGGATTAACTACGATGGAAGAAAGACATGCAGCAGGAGTTGTGCCGGAGTCAAGACAATGATCACGTTGGGAGTTCGAGAGTTCGACGGAAGTTCGGACAGTCGTCGGAGGTTCTGCGAGAACAAATCCGAGAAGTCCATGAGCTTGCCAAAGAAGCTCGTCGGAACTCGCCAAGTGGATCATCGCAAGTCCAGGAGTTTGCCGAAAGTCCGCAGGAGCATCACCGAGGGTTCATCGGATGATCGACGGAAGCTCGCCGAAAGAAGCGATTGACGCACCGGAGCAAGTTGCAATAAATGTCTTAGGAAAAATCGTAGTTAGCACAATGATTAAGTTGGAAATGGGAGGTGATCCCATTAACTTAATCTTGGGGCAATTGGGCCCCTGAAAAACCCAAATTGGGCTGAATGGATCAACCCATTCGGACCCTGATTTCTGGCGGGAGGTGCAACCGCCCAAGCCAGGAGGTAGCACCGCCTAGGCTAAGTCTCCGAGCGAGACTGGGCGGTGCAATCACCCCAGCCAGGAGGTGGCACCACTTGGGCTCAGTCTCCGAGCGAGACTGGGCGGTGCAACCTCCCTTGACAGGAGGTGGCATCGCTTGGGCTCGGTCTCCGAGCACTGGAGGAGCGGTGCAACCGCCTCAGTCAGGAGGTTGCACCACCTGAGCTCGGTCTTCGAGCTCTGGCAGGAGGTGCAACAGCCCCTGACAGGAGGTGGCACCGCCCAAAGGCTCAGTCTTCGAGCTCTGCCCGGCGGTGCAACCGCTCCAATCAGGAGGTGCAACCGCCTGATCCCAGAATTCTGGGAATTGACAGTTTTATGCTAAAATTTGAACTGGGTTGGGGCCTATAAATACCCCACCCATTCAGCACTAAAAGAGAAAGAATATACACCAAAATCTTAATCTTGTTATGTGATTTTTAGAGCTCAAAATTGTTGTAAAGGCCAAAAGTTCTTCTCCCTCTTTTCTTCCAAGTTCTGAGCTATAAAGAGAGGAGAGAAAATTCTGTAAGGGTTGTCTCTTAAGCCCGTCAAAAGGAGTGAAATTTTAAAACGGTGGTTGGCCTTCGCCTATTGAAAGAAGACCTCTAGTTGACGTCGGTGACCTCGTCGTTGGAGGAAGCCAAAAGTGGAGTAGGTCAAGATTGACCGAACCACTCTAAATCTCGGTTTGCATTTACTTTGAGCATATTATATTTACTGCAAACCTCCTCTAAAGCTTACTGCTTTCTGCGCATATACGATCGGGTTTCAAGCTTTGCACTTTCCGAATCAGCGTTTAGACGCAAATCTGTTTTTTCGTACGATCATCATATTTCAGTTTGCGTTTATGTTTTGATTTCTATCTTAACTGCAAACTGCCTTTATATCCTTGCTTAAGCTGCATCTCGCCTAATCAAGTGATTTACGAATCAGCATTTAGACGTAAATCAGTTTCTTTGTACGAACGTCATATTTCAGTTTGCGCTTATATTTTGGTTTTCATCATAACTGCAAACTGCCTTCATAGATTGACTTTAACGTCATCTCACTTGATCTTAAGTTAAAGTAATCTTAGAATCGGCTTTCACACCGAAATCGTTTTTATCGTTCGAACATTTTTTTATCGTTGAAAGATTTCCGCTGCACTAATTCACCCCCCTCCCCCCTCTTAGTGCTCTTGATCCTAACAATTGGTATCAGAGCGGGGTTAACTCTCAAACGGATTAAAACCCAAGAGAGATGGCATACGCCAGAAACCAAGAGGGCCATTCTATTACACGTCCACCTATGTTCAATGGGACGGACTACACTTATTGAAAAACTCGAATGATAGTTTTCTTGATTTCTATAAATTTGGATTTATGGAATATCGTTGAAAACGGTTTTCAACTTCCCTCTAAACCGATGAACGAATGGTCGGATTTGGAGAAGAAGTATTTTTCTTTAAACGCAAAGGCTATGAATGTCTTATTTTGCGCTTTGGACAAATATGAGTTCAATCGGATTTCTATGTGCGACACGGCTTTTGACATTTGGCGAGCACTTGAAATCACGCACGAGGGAACTAGTAGAGTCAAAGACTCCAAAGTTAACATTTTATTGCATGATTTTGAGCTTTTTTGAATGCAACCAAGCGAGACTATAGGTGACATGTACACCTGTTTCACGGATGTCGTCAATAGTTTAAGAGCTCTTGGAAAATATTTTTCGGATTTTGAACTCGTAAACAAGATTTTGCGTTCTCTTTCTAAGAAGTGGGATTCAAAAGTAACTGCAATACAAGAAGCTAAAAACCTAAACAACTTACCACTTGAAGAACTAATTGGTTCGTTGATGACATATGAAATGGTGCACAATGCACATGATGAACATGATGAACAAAATCACCTTCCAAAGAACAGGAAGGATTTGGAACTCCGGACAAATGAATACCACTTGAGCGATGACCCAAGTGATGAGAACAATGATGAACTTGAACTTCGAACACTAAATCTTAATAAGTTTATTAAACAAAAATCTAAAATAAATAATAAACTTGAACGAAGGAAGAGGCCAAAGAAGAAGAACACAAAGTGGGATGAATCGAGCTCCTCCGAAGACGAGGAGAAAATCAAGAAAGGCGAGGTGGCAAACTACGCCTTAACCGCTTTCAATGATGAGGTAATCGAAATCCCCCTTATTTATTTTGAAATTACTTGATGCTTTCATGATGTATTTTCTCTTTTAGTTTAGAATTAATTTTCTTAAAAATTACATGTTTAAAAAAAAAATTATGATCATGCTAAGTAATTTGAAAAATGATAATATTGCAAATAAAATGATTTTGATTGAAAATATGAAATCATGGTTAAGAAGTAATAATGTGTATTACGTTGATTTCCATTGTTATTTCTCGATTTTGATTAAAAAAAAAAATCATGTTTGATTTGAAGAAATGCATAATGATGAAATTAAATATTTTAATTAACAATTTTATGCATGAGATTTTAAGCTGATGATAATCTTGTGTTATTTTCATGAGTGCATTTGAAAAACTATGGCAAAAATGTGCTCGAATGCATGAACTTGTTAAGATTATTTTTCGGACTTTCCTGATTCAATGTTCAAATCACTTAATTGCCATGATTACATGCCTTAATAACATGTTGGAAATTATGTGTTTTGGATACAAAAATTTTTATGATCATGAGCATGTTTTATCTTCATGATTGAACTTGAAAATCTATAGCAAAATCTTGTCCGAATGCATGAAAGTGTTAATTTTATTTTCGGATTCGCTTAACAATTGATATCCTAACAATCGGATTTTCTCATACACTTATTATATGAAAAATATTTTTCGAAATTGATTTGATGAAATGATTCCTGCTTATAAATTCCATCTTGAAATATGAATGATAGTGTTTTTACTTGCAAAGATTTGTTTCACATACATATCTCCTATGATTCATGTGTAGAGAAAGAATTTATAAATCATAATACAATGAGATTTCTTATGCAAAAATAAAGTGCTTTTGTGATTCTTTGCTAAAGAAAATAATTATTAAAATCATGATCTTGATAATTATAACATAAAGCTCTTTATAAATCAAGATCGTTCATTATGCTCCCTACATTTATCAAAAAAGAATTCTTCAAATGAAGTGTAACTTGTCTTTTGATTTCTCAGAATTCAATGAAGTGTCATTTTGATATCTTGATACTTGGAATATTTTAAAATGTGATCTTGATAAGAATGTTTCAAGTTGCTCTTTGTGCTATATCTTTTCAAATGAATCATGAGCCTTGATATCATATATTTCATAATATAGAAATAACAAGATTTCTTTGCCTTGTATGTCTTGTGTGATGATTGTACATCAATTTGCTTTATTAAGAATTATATGCATCTTGATCGTGAACTTGTTAAGAAGAATTTTAATGAACCATGAATCATATCTTTGGTATTCATGAATTGATCCTCATTGATATCTTTCATTGATATGATAAATTATCATCTCATGATATATCGCATAATTATATCATGCTTTGCGATTGTATCATGTGATCTTTGCTGAATTTTCACATTGATATTCTTCATGACATCATTTCTTTGCATTGTTGTCTTATATGCTTCATGTGATAACATGAATATATGAAACACTTATGATATGATTTTTATGCAATTCCTTGTATTCATGAAATGTTTATCTCATCACCCAATAATTCTTCTTGATATTCCTTATGTGATGATAAGAATACATGAAATATTCATTAATTTGTTTTGATGTATACAAATAAGAAGTTTCGATCATGCATGATAGGATGTAATGAATTTTGACATTTAGATACCATCATTTGAATAGTTATGATCATGTTGCCAAAATGATATATCATGAATGCTTGAATATCATATTTGATATGCTCATAATGATGATTGATTTTTCGGTATCGTGCATAAAAAATGAAATGTTAATGAATTTGTGCATTAAAACTATAATGATGCACAAATAAGAATGATTACTTACCTTTGTCATGATTTAGAAATTGATGTAAAGGGTTTTTCCCTTCTTTTTGACAATGACAAAGGGGGAGATAGATTGCTAGCACAATTCAAGAAAAAGGCAAAAATTACAAAAGAGAAGAAATTGCTATCTTGAATATCACCGATAATTGCTAGCTTGAAATGCCAAGAAAATGCAAAAACTTGTTTATTTTCTTGCACATCTAAAGAGAAGATGCAAATGTAACACACTTGCCAAATTGTTTGCTTGCCTCATGTAAAACATTATCTCTTGCTAGTTTGGCATTTTGCTAGCTTGCACTTTGCAAAGAAAGCAAAAATGACACTTCTCAAAAGAGAAGAAAGAGCTTGTTATCTTGAACATCACAAGCTTGCCAAACAAAAATTGCAAAAGCGCTATCTTGCCTATCTCAAGAAGCAAAACTTGCATATCGTAAAAATTGCTAGCTTGTCATATAAAGAGAAGCAAATAGTTGCTATCTCAAGAAAATTAAACATGCTAAACTTACACCTTGCAATGGAAGCAAAATTGCGAGCTCAAACATTGCAAAGGAAGCAAAAATTTGCTAGCTTGCAACTTGCATATTTCAAGAAGCGAGAGTTGCCTTCTTAAAATCTCTAAATTGCTAGCCTGCAAGTTCTAAAATATTGTAACATTACTTGCTTGCATGTTCTAAAAGTGCTATCTTGTATGTTGTAAAACTTGCATATCTAAAACTTGATAGCTTGAATGTTCTAAGCATGATGTAACATTTGCTGAATTTTCTGGCTTCAAAACTGCATGATGATAAAACTTGATATTATGTTTTTCATGCAATAAGTTAAACTAATATTCCAAACACAAGAATAGTTGGACTTCTCCTTTTTGTTGATGACAAAGGGGGAGAAGTATGATGTTATGCATAAGTTTATGCATAAGTTCATGATGACATATTACGAGTATTCATGATCAATATTGCAATGTCTTGAATTCAGTTTAAATTCAAAGTTCAATCAATATGGCATATTGATAGGGGGAGTTTGTTTAAACTCCGGGAGTTAAGTTTAACTCCGTCATCAAGTGGTTGTCATCATCAAAAAGGGGGAGATTGTTGAATCTCGTATTTTGATGATGAAACTACTTGATATATGTTTATGATTTAATCTGCGTTTTAAGTGATGCAGGATGCTTCGATCAGGATGAGACAATTAAAGCAGGAAAATCATGTTGTGCTAGAGGAACATGTCAGAAGATTGGACGACGGGCCGGTGGATCGGTCGACATATCGACAGAAGGCTTCGAGCCGTGGACTCGGGCATCGTGCCAAGAAGAGCGGGTATTATGCCAAGGATATCGGAGTTGCCAAGCTTTGCACTTTCCAAATCAGCGTTTAGACGTAAATCTGTTTTTTCGTACGATCATCATATTTCAGTTTGCGTTTACGTTTTGATTGTTGGGAAATCTTGGAGGCGACATCATATGCGCAGCGGAAGAACAAGAAAACAAAATCCCCGATTCCCAAAAAGATGTTCGTCGTCGTGCGAAGATTGGTGCGCAAAATCCGAGAAACTTAAAACTGCGTATAGAGTAGATTGTGTTACCTAGGGAGATCGTATATCCCAGTTTCCTTGCAGATCCTTAGGAGAGGGTGAAGGAGGTCAAGCGTCCTACTCTCTAGTGGTGATCCACACAGCAGGGTTGCGACGATGCTCCTCAAAACTCCAGGCCTGCTTTGAGGTGGAGAGGGAGAGGAGAATAGGAAAGGAAGCAAAGGCTCTAGCTTATGAGGCTCTGAATCCCTCCTATTTATAGAGATCCCCTGTCAAACCCTAATGGGTCCTCCCCTAGTGGGTATTGGATCTGCATCCAATAAGACAAGGGCTCCGTCGGATATCTCATATCTGAACCTCTACTCATCGCAATGCCTACCATATGTGTGTGACCCTCTAGGCCCAATATCGAGCTGGCCGTGAGTCATACCTATCAAAACTCCTTCTAACTCAGTGAATTATTATCTCTATAATAATTCACTTGACTCATCGACTACAAAAGTACTAGGCCACTACGCCGTAGTCCCCAAACGATACAGGGGAATCCAATCCATTGGACCTGTCTGTCCTCAGTTACCGTATACCTATAGTCCCTCATCCATCTAATATCCCAGAGACCGTATATCGAGCATGGTGCTGTCAGACCCATACAGTTTCTACTCAAGTCTCGCTTTAATCGGATTCTCCCGGAGAACTCTTTCTCTCTCAACCCGAATGACCCTAGCCAGGGATTTGTCTGAGCAAGAACACATGGGATATTCCTCTCATGACGCCGAGAGTGGATGATCCTCTATCGACACTCAATAGCCCTCGTAAGGTCGACTACCACTCCGAATGACCAGCTGTACTAGATCTGGGACAGCCAAACCTATAAGTCTGGTATCAAAGAGTGGAGCACTCATACAGGACATCCTTGGTGTCTCAAGTCTAAGGACCAGATATACCACTCGGACTACGGAATCGCTGTTTGACAATAAGGCATCATCAACCATCCAGCATTCCGTAAGTGGATCAACTAGTGAACTTATTCTCCAATGAGCACCTGTATTGTATCCCTAGTGTCCCTACACGAGCAGCTATGAGACCAGCTGCATCCATCATAAAGATGGGTATACAGCACACCAGTCTATCTAGTTATCACGATGTCCCTTTCGATTAACCTATGATCGGGATTATTTAGGATATGTGTTTAAAGGTGAATCGATCTCATTATCGTGATCTCATCACGATCCGATTCCCATTGCACAAATCCAAGGACATCACAATATATATATGTACATATGCAATAGTTATAAAGTGATATACGCCAAAATATAATAAGCAAAAAGATTCTGTATCAAGTCACATGTGCCATCACTCACGTGATTGGCTTGCTGGGCACCTATGACTAGCAATCTCCCACTTGACCTAAAGCCAATCACCTATGTGTTTGATCCCCATCAGACCCCTGTGATGCTCAAAGACAATCTGAGACAACGACTTTGTCAGTGGATCTACAATGTTATCTTCGGATGGAACTCTTTCCACTCCTACATCTCCTCGGGTTACAATCTCTCTGATAAGCTGGAACCTCCTCAGAACACTTCTGATGAGACCCGGATTCCCTTATTTGAGTAATCGCCCCATAGTTGTCGCAATATAAGGAAGTCAACTTCTCGCTATCCGGAACGACTCCCAAATCTGTAATGAACTTCTTCAACCATGCTCCCTCCTTTGCTGCATCTGATGCAGCAATGTACTCCGCCTCTGTGGTCGAGTCAGCAGTGGTATCTTGCTTGGAACTCTTCCAACACACTGCTCATCCATTCAAGGTGTACACATACCCTGAATTCGACTTGCTATAATCGACATCAGACTGAAAACTTGAGTCTGTGTAGCCTTCAACCTTAAGGCTATTACCTCCATTTACTAGTAAAAGATCCTTAGTCCTTCTCAAGTACTTAAGGATATACTTTACTACTTTCCAGTGCTCCAAGACTGGATCCGCTTGATACCTGCTCGTGACACTCAGAGCATGTGCTATATTATACCTAGTACATAGCATGGCATACATGATAAACCCTATTGCTAAGGCATAAGGTATCATATCTATGTTCGCCCTTTCTTCTGGAGCCTTTGGGGACATACTCGTAGAAAGTGATATCCCATGTCTCATCGGTATGAGACCTCTCTTAGAATTTTTCATACCAAACCTTTTGACAATGGTTTCTATGTACCTGGACTGGGACAAGCCAAGCATCCTCTTGGATCTATCTCTATAGATTCTAATCCCCAAGATATTGGATGCTTCCCCTAAGTCCTTCATGGAGAAGTGTCTAGATAACCAAGCCTTTACTGTGGATAGCATTCCTACATCATTCCCAATGATGATGATGTCATCCACATATAACACCAAAAAGGTGATAGCGCTCCCACTTACCTTCCTGTACACACAAGGCTCATCTTCGTTCTTAATGAAGTCATAAGATCTGATTGCCTCATCAAATCTTATGTTCCAACTTCGGGAAGCTTGCTTTAGTCCATAAATGGATCTAAGCAACCTACACACCTTATCTGGGCAGTTCTTGGACATGAATCCCTCAGGTTGCATCATATACACCTCCTCCTCGAGGTTCCCATTGAGGAATGCGGTTTTCACATCCATCTGCCAGATCTCATAATGATAGTGTGCTGTAATAGCCAATTAGAATTCTGATGGATTTTAGCATTGCTACGGGTGAGAAGGTTTCGTCATAGTCAACACCTTGCCTTTGACGATACCCCTAGCCACTAGCCTTGCTTTATAGGTCTCTACCTTTCCATCTACTCCGATATTTTTCTTAAAGATTCACTTGCAACCGATGGGTACAATACCTTCGGGCGCATCAACTAGGTTCCAAACCTTATTGGAGTACATAGAATCCATCTCAGAATTCATGGCTTCTTGCCACTTCCCGGAGTCTATACTCATAATAGCCTTCTCGTAGGTCTAAGGATCAATATCCTCAACATCCTCTCCTCTAATATGTCCCACATATCTCTCAGGAGGATGGGATACTTTATCAAACCTGCGTAAAGTTGAAACTTGTGTATTAGGTACCTGAACAGACTCGGGCTGTAGAGTGGTGCTTGAGTTTGGTTCTCCAACCTCGCTCAACTCTATCATTCTCCCACTGTCTCCTCCAAGAATGTGTTCCTTCTCAAGGAACACTGCTCTCTTAGCTACAAAGACCTTTTGGTCCTTGAGATGATAGAAATAATACCCACAAGTTTCCTTGCGGTATCCCATAAATTTTCATCGCTCTGTCCTTGATTCTAACTTATCGGGATTGTGTCTTTTAACATGGGCAGGGCAGCCCCAAATCTTAACAACCTTAAGATCAAGCTTCTTCCCTTTCCATATCTCATATGGTGTAGACACTACCGACTTAGTTGGAACTCTATTCAGAAGGTAAGCTGCGGTTTCTAGGGCATATCCCCAGAATGAGATGGGTAGGTCAGTGAAACTCATTATGGACCGTACCATATCTAATAATGTACGATTTCTCCTTTCAGAAACACCATTGAGCTGAAGTGTATAAGGAGGTGTCCATTGGGATAATATCCCATGGTCCTTGAGGAACTGAGTAAACTATGTACTTAAGTACTCACCTCCTCGATCTGATTGAAGAGTTTTGATACTCTTTCCAGTCTGGTTCTCCACCTCATTCTTATACTCTTTGAATTTCTCAAAGGCCTCGGACTTGTACCTCATTAAGTACACATATCCATACCTTGAGAAATCATCAATAAATGTAATGAAGTAGGAGTAACCTCTAATGGCATGAGTTGACATGGGTCCACATACATCACTATGTATGAGTTCCAACAACTCAGTGGCTCTCTCTCCAGTTCCACTAAATGGAGAGTTGGTTAGTTTTCCACGAATGCAAGGCTCACAAGTTGCATATGACACATAGTCAAATGGATCTAGATATCCATCATTTAGTAACTTTTGAATCCTTCTTTCATGGATGTGACCTCTCCTACAATGCCATAGGTATGCACTGTTCACCTCATCTCGTTTCCTCTTAGACACTTACATTCATGATATATGGAGTAGTGTCTTGCATAAACAAAACTTTATGCAATATTCCTCTCGTCAATCTCCCTTCGGCATTGCTAGAATTTACAATAAATTGTAGATGTGATAAGCAATACTGGTATCCAATACCAATGCACTATCACAAAAATCTGACAATTAGAGATTGATCATGAATGTACCTGAAGCTTCTCCAAGCTTCTATTTTGCCCTTTCTGCAAGGTACTCTTTACAGTTTCTCTTCTAGTGCCCATCTTTACCGTAGTGGAAGCACTGGCCTTTGTCCTTTGCTGGGTCTTTCTTAGCAACCTTTGCTTTACCTGGTTTGCCCTTGCCCTTTCCCTTCTTAAGGGACCTTTCTGCTTTCCTTTTCTTTCTGGTCTCACTAGTGTAGAGAACTGACTTCTCTTTCTTAATAGTAGTCTCTGCCTCCCTCAACATATTGAGGAGCTCTAGGAGAGTCACCTCAAGCTTGTTCATATTAAAATTCATTATGAACTGTGAAAAGGAATCTGGTAGGGATTGAAGCACAATGTCCACACACAAGTAATCCTCTAGGACCATTCCTAGACCTGTGAGTTTCTCTATCCACTCAATCATCTTTAGGACATGGTTCTGAACCGGTATCCCCTCAGTCATCCTAGCGCGGAAGAGGCTCCTGGATATCTCATACCGCTGAGTCCTTCCTTGTTCCTCAAACAATTTGCGAACATGTAAGAGAATGGATCTGACATCCATCTTTTCATGTTGTCTCTGTAACTCAGGAGTCATAGAGCCCAACATATAGCACTGAGCAAGAGTGGAGTCATCAATATACTTCACGTAGCGAGCGATCTCATCCTCGTTTGCCCCTTCTTCGGGCGTAGGCATTATTGTATCAAGGATGTACACGATTTTCTCCGCTGTGAGAAAAATTCTCAAGTTACGGAGCCAATCCATATAATTTGGACCAGAGAGGCGGTTGACATCAAGTATACCACGTAAGGGATTTGAAAGCGACATTTTCTGAAAATAAAGATGCAGCAGAAATGAATAACATGCAGATTTTGCAAGAAATAAACTATTAAGATATGAACTTCTATCTTAATATGCTCCCACTATTTTACTAACGAGTCACGCTGTAACATCCCTCATTTCTGAATTTTCGTATAAGTTTCTAATTGTAATATAAGTATCTATTTTAAATTTGATAAAAGAGCTAAAATATGAATCTGAGAAATTATTCATAAGATTTAGGGGATTTGTTCAAAAAGAAAAAAAAATCTGAGGACCTATATGTAAACCCTAAGGACCTAATTGTAAATATAATAATACAAGGACTAAACTATAAAATATACAAAAAATACAAATCCCACTATTTAAGCATCTCTGCCTTCGTTCATAAGGAACCAAAGAAGGCAGCTGCGCGGAAGAACAGGAGAAAGAAAGAAAGAAGAAGAGAAGAAAAAGGGGGAAGAAGAAGAAGAAAAAAATTTGGGGCTTTGAGGTTTCTTGCACAAATCTTCTCATTTAGGGTCTAATTCTCAAAGGCAAGTGTTCTAACCCCATCCTACAGAAGTAATAGTCTATGTTCCTATATTGATTTTGAAAGATTTATGCTTAGAACCTGATATTTCTCTCTTCGGACATAAAACCAATGATCTGAAATTTTTTTTCGGTAAACTGACCCCTATACACTGTTTCAGCTATAATTTTTAGCACCAAATGTGGATTCAGGCAAGACCTTGCTCGTTTGAAATTAGACTCTTATATCTTTCTTTTGACACTAATAATTTAGCACCAACTTAGTTCTTCGAAAGGAAAATTATTTAGGTCTTTGGCCTTTTGAATGGCCGTGACTTTAGCATCCCAACTCTTTGGAAGAGATCTTAAAATTTTATTACCAGGTTTAAAATCTAAAATACCTTTACCAAGTCCTTTTAGACCATTGACGACATCCATAAATCGGGTGTACATATCTCCAATGGTCTCACTTGGTTTTATTCGAAATAACTCAGAAGTATACACTAAAAGATTAATTTTTGACTCCTTCACTCTACTAGTGCCTTCATGAGTCACTTTGAGTGTGTGCCAAGTATCAAAAGCAGTTTCACAAATAGACACATGATTAAACTCATTTTTATCTAAAGCACAAAACAAGGCATTCAGACCTGTTGCGTTTAAAGTGAAAGTCTTCTTCTACAACTCATTCCAATCGTTCATTGGAAGAGAAGACTTTTGAAGGAGGAGAACTCTTCACTTTTACAACACTTTAAGACTCAAGAACTCAAGCTTATGCCAATAGCTTTCATGCCATTTCATGGAAAGAAGGGTGGGGTTTTTATAGGGCCCAATGGTTTCAAAATTTGAGCCAAAACGTATCTCATCCCAGATTTTCGAGGTACTAGTGGTACCACCACCATTACTGGGTGGTACCATCGCTTGACACCTGACACTAGGCGTTATCACCGCTTGACAAAGCTCAGAGACTGAGCTTTGGCAACACCACAGCCTGACAAGGGTAGTACCACCGCTGGCAGTCTTAACTGCCAGTGGTACCACTGCCCAGTCTCGGTGGTGTCATCACCTAGAAATCCTACTGCATTGCATTCCAAGCGGTGCCACCATCGGCCATATTTTCAAGAGCTGAATTGGCTACTCAATTCAGCCCAATTCAGCCTTGTTAAGGGCTTAGTTGGCCCCAAATTGAGTTAGTGGGATTACCTCCTAATTCTAACTTAATTTATGCTCTAACTATGATAACTAAGACATAATTATAGCACTTCTTATTCCAGTGCGTCAATTGCTCTTCCGACTAATTTCCGACGTCCTTCCGGCGAACATCCGACGAACTCTCGGTAATGTTCCAATGGACTCCCGGCAAGCTCTTGGACTTTACGATGATCTTCTTGGTGAGTTCCAATAAGCTTCTTTGGCAAGCTCCTGGACTTCGCAGTTGGTTCTGTAAGAACTTCCGACGAACATCCGGACTTCCGACGAACTCTCAAACTCCCAATGAGATCTCGATCTTGACTCCGGCACAACAACTGCTTTATGTCTTACTGCTATCGTAGTTAATCCTACACACATTTCTCAATATATAGCTTAGATCAAATAAATCACAATTGACTTCGTCATCAAAATCTGAGTTCAACATTTAAGATATTAACTAATTGATCTTGGTTTGGTATGTTAATTATTCTTCCGACGAACTTCTCGACGAGCTTCCGACGAACTTTTGGTGAACTTTCGGCGGACTCCCAATGAACTTTCAATGAACTCCTAGTGAACTTGCAGCAGACTCCTAATGAACTCTCAGCGAACTCCTAATGAACTCTCGGCGAGCTCCTAACGAACTCTCGTTGAGCTTCTGGCGAACCACCAACACATAGTCTGAATCTTCAACGTATCGTCTGATATTTGACTCCGGCCCAACATCTTGTTTTATTCCTTCATTTCTATCATAGTTAATCCTGCAACACTTATCTCAACATATAGATTAGATCAATAATTTACAAATTAATTTCATCATCCAAATCCTGTTGAATCTCGTATTTTGATGATGAAACCAATTGATAATTGTGTTTATGTTTTAATCTGCATTTTGAGTGACGCAGGATGCTTCGATCAGGATGAGACAATTAAAGTAGGAAAAAATATGTTGTGCTAGAGGAACATGTCAGAAGATTGGACGTCGGGCCGGTGGATCAGTCGACGTATCGATAGAAGGCTTCGGGCTGTGGACTCGGGCATCGGGCTAAGAAGAGCGGGTATTATGCCAATGATATCGGAGTTGCGGAGTCAATTGGCCAATTGGGCAATAGGCCATAGGAGAGGACGATGCGCCGAAGAATCGGATGAAACATCGAGGGACCAATGACATGCCGGACAACTTGGTTAATTGCTTAGGATTAATTATCTCGATCGAAGTTTTGTTTTACATGTGCAGGATTAACTACGATGGAAGAAAGACATGCAACAGGAGTTGCGCCAAAGTCAAGACTGTGATCACATTGGGGGTTCGAGAGTTCGACGGAAGTCCGGACGGTCGTCGGAGGTTCTGCGGGAACAAATCCAAGAAGTCCAGGAGCTTGCCAAAGAAGCTCGTCGGAACTCGCCAAGTGGATCGTCGCAAGTCCAGGAGTTTGCTGGAAGTCCGCCGGAGCATCGTCGAAGGTTCGTTGGATGTTCGCCGGAAGCTCGCCGGAAGAAGCAATTGACGCACCGGAGCAAGTTGTTGTAAATGTCTTAAGAAATATCGTAGTTAGCATGATGATTACGTTAGAAATGGGAGGTGATCCCATTAACTTAATCTTGGGGAAATTAGGCCCTTGACAGACCCAAATTGAGCCGAATGGATCAGCCTATTCGGACCCAGATTTCTTGGCTAGCGGTGGCACTGCCTAGGTCGGCGATGGCACTGCCCAGGGCTCAATCTCCGAGCTAGGCTAGGTGGTGCAACTGTCCCTGACAGGGGTGGAACCGCTTGAGCTCGGTCTCCGAGCTCTGCCAAGTGGTGCAACCACTCGAGTCAGGCGGTGGCACTGACTGGGCTTAGTCTCCGAGCGAGACTAGGTGGTGTAACCGTCCTTGTCAAGCGGTGGCACCGCCCAGAGGCTCAATCTCCGAGCTGCTAGGCGATTGTACCGCCCCAATAAGGAGATAGTACCGCTAGGACCCCGGAAATCCAGGAAATAACATTTTTGAGCTCCAAATTCAAACCAGTTTGGGGCTTATATATACCCCACCCTTTCCTGCATGAAAGGGCATCGAAAGCTTGATCTTACTCTGTTATTTTAGAGCTCAAAAGTGTTGTAAAGGCTAGAAGTTCTCCTCCCTCTTTTCTTCTAAGTTTTAATCTTTCAAGAGAGGAGAGAAAATTCTGTAAGGGTTGTCTCCTAATCCTGTCAAAAGGAGTGAAACTATAAAAGGGTGGTTGGCCTTCGCCTATTGAAAGAAGGCTTATAGTGGAAGTCGGTGTGACCTCGTCGGTGGAGGAAGCCAAAAGTGGATGTATGTTAAGATTGACCGAACCACTCTAAATCTCGGTTTGCATTTACTTTGAGCATCTTATCTTTACTGCAAACCTCCTCGGTAGCTTACTGCCTTTTTCTCATTTACAAACGTGTTTCATAGTTAAGTATTTTCTGAATTGGCGTTAAGACGAAAATCGATTTTATCATACGAACATCATATTTCAGTTTGCGCTTACATTCTGATTTCCATCATAACTGCAAACTACCTTTATATCCTTGCTTTAACTGCATCTCGCTTGATCACAAGTGAAAGTGACTTATGAATCGACTTTATTACCAAAATCGCTTTTATCGTACGAATGCAGTTTTAATCGTCGAAAGTTTTCCGCTGCACTAAATCACCCCCCACCCCCTCTTAGTGC
Source organism: Musa acuminata AAA Group (assembly GCF_036884655.1). Classification (NCBI taxonomy): domain Eukaryota; kingdom Viridiplantae; phylum Streptophyta; class Magnoliopsida; order Zingiberales; family Musaceae; genus Musa; species Musa acuminata. The sequence continues at coordinate 19,050,108 of NC_088353.1, read as the reverse complement.
TCTTGATCCTAACAATTGGTATCAGAGCCCAGTATTTCTCATTTCGGATTTACACCTTTTAGAAATGGCTTTCATGAGGGCTTATCGGTTGTTCGTCGATTGTTGTTTAACGGATTGTACTACACTTATTGGAAAACTCGAATGAGAGTTTTCTTGATTTCTATGAATTTGGATTTATGGAATATTGTTGAAAACGGTTTTCAACTTCCCTCTAACCCGATGAATGAATGGTCGGATTTGGAGAAGAAGTATTTTTCTTTAAACACAAAGGCTATGAATGCCTTATTTTGCGCTTTGGAAAAAAATGAGTTCAATCGGATTTCTACGTGCGAAACGACTTTTGATATTTGGCGAACACTTGAAATCACGCACGTGGGAACTAGTAGAGTCAAAGACTCGAAAGTTAACATTTTATTGCATGATTTTGAGCTTTTTCGAATGCAACTAAGTGAGACTATAGGCGACATGTACACCCATTTCACGGATGTCGTCAATAATGTAAGAGTTCTTGGTAAATCTTCTTCGAATTTTGATCTCGTAAGCAAGATCTTAAGATCCTTTCCAAAAAGTTGGGATCCTAATATAACCGCAATACAAGAGATAAAAAATTTAAATGATTGTCCATTAGAAGAATTAATCGGGTCATTAATGACCTATGAAATGACACTTTTGGAACATTTTGAACCCGATGAGCACTTGAACCACCTTCCAAAGAATAGGAAGGATTTGGAACTCTAGACAAATGAATACCACTTGAGCAATGACTCAAGTGATGAGGACAATGATGAACTTGAACTTCGAACACTAAATCTTAGTAAGTTTATTAAACAAAAATCTAAAATAAACAATAAACTTGAACGGAGGAAAAGGCCAAAGAAGAGGAAGGCAACCAAGGATGAATCAAGAACTTCCAAAGGTGAAACGGCGAATTGGGCTTTGACGGGCTTCGACTACAAGGTAAGTAACTCAACTCTCTTGAATTATTTTGAAATTACTTGAAGTTTTTCATGAGTGCTTAATTTAGATAGTAGGAATAGGAAATAAAAAATTATTTTTCAAAAATTATATCATGTTTTTCTTTTTAGCATCTTTGAAAAATTAAAAATTTGATCATGAAAAGTATATTGCTAAGGTTTCATGCATATTATGTTTTGAAATATTGAATGATGTATGCAACATTAGGAATGATAATTATATGATATGTATCTTGATGATTAATCCATGCATGTGTATCTTGATGATTTTATGTCATGCATGAGTTTTTGAAGTAAATATTGATTTGAAACTCTCATTTTAGATTAACATATTTTTGGTCTAATAGTTTTTTTGACGAATTAATATGACATTCTCATGACATATTAAGATGACATAGTGCATGTACATCTATGTATGAATTTCTTGATAGTCTTTTGATGATAGATGTGATATCATGATATGTTTGGTCCAACGGTTTCATGACGAAACTTATGTTTCGATTTTAAATGATGATACATGTTTTCACAAAAGACTTGAATACCCTCACATGAAATCAATGAAATAGAAATAAAATTTCTATCCTATTGAGATTAATGAATTTATTTTACCAATCTTATGAATCTCATGAAAATAAACATGAAAATAAATGAGTGTATCATGCATTTGGTCTTAATGATTTCTCTTGAACATACTTTTTGAAATCATACTTGATGATGAATATCAAGATATTAAAAGGATGTTAACATGGAATCATGCTTGATGATTTGTTTTATGAAATTTACCTTTCCGTCTTAAATGTTGACACTTGTTTTATTAAAGGTAAAGGCATGCTTATAAGAAGCAAATCACATGAATAGAAATTTATAAAAACGAAATGTGATCCTCTATCTTATCGACTTTTCAATAAATCTATGCTTGTTATGTATGAATTTATTGAATGTGACTTTGAGGATGATTTCGGATTCCACAAATGCTTGATTTATACTTATGACATGAGACACATTTTAAATATGAATCATGTTCAATGCTTCAATCATATTAAATATGATAAAATGAGGAGAAATTTTGATCATGCATGGTAGGATATAATTGCTATAATGAGAATTTTACACTATTATATGCCTTAATAACATGTTGGAAATTATGTGTTTTAGATATAAAAATTTCCATGATCATGAGCATGTTTTATCTTCATGATTATGTTTGAAAATCCATAGGAAAACCATGTCCGAATGCATGAAAGTGTTAAATTTTATTTTTGGATTTTCTTGATCCTAACAATTCATTTTTGAAAATCTATTGATCTTGATTTAATGATTTAAATGAGTTTTATCTTGATTTTTTGAGCCTCTAGTGGATGTCGGTGACCTCGTCGGTGGAGGAAGCCAAAAGTGGATGTGGGTCAAGATTGACCGAACCACTCTAAATCTCGGTTTGCATTTACTTTGAGCATCTTATCTTTACTGCAAACCTCCTCAGTAGCTTACTACTTTCTGCTCATTTACGAATGTGTTTCATAGTTAAGTATTTTCCGAATCGACGTTAAGACGAAAATCAGTTTTATCATATGAACATCATATTTCAGTTTGCACTTACATTCTGATTTCCATCATAACTGCAAACTGCCTTTATATCCTTGCTTTAACTGCATCTCGCTTGATCACAAGTGAAAGTGATTTACGAATCAGCTTTATTACCAAAATCGCTTTTATCGTACGAATGCAGTTTTAATCGTCAAAAGTTTTCCACTGCACTAATTCACCCCCCCCCCCCCTCTTAGTGCTCTTGATCCTAACAAATCCGAGATTCAACAATCTCCCCACTTTTTGATGATGACAACCAATTGATGATGGAGTTAACCTTAACTCCTCCTATCTATATGTCATACTTGAGAAAAGACAAACTTGAATTCATAACCTTGAATTCCATCTTTAATTGATTTTAATTAGAAATTTCATGCATTGTACATCATCATAGTTTCAACTCATCAAGGTATTAAATGTATAATTTCATGATAAAATTTTTTGGACATAACCTTACATCACTACTTGCATGATACATCATCTTGATATAACCTTTATAATACTTATAATATTGCATAGTAACATTCAAAAGTTCACAATATTAAAGAGAATCCGACATTGCATGGTAACATTCAAAAGTTCATAACATTAAAGAGAATCTAACATTGCATCATTGCATGGTAACATTCAAAAGTTCACAACATTAAAGAGAATCTAACATTGCATCATTGCATGGTAACATTCAAAAGTCAACTTCTCCCACTTTGTTATCAACAAAAAGACATACATTAGCTATTCAGGTGGTGGTAAATCAAAATATCTAAACAAAGTATTAAGTTATCGATGAATTTACTACAACTCAATTAAGATTTGATCTTGACATAGTTCAAATCGATCCAATCGAGTCCCTATGGCGTCGACAAATGAGAAGGGTGCTTGCTCTATTGGAGGTGTTGCCTCAAAGGGGCCAGTAGGAGGAGATTGATTTTCCCTAAATATTGGTGTTTCAGGTTCTAGATCAGGTGGAGGGAGATCAGTCCTTCTAGGTAATCTAGTCCAAGTCTCATTTTTGACTATACATCTTAATCTTTTTAGATGGTTTCTATCTATGATATTAAACCTATCTAGTTTTAAGATTTCTTCGTCAGGTGGAATGATTATGTCATGTGCATGGATTAGTTTAGTGATCAAGCCACTATATTGAAGCATCATATCTTTTTTCGATAGTTCAATCATGTTTTGTTGTATTAGGTAACCAAAAGAGTTGTCATGTCTTTTCATAATCCAATACATCATTCCTAATTCCATTTAGCTAACTTCATCATGATAGTATTATTTTGGAAGTATAATACTTATCAAGATGTGATGAAGCAATTTGGGGTTGAAAGATAGTAAATTTTCATAACTTTTTGGAAGGATAAACAAGTTTGGAATACCAAAAATGGTACATAAAGCTTTAGAATAAGTGATCCCAATTGATTCTTCATCTCATTGTCCTCTAAAGGAACAACCTCTCATTTTCTTAGAAATTCCTATGAGGTTGCAACTTACACTACCCGTAATGGATATGTGATGTCTTGAAAGATAAGTGGACACCCTATCATATTCATCCATATACAAGTTGTAGTAAAACAACCTAACAAGTCTAGAATAAATATGTTCACTTATTTGAAGAATTGAGAGGATATCTAAGTTAGCAAACCATTGAATTGGTTCTAAATTACTCAATTCCTTTATATCTATATATTTACCCTTATGAACATTTCTAGACTCAATGGTTGGGAATTTAAGGGCATGTTGAGGAGAATAATAGAGTAGGGAATCATAGGTTTCATCTAATCTCCTCTTTCCTTTGTCCTTTGAGGATCTTCTAGAAGTCATGGAGACTACATTTATCAAGAACAAAAAAGAGGCAAGAACAAGTAATGCAATGAGAGAAACAATTTGGTTTAGGGATTACCATAGTAGTTTAACCTTCTTATGATCACCAAGGAGGGGTTTGAGATTGATCTTTATTTTGTAAAGGATGAGGGTTCTCTTGAGTTACTAGAGGGAGAGTAAGAGGAATTAGGGATTTGGGGCTGTTTAGAGAGGTATAGAGTGAGTTGGGGTCGGTTCTACCATCGACCCTAACTTGTGTTTATATAGGGCAAGTTGCGGGCGGTGGTACCACCAGCTGGGCGGTGCTACCACCTACAGGCAGTGAGAACTAACGGTGCTACCGCCAATCTGGCGGTGCCATCGTCGGTGCTCTGTCTTGCTTTTAGTTTTCTAGAAGTTTTTTTTAGATGTGGTGCAAAAATTATGTGGTGCTAGCAAGCAAAATCTTTATCATTATTGTTAAGAACGAGTCGGCACTAAGGAGGGGGGGGGGTGAATTAGTGTAGCAGTAAAAACATCGATTTAGTAAATATTTCATATGTTGAAAATGTTAGGATCAAGAGCACTAAGAGGGGGGGGTGAATTAGTGCAGCGGAAAACCTTCTACAATTAAAAAAAAAAAAACTGCGTTCGTTCGATAAAAGTGATTTCAGTAAAAAAGCCGATTCGTAAATCACTTTAACTTTTGATTAAGCGAGATCTAGCAATGATATAAATGCAGTTTGCAGTTATGGTTCAAATCAGATAGTAGGCGCAAACTGAAATATGATATTCGTACGAAAAAACTGATTTACGTCTAAATACTGATTCGTAAATCACTTGATTAAGCGAGATGCAGTTAAAGCAAAGATATAAAGGTAATTTGCAGTTATGATAGAAATCAAAATGTAAACGTAAACTGAAATATGATGATCGTACGATAAAACTATTTTACGTCTAAACGCCGATTCGGAAAGTGCAAAGCTTGAAAACTAATCGTATATGCATAGAAGGCAGTAAGCTTTTGAGGAGGTTTACAGTAAAGATAAGACGCTCAAAGTAAATGCAAATTGAGATTTAGAGTGGTTCGGTCAATCTTGACCTACTCCACTTTTGGCTTCCTCCACCGACGAGGTCACCGACGTCAACTAGAGGCCTTCCTTCAATAGGCGAAGGCCAACCACCTTTTTACAGTTTCACTCCTTTTGATGGGCTTAGGAGACAACCCTTACAGAATTTCCTTTCGTCTCTTAACAGATTAGGACTTGGAAGAAAAGAGGAAGAAGAACTTTCAACTCATACAACACTTTTAAGCTCTAAAAATCACAAAGTAAAATCAGAATTTCGGTGGTTTCTGGGTGCCCTTTCAGTGCTGAAAGGGTGGGGTATTTATAGGCCCCAACCCAGTTTGAATTTGGAGCTCAAAACTATCAATTCCTAGAATTCCGGGATCTGGCGGTTGCACCGCCTGATTGAGGCGGTTGCACCGCCTGGTAGAGCTCGAAGACTGAGCCTCTGGACGGTTCCACCTCCTGTCAAGGGCAATCGCACCTCCTACCAGAGCTCGAAGACCGAGCTCAGGCAGTGCCACCGCCTGACTGAGGCGGTTGCACCGCTCAGCCAGAGCTCAGAGACTGAGCCCAGGCGGTGCCACCGCTTGACTAAGTTGATTGCACCGCTCAACTAGAGCTCGGAGACTGATCCCAGGCGGGGCCACCTCCTGTCAGGGGCGGTTGCACTGCCCAGTCTTGCTCGGAGATTGAGCCCAGGCGGTGCCACCGCCTGGCAGAAATCAGGGTCCGAATGGGTTGATCCATTCGGCCCAATTTGGGTTTTTCAGGGGCCCAATTGCCCCAAGATTAAGTTAATGGGATCACCTCCCATTTCCAACTTAATCATTGTGCTAACTACGATATTTCCTAAGACATTTACTACAACTTGCTCTGGTGCGTTAATCGCTTCTTCCGGCGAGCTTCCCGCGAACTTCCGTCGATCATCCGATGAACCCTCGGTGATGCTCCTGCGGACTTCCGGCAAACTGTTGGACTTGCGACGATCCACTTGGTGAGTTCCGACGAGCTTCTTTGGCATGCTCATGGACTTCTCGGATTTGTTCCCGTAGAACCTTCGACGATTGTCCGAACTCCCGTCGAACTCTCAAACTCCCAACGTGATCATTGTCTTGACACCGGCGCAACTCCTGCTACATATCTTACTTTCATCGTAGTTAATCCTGCACACTTATCTCAACATATAGATAGATAATAAATGACAATTGACTTGATCATCAAAATCCGAGATTCAACAATCTCCTCCTTTTTTATGATGACAATCAATTGATAATGGAGTTAACCTTAACTCCCCCTGTCTATATGCCATACTTGAGATAAGTCATTCTTGAATTCAAAACCTTTGAATTCAAGAGACATATTGATAAGTTAAAATCATTTAAACTTATCAATACTCCCATCATGATTCCCATCATGATGTATCTCTCTAAAGATGATGTCAAGGCTTGACATTCATTTTCAAATTTTACATAACAAGTTTGAATGATGGTAATAGTAGCAATTCGTCATATTGTAAGATATCAACATGTATAACTACGAAGTAAGATCTTTTGTTTGATATCTTGACATAATACAAACAAGGCATAATGCAAATTATAGCAATCATAGCAATTCATATATCTCTTGGTGAAGCAAGCATGACATTAATACTCATATTTTTCTCCCCCTTTGTCACCAACAAAAAGTATGGTAATTGTGATACTAGGAGAACAATATAAGTGAATTTTGAGCATAAGTGTGATGCCTTTACTAGGTTCATGTCATTTTCAATAGTGAGTCAAGTATGCAACCATGACATGGAGATATCAATTCTATTTTTACCCCGCATCTCCACCATCTATTTGTGAGTTTACTTTAAATGAAGTTAAAATTGATGAGAGATTAAATCCTGCTTCATTTTCACAAGGATCAAGATATGTATGTGAAACAAATCTTTGCAAGTAAAAACACTATCATCCATATTTCAAGATGGAATTTATAAGCAGGAATCATTTCATCAAATCCATTTTAGAAAAATATTTTTCATAAGTGTATGAGAAAATCCAATTGTTAAGCGAATCCGAAAATGAAATTAACACTTTCATGCATTCGGACAAGACTATGCTATAGATTTTCAAATACAATCATGAAGACAAAACATGCTTATCATCATGGAAATTTTTATATTTATACATATAATTTCTAACATGTAATTGAGTAAAATCATCATAGAAATTAAGTGAAATTGATCAATCAATCAATAAAGTCCAAAAAATAATTTCAACAAGTTTATGTATTCGGACACATCAACATTCCTAATTCTCTTCTTATAAAATCAAATTGTTCTTCACTTATAGGTTTTGTAAAAATATCAACTAGTTGATGTTTCATGTTATGGCAATAATAATATCATGACAATGTCATGACTCATCAACTGCATTGGTATATCATTTTCTCAAATCATATTTATCATCAAAACCAAGGCACAAGGTTTTTAAAGTAGTTATAAAAACATTTAGTTTCAATGTAAAATCCGACAATGAATAACGAGATTAAACAATGAGAGATGTTTATAACTTTGCATATGCTCACAAATAAATACATCAGGTAACCATATCAAGGATCAAGGCAAAGGGCATCATGGTGAGTAACATAAAGAGTTTACAATAACAATAGGTGATTGTGTTCACATACAAGCTCATTCAGGAGGTGGAAAATTAAAGTGCCTAAATAAAAAGTCAAATTGTCGATGAATTTGCTGCAGCTTAGATAGGATTTGATCTTGTCGATGTTCAAGCCGTTCTTGTCTTTGTTCATATCGGTCCATCCGAATCCCAATATCTTCGATAGATGATGCAGTAGCTTGCTCAAATGAATGTATTTCCTCAAAGGGACAGATCGGAGGAGATTGAGTACCCCTAAAGACTGGTGTTTCCGGTTCCAGTTCAGGTTGGGGGGGATCGGTTCTTCTAGGCATTCTAACCCAGTTACCGTTTCTATAAACACATCTTAATCGATGAAGTAGATTTTTATTTATTATGCTAAACCTATCTACTTTTATTGCTTTTTCTTCCGGTGGTATTAGAATATCGTATGCTTTCAGTATTCTAGTGATTATACCACCATATGGAAGCATCATATCTTTCTTAGATAGTTCTAACATATCTTACTGGATAAGATAACCAAGACAGATGTCATGTCCTTTCATGATCCAATACATAGTTCCTAGTTCTATTTGGCTTACTTCATCATGATGGTATTGTTTAGGGAGAATGATGCTAGTTAGGATATGATGAAGTACCTTAGTGTTTAGTGGTAGTAGATGTTCACAACTTTTAGGAACAAATGCTAAGTTGGGATTTGCGAAAATTGTTCCTAAGGCTTCAATATATGTTGTCCCAACAGTTTCATTATCCCATGATCCTCTAAAATAAAGTCCTCTATTTTTTAGGGGAATGCCTATCATGTCGCAAATGAATTTATTCGTAATGGAGATGTGTTGTCCTAAGAGATAGGTAGACATTCGTTCTTCTTCATCTACTTGTATATTGTTGTAAAATAGTCTAACAAGTCTTGGATAGATGGGTTCACTAATTTGTAAAATAGGGAGTAGATCTAAGTTTGCAAACCATTGGATTGTCTCTAAGTCTCTTAGTTCATTTAAATCTACATGTTTTCTCTTATTGACACTCTTAAGTTCGAAAGAGGAAAACTTTTCAGCATGATATTTTGAATCGAAAAGGATAAGATCAAAATCTTCCACTAATCTCCTCTTCCCTTTGTCCCTTGAGGATCTTCTAGACCCCATAACTACTACTATTTAAGAGGATAGTAATGAGCAAGAGTAAATGAATCAAAAACAGTTTTTAAGGGGTTCTTAGAGAATACCTTAGTGAGATCTTCAATAGAAGGAGAGATTGTTGATCTTTTGCTTCAAAATGAGGAGTATTTGGGATGCTATGAGGGGTGAAATGGAGGTGGTGAAGCTTTGGAAGAGTAAAGAGGGGAAGGGAGTGAGTTGGGGTCGGTTCCACCGCCGGCCCAAGCTCGGGTTAAAAAGAGGCAGAATTGCAGGCGGTTGCACCGCTGGCTGGTGCGGTGCAACCGCTTGCAACACGTGATAGTCGGAGGTGCTACCTCCAATTAGGGCGGTGCCACCGCCTGCAAGCGGTGAGCACTTGTTCTGACTGCAGTGTGATCTGATTTGAATGTTTTTGACTTAAGAAGAATTTTCATTTACAGTAATCAACTTTACTTACGTAATTACGTAAGAATTTTCATTGTAAGATAAGAAATTTTACATGATTAAGATAGATCTTGTGATGTGCATACTCTAAATGTCGTGCACATGTTTGTGACAGATTGTTCAAGTTGGTAAGCCTTGCAAGTTCATGACAAACTTAGTAAGTTCATTATATAGTTGGATTCGAAAGTAATGAACGAATGACATCAATGGGTTCGAAAATCCAAAGGATATGTGAAGTGAGAATCATGGGTTTCCAATTCCGAGGGATCAAATAGGATTGTATCTATATCGCATTTGTAATTTTAATTTTCTAATCCTCTTTTGTTATTTAGGCTAGAGAGCATCGCGAGTTCTTTTTGGATCTCGGGTCATAAATATCGAGAATCCAAATAGCAGGATATTATTTCTTGCTCCCAGCTTATGATGTTTTATGTCTTTACAAGAAAGGATGATCTTTAGGTACCCATTTGATCTTTATCATATTGCATAGAATTTATCATGGTTCCTTTAGGAATCCAAATTAATCTGTTCGGACTAATTTTCTTGAATGGACAATAATGTGTTTTGTGTCCAAGTTTGCAACAAAAGTTGCATTTGCTTTGGTGTCGAACATGTAAGATAGGGCCTTTCATGAAGGTGGTTAGATTTTGGTGAGGACTTCTCACAAATCCAATTCCACTTCTTTTGGGAACGTGACCCTTGTTTACAAGGATCATGTTCAAGAACTTGTTACCAACTTCAAATTTCTTCAAGGTGTCCTTAAGTAGTAAGTTTTTCTTTTGGAGAGTTTCTAGATCATGGCATTTTATGCATGAACCTAAACTATCATGATATTCAGTTTTTAACTTATCGAAATTACAAGTAAGACTATCATGCTCCTTTTTTAGCAATTTGTATTTTCTGCTAATAATCTTGCATTCATCAAATAAGTCATGGAAGGCATTTAATAATTTATCAAATGATAAATCTGCATCTATTAAATTCGTTACCTCCTCTCCGATGGCCATTAAGGCGTAATGAGCAACTTGCTCGGTGTTGGACTCCTCTTCTTCGGACGCGCTCGAGTCATCCCACGTTACTTTGAGCGCCTTCTTCTTTGATGTTCTCTTTTTGACTTGGGGACAATCACTTTTGTAGTGTCCCAGCTTTTTGCACTCGTAGCAAATAACTTGGTCCTTCTTAGATTCAAGTTTATTTTTTGTGTCATTCTTAAACTTGTTTTTTTAATAAATTTTTTAAATTTTCTTGTTAAAATTGCCAAGTCATCGTCACAGTCCGCATCCCTTGAGTTTTCTCTCAAGTGGTCTTCTGAAGTTCTAAGTGTCATATCCTTCCTGTTCTTTGAAAGGATGTCTTCTTGCTATTCATGAGCTTTGCAAGTCATCTCATAGGTCATTAATGACCCGCTTAGTTCTTCAAGAGGGAAGTTGTTTAGATCTTTCGCCTCTTGAATAGCAGTGACTTTAGGATCCTAACTTTTAGGAAGGGATCTTAGAATCTTATTTACGAGCTCAAAATCCGAAAAACTTTTTTCGAGTCCTTTTAGACCGTTGATGACATCCGTGAAACGGGTAAACATGTCGCCAATAGTCTCACTCGGTTTCATCCGGAAAAATTCGATAGAATGTAACAAAAGATTGATTTTTGACTCTTTCACTCTACTTGTGCCTTCGTGAGTCACTTCGAGTGTGTGCCAAATATCAAATGCGGTTTCACAAACCGAAACATGGTTGGACTCGTTTTTATCAAGTGCATAAAATAAAGTATTCATAGCCTTTGCATTAAGAGTGAAAGCCTTCTTCTCCAATTCATTCCAATCGATCATTGGAAGAGAAGACTTCGAAAATCCATTTTCGACAAGATTCCAAAGTTCAAAATCCATAGAAATAAGAAAGATCCTCATTCGGGTCTTCGAATAGGTATAGTCCGTCCCATTGAACATAGGTGGACGTGTAATAGAATGGCTCTCTTGGTTTCCCGCGTATGCCATCTCTCTTGGGTTTTAATCTGTTTGAGAGTTAACCCTACTCTAATACTAATTGTTAGGATCAAGAGCACTAAGAGGGGGGGGGGGGGGTGAATTAGTGCAGCGGAAAACCTTCTACGATTAAAAAATAAAAAAAAAACTGCGTTCGTTCGATAAAAGTGATTTCAGTAAGAAAGCCGATTCGTAAATCACTAAAACTTTTGATTAAGCGAGATGTAGCAAAGATATAAATGCAGTTTGCAGTTATGGTTCAAATCAGATAGTAGGCGCAAATTGAAATATGATATTCGTACGAAAAAACTGATTTATGTCTAAATGCTGATTCGTAAATCACTTGATTAAGCGAGATACAGTTAAAGCAAGGATATAAAGGCAATTTGCAGTTATGATAGAAATCAAAACGTAAACGCAAACAGAAATATGATGATCGTATGATAAAACTAATTTACGTCTAAACGCCGATTCGGAAAGTGCAAAGCTTGAAAACCAATCATATATGCGCAAAAGGCAGTAAGCTTTTGAGGAGGTTTCCAGCAAAGATAAGATGCTCAAAGTAAATGCAAACCGAGATTTAGAGTGGTTTGGTCAATCTTGACCTACTCCACTATTGGCTTTCTCCACCGACGAGGTCACCGACGTCAACTAGAGGCCTTCCTTCAATAGGCGAAGGCCAACCACCCTATTACAGTTTCACTCCTTTTGACGGGCTTAGGAGACAACCCTTACAGAATTTCCTTTCCTCTCTTAACAGATTAGGACTTGGAAGAAAAGGGGAAGAAGAACTTTCAACTCATACAACACTTTTGAGCTCTAAAAATCACAAAGTAAAATCAGAATTTCAGTGGTTTCTGGGTGCCCTTTCAGTGCTGAAAGGGTGGGGTATTTATAGGCCCCAACCCAGTTTGAATTTGGAGATCAAAACTATCAATTCCCGAAATTCCGGGATCTGGCAGTTGCACCGCCTGGCAGAGCTCGAAGACTAAGCCTTTGGGCAGTGCCACCTCCTGTCAAGGGCGGTTGCACCTCCTGCCAGAGCTCGAAGACCAAGCTCAGGTGGTGCCACCACCTGAGTGAGGCGGTTGCACCGCTCAGCCAGAGCTTGGAGACTGAGCCCAAGCGGTGCCACCGCCTGACTAAGGCGGTTGCACCGCTAAGCCAGAGCTTGGAGACTGAGCCCAGGCGGTGCCACCTCCTGTCAAGGGCGGTTACACTGCCCATTCTCGCTCGGAGATTGAGCCCAGGCGATGCCACCGCCTGGCTTGGGCGGTTCAACCGCTTGGCAGAAATCAGGGTCCGAATGGGTTGATCCATTCGACCAATTTGGGTTTTTCATGGGCCCAATTGCCCCAAGATTAAGTTAATGGGATCACCTCCCATTTCCAACTTAATCATTGTGCTAACTACGATATTTCCTAAGACATTTACTGCAACTTGCTCCAGTGCGTCAATCGATTCTTCCGGCGAGCTTCCCGCGAACTTCCGTCCATCATCCGATGAACCCTTGGTGATGCTCCTGCGGACTTCCGGCAAACTCCTGGACTTGCGACGATCCACTTGGCGAGTTCCGACATGCTTCTTTGGCAAGCTCATGGACTTCTCGGATTTGTTCCCGCAGAACCTCCAACGACTGTCCGAACTTCCGTCAAACTCTCGAACTCCCAACGTGATCATTGTCTTGACTCCGATGCAACTCCTGCTACATATCTTACTTTCATCGTAGTTAATCTTGCACACTTATCTCAACATATAGATTAGATAACAAATGATAATTGACTTCATCATCAAAATCCGAGATTCAATAGAAAACTAATTGGAAAGATATTAAATTAGAAGAGTAGGGTAGCATAGTGAAAACATTAAGAAGGCAATTTATTGTTAAAGTAAATTGCTCAAAAGAAATGCAAACCAGATTTTATAGTGGTTCGGTAGTCGTGACCTACATCCACTCCCGATTCCTCTTCCGTCGAGGCAACGACATCCACTAATAGTCTTCCTTCAATGGGCGAAGACCAACTACTCTTTTATACCCCTCTTCTCCTTTTCACAGGTTTAGGAGATAACCTTTTACAAGCACACACTCCTCTCTAAACAAAATTCTAAAATTAAGCTAGAGGAGGGGATCTCTCAAGTAATTTCCACAGCATTTTCTCACTTTTAAGTTCTATATACTTATGTATGTTAACTAGGGATGAGAGGGATATTTATAGGCCTCAAGTGGATTCAAACTTGGAGCCTAAAAGAGTATCATCCTAGGTTTCCCGAGTCTTGGCGGTACCATCGCCTACAGCACTGACACTGGGCAGTACCACCGCTTAGTCTGGTAGTATCATCGCCTAGAAGACCATATCTGGGCAGTACCATTGCTTGATATAGTCTCGGAGACTATGCCACGACGGTGCTGCTTGTTGGGTCACTGTTTGGACCTTGCACTTAGCCCAACACAACCCAAACATGGACTCAATTGACCCCTAATTGAGTTGGTCCAATTCCAACCAAATTATATGCTAACTATGAATTTTTAAGACATTTACTATGCTAAATAAGTCTGACGATCTTTTAGTGAACTTCCGATGATCTCTCGGCAATATTCCAACGGACTCCTGGTAAGCTCTTGGACTTCACGACGATCTTCTTGGCAAGTTCCGACAAGCTTCTTTGACAAGCTCCTACACTTCTCGGTCAATTCTGACAGAACTTCTGACGAACGTTTGGACTTCCGATGAACTCTCAAACTCCCAACGAAATCTTGTTCTTGACTCCGGGACTTCATTTTGCTTTATGCCTTGCTATCGTAGTTAATCCTACATACTTAAAACCCACTTCGATTTAGACAATTATTAAAAGCTAATCAAGTGTTATCCGATATGTCATTGGTTTATCGACACTTCATCCGATTATTCGGCTCATCGTCCTCTCTGCGGCCTATTACCCAATCGGTCAGTTGACCTCCGCAACTCCGATATCCTTGGTGCAATTTCAGCTCTTCTTGGACCTATGCTCGAACCCATGGCCCGAAGCCTTCTATCGATACGTCGACCGATCCTTCGGCTCGATGTCCAATCTTTTGACATATTTTTCTCTGGCCCCACATGATTCTTCCTGCTTTAATTGTCTCTCTCAGATCGAAGCTTTCTGCATCACACAAAACGTAAATCAAATCATAAATACTATCAATTGGTTTCATTATTAAAATCCGAGATTCAACAATCTCTCACTTTTTGACGATGCAACCAATTGATGACGAAGTTAACCTTAACTCCCCCTATCAATATGCCATATTGATAGAACTCTTGAATTCAAATATCCAAGCAACATGTTATCATAAAATCATGCATAACATCATCATACTTCTCCCCCTTTGACATAAAAAACAAGGAGAAGTGCATTTAGCAAGTTTTAAATCATTGCATTATAAATATAATCTAAAGTTTTATCATCAAGCAAGCAAGTAATTTTCTTTCTTCTCTTTTAAGAAGTGAATTTTTTGCTTCAGTAGCAAAGTGCAAGCTAGCAAAATTTAACATCATTTTTTACATGCAAGCTAGCAAAAATTTTGAGTTTTGCAAGTTTGTAAATTTTGCTAGATGTGCAAGTTAGCATGTTTTGCCTGTGAGATAGGCAAGATAGCACTTCTTGATGATGTTCAAGATAGCAAGTTCTACATCATGTAAGCTAGTGAATTTTATAACATTTTAGAACTTGCAAGCCAGCAAATTTATATCATTTTAGAGTACGCAAGCTAGCAATTTTATACATATAAAAGTTAGCAAAATTTTACATCTTTTGAGATATGCAAGATAGATTATTTTTGCATCTTCCTGAAATGTGTAACTTAGCAAATATTGATTTTCTTTAGATTTGCAAGATAGCACTCCTGGCTTCTCTTTTAAGATAAGCAAGCCAATAAGTTTGCCTATTTTTGTGATGTACACGCTAGCAATTCTTTCTCCCCCTTTGTCATTGGCAAAAAGAGGGGAATAACAATACAATAGAATAATTCATTTCCCTTTAGTACAATCTTCAAATCATGACAAGGATAAATAACAAAGATGAAAAATCAAGTCATGAATGTCAAAATAATTTTTCATAATGAATATTTTATCATTTCATGCATCATTATCATAAGTTGACGTATTGCAAGCATAATATCAAATCATCATTCATAATTACATCAATATTCCAATCATTATTTCAATCATAAAAAATGAGAGATCAAGTCTAAAATTCGAGAAATCAAGATCATGATCCGAAAAATGTATAAGAAGAATTTATGCATTTTGGAGCTTTACCGTGTCTAAGTTTATCATTCAAGCTAGTAAATTTGGTTCTCTTGAGATGCTAGCTATTTTCTTTCTCCCTTTTGTCATTATAAATAAGAAAAAATAAGGGAATAACGTAATGGTATAAATGTATAATGTTGAATCTCGGATTTTGATGATGAAACTAATTGATTGTATTTAGATGTTTAACTACATTTTCAGTGATGCAGGTCTACTCGATCAGGATTAGACAGTTAACGCAGGAGGAATTGACGTTGCATCGGAGGAGATCACGTTAGGATATTGGATGGCAGAAGGCTTCGGATGTCGGGCATCGGGCCAAGAGTGGAATTTCGCCAAGGATATCGGGGTTGTAGAGGTCAACCACCGATTGGGCAACAAGCCGCAAGAAAAGATGATGCGTAGAAGAATCAGACGAAGTGCAAACCAATGATGTGCTGGGCAATAGAATGTTAATTCGCGTTGTAATAATTGTCTAGATCGGAGTAGAGTTTTGGCTTGTGTGTACAGGATTAACTACGATAACAACGAAGACATAAAGCAAAACAAAGTGTCGGAGTCAAGCGCGAAGGATTTGTTGCGAGTTCGAGAGTTCAACGGAAGTCCGAAGGTTCGTCGGGAATGCTGCCGGAACTAGCCGAGAATGAGTAGGGAGCTTGCCGAAGGGTTTTTCGGAAGCTCACCGGAAGGTTCGTTGGAAGTTCGCGGAGCTCACCGAGAAAGATCGGAGCTTGCCGAAGAAGCTCGTTGGAACTCGCCAAGATCAAATCGTGATGTCGGGGAGCTTGCCGGGAGTCCGCAGAATGGTTTCCGAGAGTATATCGGAAGACCGCCAGAAGTTCGCCGGAAGCTCACCGGAAGAAGTCTTGACTTGTGGACTTTGTAATAGCTTAGGAAATGTCTTTAAATTCATATTTTGCATGTTAATTAGGGTTAGGATTAGGGGTTAATCCTATAACCCAAGTAGGGGCCAATTAGGCCCGAGTTCAGACTGGTTTGGGCCAAGTTTGAAGCCCAACCAATGAGCTGAAATAGTGTAGGTGGTGGCACCACTAGATTAGGCGGTGGCACTGCCTAGAACCCGAGAACTGAGCGGTGGCACCTCCCAGAACCCGAGAGGTCGGGCGGTGGAACCGCCAACCTCAAGAACCCAAGAGAATTCAAAATTTGGAGCCCAAATTTGAATCATCTTGGGGCCTATAAATACCCCTCAATTCTCAGCTGAGATTACAACTTTTTGAAAAGCAATAGATTGAGAAAAAGGTCTTTGAAAAGTCTTAGCAAGTCTTGATTTCAATTTCTTAGAGTGTTCACCTCCTTCTTTCTTGCTGAAAATTTGTAAGAGTGTGAACCGCTTGTAAAAGGTTGTAAAAGGGGTATTTGCTCTTCCCCTTCAAGAGATTTGCTAGTGGAAGGTGGGAGCCTCATCGAAGAGGGCCTCGCAAGTGGATGTAGGTCATTTGACTGAACCACTTTAAAATTGGCGTGATCTCTGGTTTGTATTTTCTTATTGCTATTTACATTACTGTAAACCATCTTACATGCTTTATTTCCTAATTACCTTTGCTGCACACCTTTACGAACATGCGTTCAAGTTAAGCTTTTCAAGTTTGATTTATATCGTATGAAAGATTTGTCGAAACAAACATTTTAATCCGCTGCACTAATTCACCCCCCCCTCCCCTCCCCCCCTCTTAGTGCCGCTCCGATCCTAACAATTGGTATCAGAGCCCGGTATTTCTCATTTCGGATTTACACCCGAGAGAAATGGCTCTTCATGGCTTTCAAGATGGCTTATCGGTTGTTCGTCCACCGTTGTTTAACGGATTGGACTATACTTATTGGAAAACTCGAATGAGAGTTTTCTTGATTTCTATGAATTTGGATTTATGGAATATCGTTGAAAACAGTTTTCAACTTCCCTCTAAACCGATGAACGAATGGTCGGATTTGGAGAAGAGGTATTTTTCTTTAAATGCAAAGGCTATGAATGCCTTATTTTGCACTTTGGACAAAAATGAGTTAAATCGGATTTCTACGTGCGAAACGGCTTTTGATATTTGGCGAACACTTGAAATCACGCACGAGGGAACTAGTAGAGTCAAAGACTCGAAAGTTAACATTTTATTGTATGATTTTGAGCTTTTTCGAATGCAACCAAGCGAGACTATAGGCAACATATACACCCATTTCACGGATGTCGTCAATAATCTAAGAGTTCTTGATAAATCTTTTTTGAATTTTGATCTCGTAAGCAAGATCTTAATATCCTTTCCAAAAAGGTGGGATCCTAAAATAACCGCAATACAAGAAACAAAAGATTTAAATATTTTTCCACTTGAAGAACTAATTGGTTCATTGATGACATATGAAATGGTGCACAATGCACATGATGAACATGATGAACAAAATCACCTTCCAAAGAACAGAAAGGATTTGGAACTTTGGACAAATGAATACCACTTGAGCGATGACTCAAGTGATGAGGATAATGATGAACTTGAACTTCAAACACTAAATCTTAATAAGTTTATTAAATAAAAATCTAAAATAAACAATGAACTTGAACGGAAGAAGAGGCCAAAGAAGAGGAAGGCAACCAAGGATGAATCAAAAACTTCCAAAGGCGAAACGACGAATTGGGCTTTGATGGGCTTCGACTACAAGGTAAGTAACTCAACTCTCTTGAATTATTTTGAAATTACTTGAAGTTTTTCTTGAGTGCTTAATTTAGATAGTAGGAATAGGAAATAAAAAATTGTTTTTCAAAAATTATATCATGTTTTTCTTTTTAGCATCTTTGAAAAATTAAAAAAATTGATCATGAAAAGTATATTGCTAAGGTTTCTTGCATGTTATGTTTTGAAATGTTGATTGATGTATGCAACATTAGGGATGGTCTATGCATGTGTATCTTGATGATTTTATGTCATGCATGAGTTTTTGAAGTAAATGTTGATTTGAAACTCTCATTTTAGATTATCATGTATTTCGTCTTAATGATTTCTCTTAAAAACATACTTTTTGAAATCATACTTGATGATGAATATCAAGATATTAAAAGGATATTATCATGGAATCATGCTTGATGATTTGTTTTACGAAATTTACCTTTCCGTCTTAAATGTTGACACTTGTTTTATTAAAGGTAAAGGCATGCTTATAAGAAGCAAATCACATGAATAGAAATTTATAAAAATGAAATGCGATCCTCTATCTTATCGACTTTTCAATAAATCTATGCTTGTCATGTATGAATTTATTGAATATGACTTTGAGGATGATTTCGGATTTCACAAATGCTTGATTCATACTTATGACATGAGACACATTTTAAATATGAATCATGTTCAATGCTTCAATCATATTATATCCCCCTTAATTCATTTTGTTCTTGTAGATTTATTTACCAAAGAGAAGAATCTTCCGAAAATGAAATGATACAAATGAATCACTTATCGATATGTCTTTTTGAAATATCTTTTTAATGTGATATTGATAATTTGAGATGCCTATTGGAATTCATGACATGAGATAATTGAATCTTTGACTTACTCTGGCTTAAAAATAGATGTTTAAAATCTTGCTTGATGAGTTGTTTTATAAGATTTTGCCTTTACGTCTTGAACTTTCATGCTTATCTTGATTTGGCATATAAAGACTAAGGCATGCTTAGATGAAGAAGAATCACTTAAAAAATTCTTTTCCTATCTGATCAAGATTAATGATTTCATGATATTTTATGAATCTCGAAATTGATTTTGATGACTTGATTATGAGTTTCAAGTTAACGATTTGATTTGAATGAATTTTATCTAAATCATAATTTTGATCTTGCAAAACTAGAATCACAAATAATATCTTTTGGTATTCGTGAATTGATACTCACAATATGTAAGTATTAGTATTCATGACTTGAATTTGATTGAAACATTGCATGCTTAAATTAATCATTCTCCTATGTTTCAAAAATTCTTTAAATGCCTTATGTGATGATTAAAAATTAATTTGCTTTACGATGAATCACGAATCATGACTTGATCTATGATATTGATATATTTTATTCATGATCCTTGATTGTATAATTCTTTTGCTCTATTAAAAAGATTTGTCGAATGAATCATGCCCTTCTTGAATTTTCTTGATATCATGACATGATTTTGTAATATGACTTGTATAATGATTAAAATTTTTTAGCCATTGATTTCTCCCTTCTTTTTTATAATGATAAAGGGGGAGTTAGTTTACTAGCCTGCATATTTCAAAGGAAGGAAAATTTGCTAGCTCGATCATTTCATTGAAAGAACTTGCTATCATGAACACTACCAATGAATTGCAAATCCTGCACTCTAAAGAGAAGCAAAGAATTGCTATCTCAAAAGAAGCAAAAAATGCAAAACTAAGAAAACTTGCAATATAATTGCTCTTACCATGCTTTGTATCAAAAATAGGTTGATATCCTTAAAAGTGTCACATTAAATTTTTTAGTGTATTGCAATGTATCACATGTATCGCAAATTGAAATTTTTGAGACTATTATCATATTATGTTTAACAATTGATATCTTTAATTGATATGATAAATTATCATCTCATGATGTGTCGCATAATGATATCATGATTTGCGATTGTATCATGTGATCCTTGGTGAATTTTCACATTGATATCCTTCATGAAATGATTTCTTTGCATTATTGTCTTGTATGCATCATGTGATGATTGAAATATTGATTGATGCAAAGTTGATGTAAAAGTCTAAATCATTGGTTCCTCTCCTTCTTTTTGACATTGACAAAGGGGGAGAAAGTTATTGCTAGCTTGCATACTTGAATGAAGAATTTGGTAGCTCGATAATTGTAATGAAGAAATTTGCTATATCAAACATCATAAATATTGTTACTTGCAAAGAAAAGCAAAGTGCAATCTTGCACAAAAATTCAAGTGTTCAATTGCCATGATTGAACTTAAGAATTTTGGTATGCTTTTATGCTTATATGTTGTGATGAAAATCAAGCTTCATGTTATTAAAACTTGAATATATTTTAAAATAGCTAGAGCTACTTCTCCTTTTTGTTGATGACATAGGGGGAGAAGTATATTGATGAATTCATGCATTGAATTGAATATTTTATATATATTTACATGATGGTTTAAATATTTTTCATAACATGTGATGAATGTTACTTGGATTTTGGATAATCCAAGTGTTCTATCAATGGCATATTGATAGGGGGAGTTTGGATAAACTCTAGGGAGTTACGATTAACTCCGTTAGTCATCAATTAGTTGTCATCATCAAAAAGGGGGAGATTGTTGAATCTCATATTTTGATGATGAAACTAATTGATTGTGTTTAGAAGTTTAACTGCATTTTGAGTGATGCAGGTCTACTTGATCAGGATTAGACAGTTAACGTAGGAGGAATTGACGTTGCGCCGGAGGAGATCACATTAGGATATTGGATGGCAGAAGGCTTCGGACATCGGGCATCGAGCCATGAGTGGAATTGCGCCAAGGATATTGGGGTTGCAAAGGTCAACCGCCGATTGGACAATAAGCCGCAAGAGAAGACGATGCGCTGAAGAATCGGACGAAGCGCCAACCAATGACGTGCTGGGTAATAGAATGTCAATTCGCGTTGTAATAATTGTCTAGATCGGAGTAGAGTTTTTGCTTGTGTGTGCAGGATTAACTATGATAACGACGAAGACATAAAGCAAAACAAAGTGTCGGAGTCAAGCGCGAAGGATTTGTTGCGAGTTCGAGAGTTCGACGGAAGTCCGAAGGTTCGTCGAGAATGCTGCCGGAATTAGCCGAGAATGAGTAGGGAGCTTGCCGAAGGGTTTTTCGGAAGCTCGCCGGAAGGTTCGTTGGAAGTTCGCAGAGCTCACCGAGAAAGATCGGAGCTTGCCGAAGAAGCTCGTTGTAACTCGCCAAGATCAAATCGTGAAGTCTAGGAGCTTGCCGGGAGTCCGTAGAATGGTTTCCGAGAGTTTATCGAAAGACTGCCGGAAGCTCGCCGGAAGAAGTCTTGACTTGTGGACTTTGTAATAGCTTAGGAAATGTCTTTAAATTTGTATTTTGCACGTTAATTAGGGTTAGGATTAGGGGTTAATCCTATAACCCAAGTAGGGGCCAATTGGGCCCGAGTTCGGAATGGTTTGGGCCAAGTTTGAAGCCCAACTAGTGAGCTGAAATAGTGTAGGCGGTGGCACCACTTAGAACCCAAGAATTGAGCAGTGGCACCGCTGGACTGAGCGGTGGCACCGCCCAGAACCCGAGAGGTCGAGCGGTGGCACCGCCAACCTCAGGAACCCAAGAGAATTCAAAATTTGGAGCCCAAATTTGAATCCTCTTGGGGCCTATAAATACCCCTCAATTCTAAGCTGAGATTACAACTTTTTGAGAAGCAAAAGATTGAGAAAAAGGTCTTAGAAAAGTCTTAGCAAGTCTTGTTTTCAATTTGTTAGAGTGTTCACCTCCTTCTTTCTTCCTGAAAATTTATAAGAGTGTGAACCGCTTGTAAAAGGTTGTAAGAGGGGTATTTGCCCTTCCCCTTCAAGAGATTTGCTAGTGGAAGGTGGGAGCCTCATCGAAGAGGGCCTCGCAAGTGGATGTAGGTCATTTGACCGAACCACTTTAAAATTGGCGTGATCTCTGGTTTGCATTTTCTTATTGCTATTTACATTACTGCAAACCTTCTTACGTGCTTTATTTCCTCATTACCTCTGCTACACACCTTTACGAACACACGTTCAAGTTAAGCTTTTTAAGTTCGATTTTTATCGTATGAAAGATTTGTCGAAACTAACATTTTAATCCGCTGCACTAATTCACCCCCCTCTTAGTGCCGCTCCGATCCTAACATACAAGTCATCACAAAAATACAAAGGTGTCATATGAAAATCATGATATGAAAGATATTAATATCAAATCATGAATGCCACAAGACATGCTTTTTTTCAACAAATCTTTTCTTTTTATAAATGGCAAAAAGAAACATAGGAGATCAAATGATATAATATCTTGATTCATGCATAAGAAATCTCAAATTATAAATCTCAAAAAATTAAGATAAAGCTCATTCAAATTCAAATCATCAAATTATCAAAATTATTTTCAAGATATTCAAAATGACAAAAATAGTCTTATCAATCTCTTAGTGAAAAATCGATAAGATAGAGAAAAGGAAATTTTCAAGAAAAATACTTTTCTCTTTTTAGTTGTTTCAATTCATGTGATTTATTTCATAGAAGCATGCCTTTTTTATTTATGCCAAATAAAAATATGCATCAACGTTTAAGATCGAAAAATAAATTTTTTCATAAAAACCATTAAGACAAAAAAAAGTATAACACATTAAACATATGGCTTCTTCAAAAAAGTGATTTGATTCATCATTTTAATTCCAATGATAATTCATTTTTTTTTATGTGTTTTATTTTATTTGACTAATTTCATATAAATATGCTCAAGTTTTTCATATGAAAACCATCCATCTTGTTTAAAATAAAAAAAGTAACTTTTATTACGACAAAGATTAATAAGCCATGAATCACAAAAATCATCATGTATAACTTCAAAATCTTATGCATAGTATAAAATCATCAAGCATGGTATCAAAACTTAAATATTTTCATTACATCTTACATCATTATATCACAAAAACATCAAAATGATTTCATTGAGCATTTTCAATGAAAGTCAGAAATTATCAATTTAGATACACATTATTTAAAAAAAAAACATATATATGATTACTCATTAGATTTAAATCTAACATTTTGCTCATTTATCATAAAACATGTAATTTTCATGATCATTTTCAAAATCACTTAGAAAGATAAGCATGGTCTCAAATTTTTAACTTTTTTCATTATGTCTTACATAATTATGCAATAAGCTAGGAGTTAACATGTAATTTTCATGCTCAAATTTTTATTTATATATATAATTTAAAAACTAATTTAAAAACAAGTTCATTCAAATTCAAAACAAAGCAAAGGGGTTTTGGTTACCTTATTGTCGAAAGTTGTAAAGGCATAGTTTACCATATCGCCTTTGTTGATTTGTTCTTCATCTTCGGATGAACTCAATTCGTTCCAAGCTGCCTTGAGTACTCTTTTCTTCTTTAGCAATTTCTTTTTAAGTTTATGTTTATTTTTTAATTCTTGTTTAATGAACCTTTTAAGTTTTATAGTGAGAAGTTCGAGTTCATCATCACTTGAGCTTTCGCTCGAATAGTCTTCATTTGTTCTAAGTGTCAAATCCTTCCTATCCTTTGGAAGGTTATTCTCAAGTTCATTTTGAGCGTTGCAAGTCATCTTATAGGTCATTAACAACCCGATAAGTTATTCAAGTTAAAAATTATTTAAATCCTTGGCCTCTTGAATGGTCGTTACTTTTGGATCCCAAGTTTTAGAAAGAGATCATAAAATTTTATTCACAAGTTCAAGATTCGAAAAACTTTTCTCAAGAGCTTTTAGACTATTAACGACATCTGTAAAATGAGTGTATATGTCTCCAATAGTCTCGCTTGGTTTCATTCGAAATAGTTCAAAATCATACATCAAAATATTTATTTTAGAGTCTTTAACTCTACTAGTGCCTTCGTGTGTGATTTCAAGTGTATGCCAAATATCAAAAGCCGTTTCGCAAGTAGAAACCTAATTGAATTCATTTTTGTCTAAGGCGCAAAATAGAGCATTCATAGCTCTAGCATTTAAAGAAAAATTTTTCTTCTCTAAATCATTTCATTCGTTCATTCGAGTAGAAGACATTTGAAATCCATTTTCAATGATATTTCATAAGTTTAAATCCATAAAAAGCAAGAAAACTCTCATTCGAGTTTTTCAATAAGTATAGTCCATCCTATTGAACATAGGAGTACGAACGATAGAAAAACCCTCTATAAATCTGAAAAGAGTCATTTCTTTTACGTGTTAAATCAAATGAGAAATAACATGACTCTGATACCAATTGTTAGGAGCGAGTCGGCACTAAAAGGGGGGAGGAGGTGTGAATTAGTGCAGTGGTAAAAAGGATGATTTCGTAAATCTTTCATAGTTGAAAACTGGTCGGAAAGATATTAACTTGGAAGCGTATGGGAGCATAGTGAAAGCAATAAGAAGGTAGTTTGCAGTTAAAGTAAATTGCTCAAAAGAAATACAAACCAGATTTTACAATAGTTCAGTCGTCGTGACCTACATCAACTCCTGATTCCTCATCCGTCGAGGCCACCGGCATCTACTAATGACCTTCTTTTAATGGGTGAAGACTAACTACTCTATTACACTCATCTTCTCCTTTTTCATAGGTTTAGGAGATAGAATTTTATAAGTACACATTCCTCTCTAAACAGAACTCTAAATTTAAGCTAGCGGAGGGGATTTTGTAATATCCCTCGTTTTTGAAATTTATTAATAAGGATTTATTTGTAAATTAGAGGACCTATATGTGAATATAGAAATTTCAAGGACTAAACTGTTAAGTTACAAAAAGAAAAAAGAAAACCAAAAATTTTGGTTTTATCCCACCGCCTCCCACGCTCTTTGTTTGAAATAAAGAGAGGAGCTGTGAGGCTTGGGGAGAAGAAGAGAAGTAGAGGGAGAAGAGAAGAAAAGAAGAAGAAGAGGGAAAAGAAGAGAGGAGGAAGAAGAGGGAGAAGAGAAGAAAAGAAAAAGAAGAAGAGAGGGAAAAGGGAGAGGAAAGAGAGGTAGCTGCAGCAGCTAGGGCTGCAGCACCTCTGTTTCCTGTAGAGGAAACAGAGGAGTGCATGTGTGGGGCGTCGGGGAGGAGAAGGGAAGAAGAAGAAGAAGAAGAAGAAGAAAAGAGGAGGGTGGCTGTGGCAAGGGCTACAGCGAGGAGCTATGGGGCGTTGGGGAGGAGAAAGGAAGAAGAGGAGAAGAAGAGAAGAAGAAGAAGAGAGAGGAGGGTGGCTGCGGCAAGGGCTGCAGCGAGGAGGTGTGGGGCGTCCGAGAGGAGAAGGGAAGAAGAGGAGAAGAATAGAAGGAGAAGAAGAAGAAGAGGAAGAGAAGAAGGAGAAGCGGGAGAAGAGGTTGTGACATCTCTGTTTCTTGTAGCAGGAAACAGAGGAGAGGGTGTGTGTGGCGCCGGGGAGGAGAAGGGAAGGAGAGGAGAAGAAGAGAAGAAGAAGAGGAGGGAGGAGGAGGCTGCGGCACCTCAGTTTCTCGCAGGAGGAAATAGAAGAGAAGAGAGGCTGTGCGTCGGGGAAAAGAAGGGGAGGAAGGAGAAAAGAAGAAGAAGAAGAAGTGAAGGATAGGGAAGAAGAGAAGGGAAAGAAGAAGGTGCTGTGGCTGCGGTGGTGGCAGCTGCAGCTAGAAGAGAAGGAGAGGAAAAAGAGCAGGGGAGGAAGAAGAGGCTGTGGCTGCGACGGTGGCAGCTGTAGCTGGAAGAGAAGAACGAGAGGGAAGAAGAGGAAGAGGGGAAGGTGGTTGCGGCAGCGGAGGTTGCTGCAACAGTTGCTTTTGGGAAAGAGAAAGAAAGGAAAAAAAAAAAAAAAGGGGTTGCGGTCATGATTGCGGCTACTGTAGTGGTGGCAGCGGCTGCATTTGCAGCTGTTGTGCCTGTGAAAGAAGAGGAGGAAGAAGATAGTGCGGTGGAAGGAGCTGTGACTGTCGCAGCGACAGCAGTGATGGCTATGGAAGTTGCGTTTGGGAAAGAAAAAAAGAAGGAACGAGACTAAGGGAGAGCAGGTGAATGTGCTCCTATGTTTTGCACGAGCAGCAATTATGGGGGAAGAAAGAAGATTGGTGCAGAAAATGAAAATAGGGAGAAGAGATAGAGGAAAAATAGAAGAAAAATTTGGGCATACACCTTCTTCGGATCTTCGGATCAAAATCTTTGAAAGGCAAGTGTTCCGATCCTTCCTATTGCAAGCTTTCTAATCTTTCTTATTACAAGTGTCCTAATCTTTCCTTACTATAATTTTATCTCTATATTTGCTTTGAATATGAGGAACTTTGAATTGTTTTAGCCTTACATTTGATATATCTCATGTTTAGACGTAACGATTTGAATATGTGAAACTTCTGAGATTCTGACCTTTCTGCCTTGTTATGGTTATAACATTATGCACTGACCTCTGATTTGGACAAAACTTATTTGATCTGAATATAGACTCATAAACCTTTCTTTTGATAGGTTATTTTAAGAATTCAGAGTAAGTTTTCTTGTCCAAACTTCTATTTCAAATGAGCCTACGGATTCTGAAAAACAGGGATCGTAATTTCTGACCTTTAGATACTGAACTGCCTATAAGTCCCTGTTGGAAACTTTGATTTATTCAAAGTTTATTTCATTAGAAACTAGACTCATAGATCTTTCTTTTGATACTTGGATTGAAAGATTTAGAGTCCAAATGTCTTCTCAGTTATCTATTGAATCCGACCATATGGATTCTACAAAACAATGATTTTGTTTTCTGACCTTTGGTTAATAAATCAATTGTAACTCTTTGTTGGAAACTTCGATTCATACGAGACTTATTTTATCTAAAAATAGATTGAAATATCTTTACACAATATCTTTATTGAGTATATTGGAGCACAATTGATAGTTTGAATCATTTGTTCAATGTACCTCTCGAATTCTGCTAGAAATCGAGCTTTGATCGATTTCGCCTATTCTTATTTCGTTTCTTTAGAAATTGATTCAACTAGTTTAGCTTTGCATTACTACTTTAAATTTCTGTATACTCTTGTCCTACATGTATTTTAATACCTAAATCTATTATATAAACTTCATGTTTGTATCGCAATGTTTCATGTAGGCACATACATTCCGTTGTTCCGCATGTGTTTCCGATATGTCCCAATTTATTGTTCACAATATCCTTTTGTACTCTGGTGTTTGTGGGATAATATGAAACTTTGCTAGAAATAGTAAAGGAATTATTTAGACCTTTGCCAGAAATGGTAAAGGGTATGTGCTTAGAGCCTGCGATGCTCTAGATTCTGTTTGGTGGTCATTCAGAAATGGATTGACCATATTATGTTTGAATCCCACATCACCTTCTATCTTCTTGATATGATATCCAGAGCTTTAGTTATATGCTTCTATATGTGCTTTGGATAAGAATGAAATGTGTGCAACGTCAAATACGACGTTTGAGTCTCTGTTTCGTATTTGTTCTTTGATATGCTCCGAAATGTTTCATTCGTTATTGATATGCTCTGAAATGTTTCATCTGTTATTGGTATGCTCTGAAATGTTCCATATGTTGTTGATAAGCTCCGTAACATTTCATACGTTATTGATATGCTCCAATTACTCTATGCTCCATTTGTTATGAACCAAATATGTTGTGAATGACATGACACATATGATTTTGAATCTAATGAGATAGTATCATTGAAAATTCTTGTATTCTACCTTGCATTATGATTTCTTACTTGTTTGAAATCGTTCCTTTTGTTCTGAATATGCTTTGTCACTTGCTGAGCTATTTTTAGCTCACTCCGTTGTTATATAAATCTTTCCGGTCAGCTTGTCACTCTTTGTGATGTTTTGAATTGGGCTGAGGTAATGAAGAGCTACTCAGAATTATGGGCAAGTCTTGTTGGTTATTATGTTATTGTTGTATAAGCATATTTTGTATGTAATGAAATATTGTCGATGAATCAAAATAGATATACCGTGTAAAAGTGTTATAAGATCTCTCTTATTTGGAATTTCGAAATATTAAGTCTAGTTTACGATGATATGAACTTATGGTAAATAGTTGGAGTTCTGATTGTATAATTTATTTAGCTTGTGGATTTATAAATGTTGTTCATGTTTATTATGTTGGCTTGGGTTGCCAAAAATGTGAATAATCGAGTGATGTGGTATATGATTATAAACTGTACAGGATTTATGAATGTGAATTTGGCTGAATGTTTCTTAGTGTCCTCAAATGTTAGTTTGGATCCTGGATTGGTTTGTGATAAAAAATTTAATATTATTGATTTCTTTTTTTAGGGGCATGACAGATCTCTCAAGTAATTTCTACACCGTTTTCTCACTTTTAACCAGGGATAAGAGTGATATTTATAGGCCTCAAGTGGATTCAAACTTGTAGCCAAAAAGAGTCTTATCCCGGGTTTCCTAGGTCATAGTGGTACCATTGCCTACAGCACTAACACTAGGCGGTACCACCACCCAGTCTGGTAGTACCACTGCTTGGAAGATTGTGTTTGGGCGGTACCACTGCTTAACATAGTCTCGGAGACTATGCCACGATGGTGCCACCTGTTGGGTCACTATTTGGGCCTTACACTTGGCCCAACATAGCCCAAACTTGGGCCCAATTGACCTCTAATTGAGTTTGCCCAATTCCAACCCAATTATGTGCTAACTATAAATTTTTAAGACAATTACTAAGCTAAATAAGTCCATAAGTCTAGGTTTATTCTGGCGAGCTTCCGGCGATCTTCTAGCGAATTTCCGACGATCTCTCGACAATGTTCCATCGGACTCCCGATAAGCTCCTGGACTTCACAATGATCTTCTTGGTGAGTTTCGATAAGCTTCTTTAGCAAGATCCTGGACTTCTCAGTCAATTTTGGTAGAACTTCCGATGAACGTTTGGACTTCCGACGAACTCTCGAACTCTCAACGAAATCTCGTTCTTGACTCTAGGACTTCATTTTGCTTTATTCCTTGCTATCATAGTTAGTCCTTCACACTTAAAGCCCACTTAAATATAGATAATTATTATAAAGCTAATCAAATGTTGTATGTCATGTCATTGGTTTATCGATGCTTCATCCGATTATTTGACGCATCGTCCTCTCTTACGGCATAGTACCCAATCGGTCAGTTAACCTCCGCAACTCCGATATCTTTGGCAAAATTTTCGCTCTTCTTGGCCCGATGCCCGAACCCATGGCCCGAAGCCTTTTGTCAATACATCGACCGATCCTTCGACTCGACGTCCAATCTTCCAACATATTTTTCTCTAGCCCAACATGATTCTTCTTGCTTTAATTGTCTTTCCCTGATCGAAGCTTCCTGCATCACTCAAAATGCAAATCAAATCATAAATACTATCAAATTGGTTTAATCATCAAAATCCAAGATTCAATAATCTCTCCCTTTTTTATGATGACAACCAATTGATGACGAAGTTAACCTTAACTCCCCCTATTAATATGTCATATTGATAGAACTCTTGAATTCCAAAATTCAAGCAACATGTCATCATAAAATCATTCATAACATCATCATACTTCTCCCCCTTTGTCATCAACAAAAATGAGAAGTGCATTTAGCAAGTTTCAAATCATTGCATTATAAATATAATCTCAAGTTTTATCATCATGCAAGCAAGTAATTTTCTTTCTTCTCTTTTGAGAAGTATAATTTTTGCTTTCTTGGCAAAGTGCAAGCTAGTAAAATTTTACATCATTTTACATGCAAGCTAGCAAAAATTTTGAGTTTTACAAGTTTGTAAATTTTGCTAGATGTGCAAGTTAGCATGTTTTAGTTATTGAGATAGTCAAGATAGCACTTCTTGGTGATGTTCAAGATAGCAAGTTCTACATCATGCAAGCTAGTGAATTTTACAACATTTTAGAACATGCAAGCTAGCAAATTTATATCATTTTAGAGTATGCAAGCTAGCAATTTTACACATATGAAAGTTAGCAAAATTTTATATCTTTTGAGATGTGCAATATAGACTATTTTTGCATCTTCTTGAAATGTGTAACTTAGCCAACATTGCTTCTCTTGAGATTTGCAAGATAGCACTTCTTGCTACACTTTTGATATGAGCAAGTTTGACTCTTTTCGGGATGTGCACGTTAGAAATTCTTTCTCCCCTTTTGTCATTAACGAAAAGAGGGAAATAACAATACAATAGTGTAATTCATTTCCATTTACTACAATCTTCAAATTATGATAAGGATAAATAACAAAGATGAAAAATCATCATGAATGTCAAAATAATTTTTCATCATGAATATTTTATCATTGCATGAATCATTATCATAAGTTGAAGTATTGCATGCATAATACCAAATCATCATTCATAATTACATTAATATTCTAATCATTATTTCAATCATAAAAAATGAGAGATTTGAGTCCAAAATTCGAGAAATCAAGATCATGATAAAAATGTATAAGAAGAATTTATGCATTTGGGAGCTCTAACATTTCTAAGTTTATCATTCAAGCTAGCAAATTTGATTCTCTTAAGATGCTAGCTTTTTTTTTTCTCCCTTTTGTCATTGTAAATAAGAAAGAAGAAAGGAATAACATAATGGTGTAAATGTTCAAGTCATCAGAAAAATACAAAGGTGTCATATGAAAATCATGACATGAAAGATATTAATATCAAATTATGAATGCCACAAGACATGATTAATTTCAACAATTTTTTTTTGTATAAATGGAAAAAAGAAACATAGGAGATCAAATGATATAATATCTTGATTCATGCATAAGAAATCTCAAGTTACAAATCTCAAAAAATCAAGATAAAGCTCATTCAAATTCAAATCATCAAATCATCAAAATTACTTTCAAGAGATTCAAAATGACATAAACAACTTTGTCAATCTCTTAGTGAAAAATCGATAAGATAGAGAAAAAAAAAATTTCAAGAAAAATACTTTTCTCTTTTTAGTTATTTGAATTCATGTGATTTATTTCATAGAAGCATGCCTTTTTTATTTATGCCAAATAAAAATATGCATCAACGTTTAAGATCGAAAAATAAATTTTGTCATAAAAACCATCAAGACCAAAAAAGTATAACACATTAAACATAAGGCTTCTTCAAACAAGAGATTTGATTCATCATTTTAACTTCAATGATAATTCATTTTTCTTTTTATGTGACTGATTTTATATAAATATGCTTAAGTTTTTCATATGAAAATCATCCTTCTTGTTTAAAACCGAAAAAGTAACTTTCATTTCGATAAAGATCAATAAGCCATGAATCACAAAAATCATCATGTATAACTTCAAAATCTCATGCATAGTATAAAATCATTAAGCATGGTATCAAAACTTAAATATTTTCATTACATCTTATATCATTATGTCATTAAAATATTAAACATGATTTCATTGAGCATTTTCAATCAAAGTCAGAAATCATCAATTTAGATACACATTATTTTTTCTTAAAAACATACATATGATTAATCATTAGATTTAAATCTAACATTTTGCTCCCTTATCATAAAACATGTAATTTTCATGATCATTTTCAAAACCACTTAGAAAGATAAGTATGGTCTCAAAATTTTAACTTTTTCATTATGTCTTACATCATTATGCATTAATCTAGGAGTAAACTGTTGAATCTCGGATTTTGATGATGAAGTCAATTGTCATTTGTTATCTAATCTATATGTTGAGATAAGTGTGCAGGATTAACTACGATGAGATTAAGACAAGCAGCAGGAGTTGCGCCGGAGTCAAGATCAGGATCACGTTGGGAGTTCGAGAGTTCGACGGAAGTTCGGACGGTCGTCGGAGGTTCAGAGAGAACAGATCCGAGAAGTCCAGAAGCTTGCCAAGCGAAGCTCGTCGGAACTCGCCAAGTGGATCGTCGCAAAGTCCAGGAGTATGCCGGATGTCCGCAGAAGGATCACCGAAGGTTATCGGTTGATCGACGGAAGTTGGCCGGAAACTCGCTGGAAGAAGCGATTGACGCATCGGTGCAAAGCTGCAGAAGTTGTCTTAGAGATAATCGTAGTTAGCACGATGATTAAGCATGAAAATGGGAGGTGATCCCATTAGCTTAATCTTGGGGCAATTGGGCCCCTGAAAAGATTCAAAGTGGGTCGAATGGAGTGAACCATTCGGACCCTGATTGCACCAGGAGGTGCAACCGCCCCAGCCAGGAGGTGCAACCGCCTGGGCTGAGGGGCTGGGAGGTGCAACCGCCCCAGCCAGGAGGTGCAACCGCCTGGGCTGAGGGGCTGGGAGGTGCAACCGCCCCAGCCAGGAGGTGCAACCGCCAGGGCTGCACGGCTGGGAGGTGCAACCGCTCCAGCCAAGAGGTTGCACCGCCAGAGCTCAAGTTCCGAGCTCTGCCAGGCGATGCAACCACCAAGCTCAGTCTTCGAGCTTTGGCAGAGTGGTGCATCAGCCTGAGCTCAGTCTCGAGCTTTGCCAGGTGATGAATTCACCAAGCTCGGTCTTCGAGCTATGGCAGAATGGTGCATCAGCTTGAGCTCAGTTTGGAGCTCTGCCAAGTGATGCAACCACCAAGCTCAGATTTCGAGCTCTGCCAGGTGATGCAACCACCAAGCTCAGTCTTCGAGCTCTGCCAGGTGATGCAACCATCGAGCTCAGTCTTCGAGCTCTGGCAGAGAAGAAGCAATCGGCAGAGCTCAGTCTTCGAGCTCTGCCAGGCAGTGCCACCTCTCCAGTCGAGAGGTGCAACCGCCTGATCCCAGAAATTCTGGGATTGGATCGATTTGATCGATTTGAGCTCGAATTTTGAATTGGGTTGGGGCCTATAAATACCCCACCCATTCAGCACTGAAAAGATACAGACACATACCAAAATTGTGATCTTTTCTGTGATTCTAAAGAGCTCAAACGTGTTGTAAAGCCTTGAGTCTCCTCCTTCTGTTCTTCAAGTTTTCAACTGTAAAGTGAGGAGAGAAAGGTCTGTAAAGGTTGTCTCCTAAGCCTGTCAAAAGGAGAGAAACTGTAAGAGGGAAGTTTGGCCTTCGCCCATTGAAGGAAGGCAGCTAGTTGACGTCGGCAACCTCATCGGTAGAGGAAGCCAAAAGTGGAGTAGGTCAAGGCTGACCGAACCACTATAAATCTCTGGTTTGCGTTTAATTTCGAGCACTTTATCATTACTGCAAACCTCCCTCATCACTACTGCTCTCTGCGCTTTCACGAACAAGTTCTAAGTGCTGTTCTTCCAAATCTGGATTCAGACGTAAACTCGTATTTTCGTACATTACAGTTTACGTTTACGTTTGATTCTGCAGAACTGTTTTCTGCGCTTTTACGAACGAGCTTCCTTGCAGTTTACGCTTGCATTTTAATCCTATTAATAACTGCAATCTGTCCTCTACGATTTTACGAACGAGTTTCAACATTTAGACGTAAAACTGCATTCGGACGTAAATCGGCTTTCTTCGCTCAATCATCAGATTTCAGTTTACGTTTATGTCTTGATTTCAACTGCATACTGCCTTCTGCGAATATACAAACGAGTTTCAAAGTTTAGACGTAAATCTGCGTCTAGACGTAAAACTGCGTTTAGACGTAAAACTGCGTTTAGACGTAAATCTGCGTTTAGACGTAAAACTACGTTTAGACGTAAAACTGCGTTTAGACGTAAAACTGCGTTTAGACGCAATCTGCGCTTAGACGCAAACTGCACTTAGATACAAACTGAGAATTTGCTTTTGCATCATAATCGTTTTTGAACGAACGCAGCTTTTTGTTTTTAAATTATTATAAGATTTCCGCTGCACTAATTCACCCCCCCCCCCTCTTAGTGCTCTTGATCCTAACAATTGGTATCAGAGCTCGGTTAACTCTCTAAAGGATTAAAACCCAAGAGAGATGGCATACGCCGGAAACCAAGAGGGGCATTCGATTACACGTCCACCCATGTTCAGTGGAACGGACTACACTTACTGGAAGACCCGAATGAGGATCTTTCTTATTTCTATGGATTTTGAACTATGGAACCTTGTTGAAAATGGATTTTCAAAATCTTCTCTTCCAATGATCGATTGGAACGATTTGGAGAAGAAGGCTTTCGCTCTTAATGCAAAGGCTATGAATGCCTTATTTTGCGCACTAGATAAAAACGAATTTAATCGTGTTTCAACTTGCGAAACTGCTTTTGATATTTGGCACACACTTGAAGTGACCCACGAGGGCACAAGTAGAGTGAAAGAGTCAAAAATCAATTTGTTGCTACATTCTTTTGAACTTTTTCGAATGAAACCGAGTGAAACCATTGGCGACATGTTTACCCGTTTCACGGATGTCGTCAACGGTTTAAAAGGTCTCGGAAAGAGCTTTTCGGATTTTGAGCTTGTTAATAAGATACTAAGATCCCTTCCTAAGAGTTGGGATCCTAAAGTCACCGCCATTCAAGAGGCAAAAGATCTGCGAAATTTCCCTCTTGAAGAACTAATCGGGTCATTAATGACCTACGAAATGACATGCAAAGCTCATGAAGAGCAAGAAGACATCCTTCCAAAGAACAGGAAGGATATGGCACTTAAAACTTCTGAATGCCACTTGAGAGAAAACTCAAGTGATGAGGATTGTGACGATGACTTGGCACTTTTGACAAGAAAGTTTAAAAAATTCTTCAAAAGAAACAAGTTTAAAAATGATGTGAAAAATAAACTTGAACCTAAGAAGGACCAGGTGATCTGCTATGAATGTAAAAAGCCGGGACATTACAAAAGTGATTGTCCCCAAGTCAAGAAAAGAACAACAAAGAAGAAGGCGCTCCAAGCAACATGGGATGATTCGAGCGCATCCGAGGAAGAAGAATCCAACACCGAGCAAGTTGCTCATTACGCCTTTATGGCCATCGAAGGGGAGGTAACGGATTTATTAGATGCTGATTTATCTTTCGATGAATTACTAAATGCCTTCCATGATTTATTTGATGAATGCAAAGTTATAAATAAGAAATACAAGTTGCTAAAAAAGCTACATGATAATCTTACTTGTGAGTTTGATAAGTTAAAAGTCGAACATCATGATAGTTTAAACTCATGTATCAAATGTCATGATTTAGAAACTATACAAAAAGAAAACTTGCTGCTTAAGGACACCTTGAAGAAATTCGAGGTTGGTAGCAAGTCATTAAACATGATCCTTACAAACAAGGGTCATGCTCCCAAAAGAAGTGGGATTGGATTTGTGAGGAGTCCTCACCAAAATCCAACTACCTTTGTAAAAGGCCCCATCTTACACGTTCAACACCAAACCAAGTGCAACTTTTGTTGCAAATTTGGACACAAGACACATTGTTGTCCATTCAAGAAAACAAGTCCAAACAAATTAGTTTGGGTTCCTAAAGGAACCATGATAAACTCTATGCAACATGATAGAAAATATAGATCTGTTTATGAGGCACCCAAAAGCAAATGGGTTCCTAAAGATCATTCGTTCCTATAAAAACATTAAAAGTCTAGGCCGGAGCAAGAAATAATGTTCTGCTCCTTAACTCTCAATGATCATAAACCAAGAATCAAAAAGGAACTCGCAACACTTAAGTAACAAGTGGAAGCTATGAAATCACAAATACGATACAATTTGAAACTTATGATTCACATACCCCCCTGATCTTCAAAAACCTGTTCATCTACGAATTAATTCTTGTAGAAGCTAAACATGTCATGATCTTAAAAGGGACACCAAACAAACATTCGTATGCACGTTAAAAGATCTATCTTACAAAGAGCTTCTTCCTTAAATAAAAACTCATACGAATTCATGTAAATCGATTGCTCTGAAACTCTCCTCAAGGCAAAGGCTCCCTAAATCAAAACATCCTAAAATGCTCACCTGCTGCAGGCGGTGGCACCTCTCCAGCTGGCGGTTGCACCTCCAGCCTTCACGGGTTGCCAGAGGTTGCACCGCTCCAGCCAGAGGTGCAACCGCCAGCAGCTCTGCCCCCTTAAAATCACGCTAGGGCCGGCTAAGGAACCGACCCCAACTCACCCCCATTTCCTCCTCTACTCTTCCAAGACTCCTCCATTCCCACTTCACTCCTCTAAGCCTTCCAAATACCTCCCATTTCGGAGCAAAACATCAAGAATCCTTCCTTCTCTTGAAGATTTCACAAAGGTATTCTCTAAGAAGCTCTTAAATTCTGTTTTGTTCTTCATCTACTTTAGCTCATCATCATCCCTTTAAAACAGCAGTAGTAATGGGATCTAGAAGATCCTCAAGGGACAAGGGAAAGAGGAGAGTAGTAGAAGAGTTTGATCTCTCTCTTTTTGATTCCAAAAACCATGCTGAAAAATTTCTCTCCTTCGAACTAAGAAACATCAATAAAGGAAAATATGTAGATCTGAATGAACTAAGAGATGTAGAGACTATCCATTGGTTTGCAAACCTAAATCTACTTCCCATTTTGCAGATCAACGAACCCATTTATCCTAGACTAGTTAGATTGTTTTATAACAATATGCAAAAAGATGATGAAGAAAGGATATCAACCTATCTATTAGGACAACACATTTCAATCACTGATAAATTCATTTGTGATATAATAGGTATTCCCATAAAAAGCATAGGACTTTACTTCAAAGGATCATGGGATAAAAAAACTATTGAAACATCCTACGTTGAAGCCTTAGGAACAATCCTTGCCAATCCTAACGTAGAATCTATTCCTAAAAGTTGTGAACATCTAATGCCCTTTAACACTAAGATACTTCATCATATCATGACTAGTATAATTCTTCCTAAGCAATACCATCATGATGAAGTGAGTCAATTAGAATTAGGAATTATGTACCTAATTATGAAAGAACGCGACATTTGTCTTGGCTATCTGATCCAACAAAACATGTTGGAATTATCTACGAAAGATATGATGCTCCCATATGGTGGAATTATTACTAGAATAATGAAAGCTTACGACATTCAAATACCACCAGAAGAAGAAGTAATGAAATCAGATAGATACAGCATAATAAACAAAAATCTACTTCACCGACTGAGATGTCACTATAGAAACGGTAACTGGGTTAGAATGCCTAGAAGAACTGATCCCCCTCAGCTTGAACCTGAACAAGAGCCAGAAACCCCAGTCTTTAGAAGTACCCACTCTCCTCCGATCTGTCCCTTTGAGGAAACATATCCGGTTGAGCAAACTCACACATCATCCATCGAAGATATCGGGATTCGGATGGACCGATTTGAGCAACGACAAGAACGCCTTGAACTTCGACAAGATCAAATCCTAACCGAGCTACAACAAATCCATCGACAATTTGACTCTTTATTTAGGCACTTTAATCTTCCACCTCATGAATAAGCTTGTATAAACATCTGATGTTTTTGATATGACATGTTGTAAACTCCTTATTCATAAAGGACTTTGTCTTTATGGTTACCTGTATGCTGTACATATGTTACCCTGATATGGTTATCTTTATCTATGTAAGCATATTTGCAAACATCTCTTGTTGTTTATCTCGTCTTTTTTACTGAAACTACAAAGGTTTAAATGCCTATGCCTTGAAAATATGAAGCAACATACCAATGTAAGTTGATAAGTTAGCAGTATGACATTGATATGGTAGCTATTGCTAATATGTTTGCTATCATGCCATGTATCAAACAAAAATTTGCATCATACGAGCTGATATCTTACCATGTGATGCAATGCTACACTTGCTAAAAATCCTGCTATGCAATATGATATAATGCTGTACTTAAAATAATTGTGTTACTGCATCAAAATTATTCGAATACTATTACATGCCTTGACAACGCTTAACATGTTGCAAATTATGTGACAAATATTTTTAACCAAATGCATGTAAGAAGTTCATTTTTCAGGATGTATGCTAAAAATGGGATGTTCCCGTACACTCTTAAAACTCCTTGGAAAATGACTTTCCTCCGTCAAGCAAAAACAATACAGTGATATATGTGTCATGACTTCTTTTATATGCTTAATAATGCTATCATGCTTTTTGTTGATGACAAAGGGGGAGAAAAATATGAATTGATAAACACTATGTCATAGCTAAACTGCCATAATCATATCTATGTCATAGTTGCAAATACTTGAGTGATGCTATAAACAATATTATGCCATCCTTGCATCACCAAGAGATATGTGAACATGTGCTATAGTTTGCATCATATCTTGATTTGATAAACACTATGTCATAGCTGAACTGCCATAATCATATCTATGTCATAGTTGCAAATACTTGAGTGATGCTATAAACAATATTATGCCATCCTTGCATCACCAAGAGATATGTGAACATGTACTATAGTTTGCATAATATCTTGATTTGATATTGTAAAGAAAATGCAAACTTACTAGAAAATCTCAAATGTAAGCATCATGTAAAAAGTCCTTCGTTGCTTTATATGATTGCATGATGATTGGTTACAAACATTATCATACAAACTTGTTGATGTATGTCATGCCTTGACATAATTCTTGAAGAGATACATCATGATAGGCATCATGATGGAAGCATTGATAAGTTTAACTGATCTAACCTATCAATGCGTCACTTGAATTCTTAGGTCTTGAATTCAAGGTTGACTTATCTCAACTATGGCATATAGATAGGGGGAGTTAAGGATAACTCCTTTATCAATTGATTGTCATCATCAAAAAGGGGGAGATTGTTGAATCTCGGATTTTGATGATGAAGTCAATTGTCATTTGTTATCTAATCTATATGTTGAGATAAGTGTGCAGGATTAACTACGATGAGATTAAGACAAGCAGCAGGAGTTGCGCCGGAGTCAAGATCAGGATCACGTTGGGAGTTCGAGAGTTCGACGGAAGTTCGGACGGTCGTCGGAGGTTCAGAGAGAACAGATCCGAGAAGTCCAGAAGCTTGCCAAGCGAAGCTCGTCGGAACTCGCCAAGTGGATCGTCGCAAAGTCCAGGAGTATGCCGGATGTCCGCAGAAGGATCACCGAAGGTTATCGGTTGATCGACGGAAGTTGGCCGGAAACTCGCTGGAAGAAGCGATTGACGCATCGGTGCAAAGCTGCAGAAGTTGTCTTAGAGATAATCGTAGTTAGCACGATGATTAAGCATGAAAATGGGAGGTGATCCCATTAGCTTAATCTTGGGGCAATTGGGCCCCTGAAAAGATTCAAAGTGGGTCGAATGGAGTGAACCATTCGGACCCTGATTGCACCAGGAGGTGCAACCGCCCCAGCCAGGAGGTGCAACCGCCTGGGCTGAGGGGCTGGGAGGTGCAACCGCCCCAGCCAGGAGGTGCAACCGCCTGGGCTGAGGGGCTGGGAGGTGCAACCGCCCCAGCCAGGAGGTGCAACCGCCAGGGCTGCACGGCTGGGAGGTGCAACCGCTCCAGCCAAGAGGTTGCACCGCCAGAGCTCAAGTTCCGAGCTCTGCCAGGCGATGCAACCACCAAGCTCAGTCTTCGAGCTTTGGCAGAGTGGTGCATCAGCCTGAGCTCAGTCTCGAGCTTTGCCAGGTGATGAATTCACCAAGCTCGGTCTTCGAGCTATGGCAGAATGGTGCATCAGCTTGAGCTCAGTTTGGAGCTCTGCCAAGTGATGCAACCACCAAGCTCAGATTTCGAGCTCTGCCAGGTGATGCAACCACCAAGCTCAGTCTTCGAGCTCTGCCAGGTGATGCAACCATCGAGCTCAGTCTTCGAGCTCTGGCAGAGAAGAAGCAATCGGCAGAGCTCAGTCTTCGAGCTCTGCCAGGCGGTGCCACCTCTCCAGTCGAGAGGTGCAACCGCCTGATCCCAGAAATTCTGGGATTGGATCGATTTGATCGATTTGAGCTCGAATTTTGAATTGGGTTGGGGCCTATAAATACCCCACCCATTCAGCACTGAAAAGATACAGACACATACCAAAATTGTGATCTTTTCTGTGATTCTAAAGAGCTCAAACGTGTTGTAAAGCCTTGAGTCTCCTCCTTCTGTTCTTCAAGTTTTCAACTGTAAAGTGAGGAGAGAAAGGTCTGTAAAGGTTGTCTCCTAAGCCTGTCAAAAGGAGAGAAACTGTAAGAGGGAAGTTTGGCCTTCGCCCATTGAAGGAAGGCAGCTAGTTGACGTCGGCAACCTCATCGGTAGAGGAAGCCAAAAGTGGAGTAGGTCAAGGCTGACCGAACCACTATAAATCTCTGGTTTGCATTTAATTTCGAGCACTTTATCATTACTGCAAACCTCCCTCATCACTACTGCTCTCTGCGCTTTCACGAACAAGTTCTAAGTGCTGTTCTTCCAAATCTGGATTCAGACGTAAACTCGTATTTTCGTACATTACAGTTTACGTTTACGTTTGATTCTGCAGAACTGTTTTCTGCGCTTTTACGAACGAGCTTCCTTGCAGTTTACGCTTGCATTTTAATCCTATTAATAACTGCAATCTGTCCTCTACGATTTTACGAACGAGTTTCAACATTTAGACGTAAAACTGCATTCGGACGTAAATCGGCTTTCTTCGCTCAATCATCAGATTTCAGTTTACGTTTATGTCTTGATTTCAACTGCATACTGCCTTCTGCGAATATACAAACGAGTTTCAAAGTTTAGACGTAAATCTGCGTCTAGACGTAAAACTGCGTTTAGACGTAAAACTGCGTTTAGACGTAAATCTGCGTTTAGACGTAAAACTACGTTTAGACGTAAAACTGCGTTTAGACGTAAAACTGCGTTTAGACGCAATCTGCGCTTAGACGCAAACTGCACTTAGATACAAACTGAGAATTTGCTTTTGCATCATAATCGTTTTTGAACGAACGCAGCTTTTTGTTTTTAAATTATTATAAGATTTCCGCTGCACTAATTCACCCCCCCCCCTCTTAGTGCTCTTGATCCTAACATAAACATGCAATTTTTATGTTCAAATTTTTATTGATATATATATATATATAATATTTTTAAACTAATTTAAAAATAACTCATGAAATGTATTATGTAATTTCAAAATAAAGCAAAGGGGTTTTGGTTACGTTGTCATCGAAAGTCATTAAGGCATAGTTTACCACCTCGCCTTTGTTGATTTGTTCTTCATCATCGGATGAACTCGATTCGTTCCAAGCCACCTTGAATGCTCTCTTCTTCTTTGGCAACTTCTTTTTAAGTTTATTTTTATTTTTTAATTCTTGTTTAATGAACCTTTTAAGTTTTATAGTGAGAAGTTTGAGTTCATCATCACTTAAGCTTTTCTCGAGTGGTCTTTATTTGTTCTAAGTGTCAAATTATTCATGTTCTTTGGAAGGTTGTTCTTAAGTTCATTTTAAAAGTTGCAAGTCCTCTCATAGGTCATTAATGACCCGATAAGTTCTTCAAGTTGAAAAGTATTCAAATCCTTAGCCTCTTGAATGATCGTTACTTTAGGATCTCAAGTTTTAGAAAGAGATCGTAAAACTTTATTCACAAGTTTAAGATTCGAAAAACTTTTCCCAAGAGCTTTTAGACTATTGATGACATCCGTAAAATGAGTGTACATGTCTTCAAAAGTTTGTTAGAACCCTTGCAGATTCTAAACTTGGGGTTGATCTCTTTAGGGGATCGGCCTCCTTGGAACTCTATAGGGGTTCCTCCCTCCAAGTTGCTGCTCAAAGGCTGCAGAAAAGATTCATCTATTGCTTATCAAAAGAGGAGGAATACATGGCTATTTATAGGGTTTCTAAACCCTAACTCCTAATATGACTCCTACTCAAGACTCCTACTTCTAACCAACTCCTAATATGACTTCTACTCAAGACTCCTATTCCTTTACAACTCCTAATTCATCTCTAAGAAACAACCTCCTAACCCTAGCCGGCCTCTTCACCTCTTTAATAGGGGTCGGCTTAGGTAGATTTTACATGAATGTCCCTCTCATTTAGGACTCTCCTAGCTAGAGTTCTAACAGACCCGCCCTCTTCAAATCAGCCTTGTCCTCGAGGCTGACGATTCATGAATTTTGGGAATTTGATCTTCAAGTCGTCATAGTTCTCCCAAGTGGCATCTTCTTTTGGTAGGTTCAACCACTGTATTAGCACTTTAGTAGTGGGTCGTCGTCGTCGAGTCACGATCCGTCAATCAATAATGGCACTTGGCTGGGTTTGGAGTTCTCCTTGGATAGTCATATTTGGTGGGTGGCTTTGGGCTGTCTCCAAGCACCTATTTACAACTTTTGTCTGGCCGTTGATTTGTGGGTGATATGCTATACTCCTTTTCAATTTAGTACCCTGCATATGGAATAACTTTGTCCAAAATCTGCTCGTGAAGATGCAAGTAGAATTTATCATAAGCACAATGCGTCCCTTATAGTATAATTCGTTTGTGTCCCAATTGTAATGAGCTACGGAGCTTGGTGCTTCTTCCAATTTTTTTATAATCTTACTAGTCTCTGAATCTTCTTGCCATTCCATCTTAATATCCTCAAGAAAGTCGCTGGTCGGAAGTGAAATGGCCAAAACTTCAGCTTGCTCGGGTAGTTGCGAAAGCGTATCTGCAAGAACATTCTCTTTCCCCTTTTTGTAAGTTTTTTCATAATCAAATCCAAGAAGTTTTGTTACCCATTTTTGCTGCTCAGGGGATGATATCTTTCGCTCCAAAAAGTATTTTAGGCTTTTATGGTCAGTTTTAATTTGAAATCGTCGACCAATCAAGTAAGGTCTCCACCTCGTTGCTGCGCGCACAATGGCGAGCATCTCCTTATCATATGTTGACTTATTTTAATGGGAGGGAGATAATGCCTTGCTAGTGTATGCGAGTGGTCGATCCTCTTGCATGAGAATGGCTCCAATTCTGACTCCAGATGCGTCGGCCTCAATAATGAAGGGTCGGTTGAAATCAGGTAGTGTTAGTATCGGCGTCGTCGTCATGGCTGCCTTAAGTTTGTCGAAGGCAGTGGAGGCTCTATCTAACCATTGGAAGACATCTTTTTCCAGTAAGAAAGTAAGTGTTGCATTGATCTTTCCATAGTTTTTCACGAACTTACGATAGTAGCCTGTTAAACCCAGAAAGCCATGTAGCAATTTTATGTTCCTCGGGGTAGGCCAGTTTTGCATTGCTTCAATTTTGAAGGGGTCCACTGTCACACCTTCCTCTGATATGATATGCCCAAGATATTCCACCTTCTATTGAAGAAAGCAAAAATTCGTAGTGGTTGTTGTGTGTTCAAAAGGTGGTTTTCGGTATGTCTTCTTCGCACACTCATATTTGATGATACCCGAATCAAAGGTCCAGCTTTGTAAAGATCTGTGCTCCCTTTCATCTAGCAATTCATCTGCTATTGGAATAAAGTATTTGTCCTTGATGGTTATGCCATTGAGAGCTCGGTAATCAACACATATTCACCATATTCCGTCCTTCTTGCGTACAAGTAGCACCGCTGAAGAATAGAGGTTGCAACTTGGCCGAATAACTCCTGTTTCGAGCATCTCTTTTACAA
The DNA here is from genome assembly GCF_036884655.1 of Musa acuminata AAA Group. Lineage (NCBI taxonomy): Eukaryota > Viridiplantae > Streptophyta > Magnoliopsida > Zingiberales > Musaceae > Musa > Musa acuminata. The sequence goes on along the minus strand of NC_088353.1, from coordinate 19,006,088 downwards.
TTCTTTCTATTTCATCCTTCTAGAGATGTGGAGGTTTGCCTGAAAGAATCATTATATAATGATCATGCCGATGGGTAAGAGGTAGGTTGTACGGTTCGTCAAATATATCTGAAAATTCAGCAAGCAAAGGAAGTAGGTTTGGATCTTCAAATTGTATTGGCTCTCCCTTAGTTTGCTGCTCAAGTTGTACCAAAAATCTGCTGCATGTTTTATGCAAAACCTTCTCCATTTGTTGTGTGCAAATCGTCGTTACGTTACCCCCACGTTTCCCGTTCAGTATCACCTGTTTCTCCTTACTGTAAAATTTTATAATTAGTTGCATAAAATTCTAAGAAATATCACCTAATATCGTCAACCATTTAATTATGAGCATGGCCTCATGATCATCAAGAGGGAGAAGGAAGAAATATGCAATTATCTCTTGGTAAGGCCTCATGATCATCAATAGTTTCACTTGCGGGCGCCTACGATCATACTTCAAAATCCATCCATCGGCGACCTTAAAGTCAAACCTGCTGCAATTCTCAATAGGTAAGGCCATCTAGATAGTAACCTTACTATTTAGAAAGTTATTAGTACTGCCCGTGTCGATGAGAATAGTGATCGGTTGTTGTTTGAGAAGGCCTCCAACTTTCATCGTTTGCAGGTTTGAGTAGCCGGCTAGTGCATGTACTGTAACTTCAGTCGGTTGTGGCTCTTCTTCTGCATCTTCTTCTTCATGTTAAAGGCTCTCTTCTGGATATTCAATGATATCTTCTTCTATTGGTTCAATCATAAGAAGTCTCCCTTTACTACAGCGATGCTCACGGCTCCACGGCTCGTCACAATGCCAACATAACTCCTTCGCATATCGCTCCCGAAGCTCTTCTCTTGTTAACCTCTTTGGTGTAGGGACTTGGTCGACAGTAGGGGGGGCTAAGGGCTTCAATATTACTGGTTGAGGAGCGACCCTAGTCCTCTGAGCTTCATGGTTCAATTGCTCCTCTTGATGTCGTGCGAAAGAGATGGCTGCCATAAGCGTATACGGTTGTCGCGCTTTAACTTCTCCTCAGATCTCTGGCTTCAAGCCCTCAATGAAGGTCCTCAATAGCTGTTTTTGAGACCAATCATGAGTTTGATTAGATAACCTTTCAAACCAAGTTTGGTACTCCTGAATGGTGGAGGTTTGTTGGATCTTTGCTAGTTGTCCGTCAATATTCTCGTAATCGGTTGGTCTGAAGCGGATCAGCAGTTCTTCTTTGAATTATCGCCATGAAAGGACTCCATAAGTATGTTCAAACTAGTCAAACCACTGTATAGCATCCCCTTCAAGATGTATAGCTGCAATTTTCACCATAGATGCATCCACGATTTTATGGTACCGAAAATATCGCTCCGCGTGCGAGATCCAACTAATCGGGTCTCCTTCTTCCCATCTAGGGAAATCCACTCTCATGCATGGATAGTTGGGGTTGGTCATAGAGCTTCCCCTCTCTTGGAAGTCATATCTTTGGGCTTGGTGCGATTGGGCAAAGCTCTCTCCTTGATATGATTTCTTCGGGCTTAGTGGTCGGCCCAATCTGAGTTCGGTAAAGAGCATCCAAATCTTATCCTTCATTCGCGCCTCGAAGGCTTCGAATTTAGCATTGATTACCTTCTCAGATGCCATAGTATATGCCATCAAATCTGTGATGTTAAGATCTCTCTTTTGTTGTCGAGTTAAAGGCATGTATTGGTTGCGAGAGGTGATGGTCGAAAGGGATGGTAGATCGGTGGATGTAGGCTACGGTTTAGGCTTGTTTTGTGGCTATTTCGGGTGTAGTTTGAGGGTGTGGTTTGGTGGAGTTTTAGGACTGTAGATGAATGTTTTGGATCTGTGGTAGATGGTAGCAAAGGTTTGATAAAAATAAGTGGAAGTTGCAGCAAGTATGTACTGTCTTGTAAGAGTAGAATTCTCATCGAAGAAACAACGGTTTCTCGACGTAATTTCCACCAAAAACTTGAGAGAATTGAGGAGGGAATTGATAGCAAAATCATAGTTTATATGACAGAAAGGATATCTAATTTAATCAAGAAAATTTTGGCAGTACAACAGCAAGGAAATTGGTGCAAGTTGCGATTGCAGAATTCTCATCGAGAAATTTCAGCGGGTTACGACGAAAATTTGCAGCAACACAAAATCATTTTTAGAGATGAATTTCTTAATAGATCAATCATAGATAGAAGCCAAGATGATCTATGAAGTGTATAAGAAATTTCATTCAAAAAAGATTGCAAATAGATGGGTTAAGGCAACAATATGCGGCTGAAATTTTCTGCAGTACAGATTTTTAAGTATAGCAAATTGGACGTAAAAGATCAGTGGTTTATATTGAGAATTTTTTGATGAAACTAAAGGGAATTCTACTGTTAGGAAGTGTCAAAGCTATCATAAAAATTTCATAGAGATTTGGATAGAAACAACATAGTATCAAGATCAAACAAACAGTGCTATGCGGCTGAAATTTTACAGTGCAGATTTTCAAGTATAGCATATTAGAAGTAAAATATCAATGGCTTATATTGAGAATTTTTTGACAAAACCAAAAGAAATCTGCTGTTAGGAAATGTCAAAGATGTCATAAAAATTTCGTAGAGATTTGGATAGAAAAATCACAGTAGCAAGATCAAACAGACGGTGTTATACGGTTGGAATTCTGCAATGTATCTTTCGTCGTAGAGATGAAAACTTTATGACGAAAAGTTTATGCAGCAATATAGGAATAATTTTTTTGGGATTTTCAAATAAGGATAAGTAAATTACAACAGCAGTAAGGTAAGGTAGAAAACCAGAACCTATTGCAATTCACGGGGAGATCAAAGGATGATCCGTGGTAGTGGAGATGACGGCGGAATTTGGCAATGATCTCTTAAGCAATTGTGGGAATTGCTTTAGGCAGTTGTGGGGGGTTGATGGATGGCTGTGGAAGGGCAGCGAGACACCAAGAACGCTGCTCTGATACTAGGTGTTAGAACCCTTGTAGATTCTAAAGTTGGGGTTGATCTCTTTAGGAGATCGGCCTTCTTGGAACTCTATAGGGGTTCCTCCCTCCAAGTTGCTGCTCAAAGGCTGCAGAAAAGATTCATCTATTGCTTATCAAAAGAGGAGGAATACATGGCTATTTATAGGGTTTCTAAACCCTAACTCCTAATAGGACTCCTACTCAAGACTCCTACTTCTAACCAACTCCTAATAGGACTTCTACTCAAGACTCCTATTCCTTTACAACTCCTAATTCATCTCTAAGAAACAACCTCCTAACCCTAGTCAACCTCTTCACCTCTTTAATAGGGATCAGCTTAGGTAGGTTTTACATGAATGACCCTCTCAATTAGGACTCTCCTAGCTAGAGTCCTAACATAGTTTCGCTTTGTTTCATTCGAAATAGTTCAAAATCATGCAACATAATATTTATTTTAGAGTCTTTAACTCTACTAGTGCCTTCGCGTGTGATTTCAAGTGTATGCCAAATGTCAAAAGCCATTTCGCAATTAGAAACCCGATTGAATTCATTTTTGTCTAAGGCGCAAAATAGAGCATTCATAGCTCTAGCATTTAAAAAAAAAATTCTTCTCCAAATCATTTCATTCATTCATTGGAGTAAAAGACTATTGAATCTCGAATTTTGACGATGAAGTCAATTGTAAATTGTTTGTTCCAATCTATATGTTGAGAAAAGTGTAAATGATTAACTACAATAGTAGTAAGACATAAAGCAGGTGTTGTGCCGGAGTCAAGATTGAGATCTCGTTGGGAGTTCAAGAGTTCGTCGAAAGTCCGGACGTTCGTCGGAAGTTCTGCCGGAACCAACTAAGAAGTCCAGGAGCTTGCCAAAGAAGCTTGTTAGAACTCACCAAGAAGATCATCGTAATGTCCAGGAGCTTGCCGGGAGTCCGCCGGAGCATTGCCGAGAGTTCGTTGGATGTTCGTCGGAAGCTCGCCGGAAGAGCAATTTGTTGAAACTCAGATTTTAATGATAAAGTCAATTGTCATTTGGTTATCTAATCCATATGTTGAGATAAGTGTGTAGGATTAACTACGATGGTAGTAAGACAAGTAGCAGGTGTTACGTCGGAGTCAAGACCAAGATCATGTTAGGGGTTCGAGAGTTTGACGAAAGTCCGGATGATCATCGGAGGTTCTGCGGGAACAAATCCGAGAAGTCTAGGAGCTTGCCAAAGAAACTCGTTAGAACTTGCCAAGAGGATCGTCACAAGTCTAGGAGTTTGTCGGAAGTCCACCGAAGCATCACCGAGGGTTCGTCGGATGTTCGCCGGAAGTTCAACGAAAGAAATGATTGACGCACCGGAACATGAGTTACAATATTAATGTCTTAAATGTTATAGTTAGCATAAATATTATGTTACGAATGTGAGGTGATCCCATTAACTTAATCTAGGGCCAATTGGGCCCTTGATAGACCCAAATTGGGCCGAATGGATCAGCCCATTTGGACCCAGATTTCTTGGCCGGCGGTGGCACCGCCCAGAAGCTCGGTCTCCGAGCGAAGCTAAGTGGTGGTACTACCCCCCTATCAGGTAGTGGTACCGCTTGAGCTCGATCTCCGAGCGAAGTCAAGCGGTGGTACCGCCCCTGTCAGGTGGTGGTATCGCCTGAGCTCGGTCTCCGAGCAATGTCAGGCGGTAGTATCGCCCAGTTCTGGCGGTGGTACCGCCAGCACCCCGGAAATCTAGGAGATGACACTTTTGAGCTCCAAATTCAAACCATTTGGGGGCCTATATAAACCTAACCCTTTCTTGTATGAAAGGGCACCGAAAGCTTGCATTTATTTTGAGAATTTAAGAGCTTAAAAGTATTGTAAAAGGCTAGAAGTTCTTCTCCCTCTTTTCTTCTAAGTTTTGATCATTCAAGATTGGAGTGAAAATTTGTAAGGGTTGTCTCCTGAGCCCATCAAAAGGAGTAAAGTTGTAAAAGGGTGGTTGGCCTTCGCCTATTGAAGGAAGGCCTCTAGTGGACATTGGTGACCTCATTGGAGGAGGAAGCCAAAAGTGGATGTACGTTAAGATTGACCGAACCACTCTAAATCTCAGTTTGCATTTACATTCTGCTCTCTATCTTAACTACAAACTGCCTCCGTTGCTTTACTTCAACTATACTTTTGTTTGATCTTAAGTTGAAGAACTTTCCGAAACAATTTTCATCGAAAATGCTTTCATCGTACAAACGTCGTTTTAAACCAACGAAAGTTTTCTACTGCACTAATTCAAACCCCCCCCCCCTCTTAGTGCTCTTGATCCTAACAATTGGTATTAGAGCGGGGTTCACTCTCAATCGGATTAAAACCCAAGAGAGATAGCATACGTCGGAAACCAAGAGGGTCACTCTATTACACATCCACCCATATTCAATAAGATGGACTATACCTATTGGAAGACCCGAATGAGGATCTTCCTTATTTCCATGGATTTTGAACTTTGCAATATTATTGAAAATGGACTTTCAAAGTCTTCTCTTCCAATGATCGATTGGAATGAATTAGAGAAGAAGACTTTCACTCTTAATGTAAAGGCTATGAATGCTTTATTTTGTGCGCTTGATAAAAACGAGTTCAATCATGTTTCGATTTGTGAAATTGCATTTGATATTTGGCATACACTCGAAGTGACTCATGAAGGCACAAGTAGAGTGAAAGTGTCAAAAATCAATCTTTTAGTACATTCTTATGAACTTTTTTGAATGAAACCAAGCGAGACCATAGGCGGCATGTACACCTGTTTCACGGATGTTGTCAATGGTCTAAAAGGACTTGGTAAAAGTTTTTTGGATTTTGAGCTCGTCAATAAAATTCTAAGATTCCTTCCAAAGAGTTGGGACCCTAAAGGCACTGTTATTCAAGAGGCCAAAGATTTAAACAACTTCCCTCTTGAAGAATTAATCGGGTCATTAATGACCTATGAAATGACTTGCAAAACTCATGAAGAGCAAGAAGACATCCTTCCAAAGAACAGGAAGGATATAACACTTAGAACTCTAGAAAACCTCTTGAGAGAAAACTCAAGTGATGAGGACTTTGACGATGACTTGGCACTTCTAACAAGGAAATTTAAAAAATTCATTAAAGGAAATAAATTTAAAAATGACACTAAAAATAAACTTGAACCAAAAAAGGACCAAGTTATTTGCTACAAATGCAAGAAGCTGAGATACTACAAAAGTGATTGTCCCCAAGCCAAGAAGAGAACACCAAAGAAGAAGGTGTTCAAAGCAATGTGGGATGACTCAAGCGCATTCGAAGAAGAGGAGTCCAACACCGAGCAAGTTGCTCATTACGCCCTAATGGCCATCAAAGAGGAGAAACATATACTATCACAAGCTAGGAGCAAGAGATGGTACCTTGATAGTGGATGCTCAAGGTATATGATCGAAGATCCATCTTAATTCTCTAAGCTCACTAGTATAGACGAAGGCTATGTCACCTTCGGAGACAACAACAAGGGTAAAATCATTGGTAAAGGAACCATAGGTAACAAATCCAACTTCTTTATTGAAGATGTTTTGTTAGTTAATGGTTTAAAACATAACCTCTTGAGCATTAGTCAATTGTGTGATAAAGGATATATTGTCAAATTCGAATATAATGCTTGCATTATTAAAAAACCATACAAAAACACATCTATGATTGCATTAAAATAAAATAATGTATACACCATTGACATCAATGATCTTTATAATGAAAATGTGTTTCTCGGTTTTGAATGACGAAGCTTGGCTTTGGCATAAGAGATTAGGTCATGGTAGCATGAAACTAATCACTCAAATTTCATCCAAAGAACTTGTAAGAGGAATTCCTCATATCAAGTTCATCAACGATAATGTGTGTGATGCTTGTCAATTAGGAAAACAAATTTAAGGATAGCTTTAAATGTAAGAACCAAATAAGCACCTCTAGACCCTTGCAATTGATCCATATGGACTTATTCGGACTAATCTCTACATCAAGCTTAGGAGGTAGCAAATACGCCTTTGTTATTGTAGATGATTACAATAGATACACATGGACTTATTTCTTGAAACACAAAAATTAATGCTTTAGATATTTCACCAAGTTTTGTAAACTTGTTTAAAATGAAAAGGGTTATATGATTTCATCAATTAGAAGTGATCATGGTGGTGAATTTCAAAACCGTGATTTTCAAGAATTTTATAAATTTAATGGATACAATCACAACTTCTCTACTCCAAGAAATCCTCAACAAAATGGAGTAGTAGAAAGAAAAAATAGAAATTTACAAGAAATGGCAAGAACCATGTTGAATGAACATAGCCTACCAAAATATTTTTGGGTCGAAGCAGTAAAT